>NW_020455832.1:1084659-1094635 GCF_003342845.1 Nothoprocta perdicaria
CCCTGTGCCACATGCTGTAGGTGTGCCTGCTTGAGCAG
This sequence comes from Nothoprocta perdicaria, assembly GCF_003342845.1. NCBI lineage: Eukaryota > Metazoa > Chordata > Aves > Tinamiformes > Tinamidae > Nothoprocta > Nothoprocta perdicaria. Next base: position 1,084,698 of record NW_020455832.1, read on the forward strand.
GAAGGTTGGACTAGATGATCTGTAGAGGTCCCTTCCAACCTTAAATATTCTGTGATTCTGTGGTTCAGCTCCTTATTTTACACTGGCAAAGGGGTGCGGGTCCATCACACAGCCGAGTGCTACAGGCGAACGCAGCCTGTACCAACAGGCGCCCACAGCGTGGGGCGCTCTGGCTGCCGCCCGTGTGTAGTCACCCCGTGCACGGGTGGCTGCTGTGCCGTGCGCAGGGAGGCAGAGGGGGTCCAGGGTGTCCTTGGGTTTCACCTTCTCACATTGTTCCTCTTGTGTCCTGTAGTTGGGAATAAGATTTCAGATTAGAAAATGCTGTTTAGAAAATGCTGTAGCTACTGGTGGTTCTGATTGATTTTTTTTTTTTTCACTTTGACTTTGGCAAATTGTAATAGTAGATAGGAGATTGTAGCTTATAGTTAAGTGCCTATAATTTTTGCAAAATATTAGTATTTGTTATAGTGGCGCCAGTTGGCTTAGGCTTACAGAGGTTATGGCATTGCCCTATKAGCGTTTCCTCTTACTTGTAGGATGTACAAAAACTTCAAAGTTTGTGTCATTTTCTGGAAAGGTGTCCTCTGTCTTTCCCCAGAATAGGGGAAACTTTCAGATGCCAAAAAAAATGCAACTAATACTCTCTTAGAGAATGTTTTTTTTTCATTAATTGACTAGCTCTGAGAATTTCTATTCTAACAGCTGTGCAATGTATGTAATGTTTTCTTCCCTCCCCTTGCACTAAGTTACAGATGTTAGTATATGACTTGAAAAGAAACATTGGTATATTTTTTGCCTGTTTCTTGCCTGTAGAAAAATCTTGAAAGGCTGAGCAGGGCACAGCAGGCAAATTCCTGACCTGTTGCTGTGCCTTGTACTTCCACCAAGACTATCAGAATGCATCTGAAAATGAAATTTCTGGGAACAAGTAACCATTATGTAACTTAAAGCTAATCTTTAGGGTGGAATGGCAGGATGCTGCGTTCAGCATTTCCAATACAGTTGTGTAATGATGCATGATGCTTCTGGCTGGTAAGGTCAAGGCGACTCATTTTCTGCTGAGGTGGGTTGGCTTTTCAGAAGCGCTAACAGGATTCAGTAAGTCCTGTGGCCAAGAAATGCTGCCCTTTCTAATTGGGTGTGCGGAGTCCTGGGATGGGTATGTTCATGGATATGTTGTGCTGCACAGGAGAAGCACAGGGARATAATAATAGTGAGGTTGGATTGTTTGAAGTTTTCATTCTTACATAATTATTGAAGTAGCATTTAAATGTGTATGTTTAAATTTTCAGTTTGACTTAATACATATTTAAGATGTATTTTTCTTAAYGGTGGTTTCTTTGTCCCATTCAGGAAGCAGCGACGAGCTGCCGCTTTTGGCTGGTCATTAGTATTCACAGCCCCGCCAGCCCGCAGTGCCAGCTCCGTCCCTTGCTGTTGTCACAGGAGATGATGGCACCAGGTTGCTTAGGAACCCTGAGGCACCCTCGTGGTGGGAATTATCAGGCTGCTCTGCGGATTCACCTCCACAGGCGGGCGAGAAAATTGAGTTTCGATACTGACGATGTTAATTCATTGCAAGTTGTTTTAGCAGCACTTGYATGGTGAAAGCTGCATTTTCTTGCATTAGATATAGCGAGGAAATGCAGAGTGAAATATTATCTCTGTTTTATAAYGGTGGTTTTGAAGGATGAGAGATTTGTCTGTATGCACCTCTGAAAACCCAAGCCTTTATCGTTGTTGGCTGGATTAATCAAGGAAGTTTATTTCATAAGCAAGTTATATAAATCTGGTGTTATTTCATGGTCTAAAATGACTTTTTAATGTCACTAGTTTTGGTCTTCAGTTCGAGAATATATTTCTTATTTGACTATCCACAACAATTATGTTTTTCCTGATTTTAGGAAATCTTTGATTTTTTTTTCTTTAATTGGCCTAAAAATAGGCCAAGTCACTTAGAGTCATGAAATTCTTGATCTTCTTAACTATGAGTGACTTGGCCTATTTTTAGGYAAACTGTAATTATACACTAATGTGCTAGCAAAGATAAATGTAGCTTTTTATCACCCTAATTTCTAAGTGTTCCAGTTATTACACTTATTAAATATGCTGGAAATGCATATATTTCTTCCCATGGGTCTGGGATAGACTGCGGTATCTTTTCAGGAGACTTAAATATTTCATGTCACCTACCACAGATCCTACCACACTTTTTAAGGCACCAACTGTTATATACTGGGTCCTTGACACTTGATCCTGCTTTATCTTCCTTTCTTTATGCTGAACTCATCTCTTTATATCCCAAAGAGCAAAAAATCAGGTTAAAAGTAAAAGCTGCACAACAAAGTGCTTCTGTAGAGCTATAAATGTTCATAACTAGTTTATAAAGCTTAGTCAATAAAACAGGAGAAAATAATTCCCGTAACTGTAGCCGTGTCAGTCTGGGAACAGACCAGGAAAACGGTGAATACGCAGGAAATCTTTCAAGGCTCACTTTGGCTTTCACTGTGTTTTTAGTAAATATGAACATGAAATAATACAGTTCTTTAAAGTGTACTGCGTGTTGATCATGAGTGAATTACTCCGGTGCCTGCAGACTTGGGTATATTTAAATTGCAGCCAAATGAGAATTCATTACATGCCTGAAGTCATTGAATCCGGATTGTCACTTAGAGCAATTGCTGAGAAAATATTTACTGGGAAAAAGAACAATATGGAGCATCTCCTTTTAAGTTGTCAATGACATCTGTTTAGTGAAACTGCTTTTTTATTTATGGTGAGCGTAATAAAAGAGGGGAATATAATTCTAATGGAAAAGGAAACGGTGTCGCTAGCACTTTGCTAACTTTCTGTTGCCAGCTTTATCTCCTGTATCATCCAGCTTTATCTCCTGACTGTATCTCCTGTTGTTTAGGTCAGGTCCAGGTGGCAGGAGGATCTGATGGWGTTCCTGCTCTTCACTAGCACAACTTTATTCTCTGAATTTATCCATTTCTATTCCCCTCCAAAGACTGTGCTAACCCAGTCRCTTTTATATTTCTGTATTGGGCACTAGCTCACACTGAGAGCAGGGTGTSTTAGACTGTTCTTGGTTTAACCGTGCCCTGGCTTCCCATTTGGAACAGGTGATTTCCTTCCTCTCCCCCTCACTGGGGCTGCTGCTGCAAGTGACTGCTGGTTTTGAACCCTCCTACCTGTGGCTTCATCTTCAYAACCCTCCCAAGGGGCAAAATAGTTGTATTCTACAGCAACGCAGGCACTTTTCAGTCCCATAATTTCTGATTAGGAAGTAATGTTTACAAAATTCCTGCTTATAATTGGCTACAAGGTCAAGCCCCCATTAGGTCAAGCAGTTAAGCTGGAGCCGGAGCTGCCTGGGAGCAGCCTGGGAAAGGGGTTGGGGCTGGTGGGGACCATGTCCTGCTAAAGAGGTCGGGTTGTAGAGTGTCCCTTCTGGTGGCCCTGGCTGCGGGAGGGCAGCTCTGCAGCAGGGCCTGCCCAATGGGCGGCTGTGTCAGATATTGCTGCTCATCCACTGACTTGCACCGTGCCCTGCCTGCAGTAACCTCACCGTGCCCAGGGCCAGCGTGGGCTCCCCTGTGGGTTCCCTAGGGAACCAGAGTTGGAGGGATTGTCCCTTCCCCTTGGATTTGCAGGTTTGCCTATTCCTTGCTCTGGCTTTGCAGAGGAAGCTCTTGGCTAGTCCAGCGCTGCTAGGTTCCCATTCCTGCTCTCAGCTTGTTAAGCAGCTCCTTGCTCGACTACTTTGGATTCAGGGATTCCAAGTTTTCCAGTTAATAGAGTGCTTGGAGGACATGTTTTGTAGTAGCCAGGGCAAGAAGGCATTTGCTCTGTAGAAAAGAAGTAATAAGAATTAATATTGGTTCATTCTTAATAGTATTTCTCAAGATTAAGATGTTTTTTTCCAAATTTCAATGCGACTGAATAGTGGAATACTAATATTCTTCTCAGGAAGGGGTTCTTAATCTAGCCTTTTTTTTTTTTTTTCCCCTTTCTATTATAGGGGAGTGTATTTAATAGCTGTTAAATATCTTAAGAGAAATTTGTACTTGTTCATTCAAGACCTTGGGTTACGCAGATTGTGTATGGAAAGAATCCAGAATTAAAACCGCCCATGTCACTGGCTGCTAATACAAACTCGGTTACAAGTTGTGTCTAAATGAGATCCCAGCAGAAAACACAAACCCTCCTACATGCGTTAATAAGAAGATGTCTCTTGGGTGCAGCTGTACATCAAATAAGACACAGACAGAGGGAAGCGGAACCAGCGCTATTCCCTGGGGTAAAACTGAGAGGAAAGCGGGTTGAAAACACACTCGTTTTCTTCTAAGTTGGTCTGTTCRTCCCCTTTTCTTTCTCTCCGCTCTCCAATGAATCCCATCCTTTCCGTAACCCAAAAGTAACGGGATTGTGTAGAAGTGGAGCGGGATTTTCAGAGCAGCAGCCCAACTTCCTGCCTGGAGATAATGTCATCTGCAGGGTCTGTCACAGGCAAACGGGGGGTCATTTTAGCACGTTTGCCACTGGGTTTCTGAATCTTCCTCCCTCCTTCATGTTGGGAACCCTGAGCCAGTTTGTGCGGCTGCCGGAGGTTTCTTTGCTGCTGCAGGAGTAGGTGGTTGCTGGGCTTCTGCTCTGCTTTCGGGCTATTGTGAATATTCTTTCTTTGCAAAAGGTCCCAAAGGAATAAAATTCAATAAATCAAGTTCACAGCAGCTTAATGTGAACATAGAGGGAGAAAAAAATTCCAATTAGCAAAGCTTTGGTATTAAACTTCTCACATTCTTTGAGTCCATTAAATGGTATGTGCTTAAAATTGAGATGTAGTTTCTGCAATACCCAGGCAGTTACTGAGATCCTGTACTGGAGGCTGGTTGTCCGGATGGCAGGGGGAGAAGGGCCAACATGGAGCATTGATAAAAGCAGAGCTGTTCCYACAGGCTCCTCGTGTTCACTCCTGTGCTAAGCTGCAAAAGAAACTGCAGAAGGAGCATATGGATCTATGGATCCCTCATGAATAGCTGCTATTCTCGCCTCCCTTTGCTTGCCCTCCTTCAGCCATCCAAAATTAGGCTCTTTCCCATCTGTACCTCTAGCATGTAGGTATCCTGCTAACCTCTCCTGGCCTCCCTGTCTGTCACATGATCTTTGAAGTTGACTTAAAGTCACAATTTTATTTATATCTACATAGGTTTTGGGTTAATTAGGGAAGTGGCGAGGAGATCACCTCATACCAAGATAGTCAAAGCAAAACAAAACAACAGCAACAACCCCCTGAAAGCTTTTAAGATATGTTCAAGTCCTAAATTCACACACTGTGTGTAATCTGGCATAAGAAATGTACTCTGACTGTCCTTGAATATCCAGTGCTTTGTTCCAACTTATTTAGCAGACACCTTATCTTCAAGTTGGTTAAAAATGTTTCAAATACCGTTAGATCAGAGGAAAACCAAATATGTTGCATTATTTCAGAGCTAAGAAATGTGACAGTGGAGCAATTTTGAGATACAACTTAAAAATATATAGTATTGCTTTTAAAATGGTCCTTTTTAATGACTTCTTCATTTGTATCTCTCAAAGGAAACTTGCTTTAAACTTTTCTCTGAAATCACTTAGTCTGTAAACTTGACTTTCTAGCTTCAAGAAAAAGGTCCCAGGTCATACCCAGTGAAATCCCGGGAAGCTACAACACAGGGGAAACACCAAGGAAACCGCCTTGTAAGTTATATTTCAGAAGGTTATAAACTCTTAAAGAAGGACTTGAGGAGGGAAAGATGAAAAATCAATTATCTGGTTTGTCAGTTTTGATCTTTAACATAATAAACATAAAAAATAAGTCTCTTCCTGCTTCATTAACTGTCATTCTGTTCTTTCTATTCTATTCTTCAGCTTCTTGGGTTTATTTGTGAGTCTCATTTCCTCTCGTTAGAGTTTCCAGTTTTACTGCATTCTAAACAGAATTAAAAAATTCTGTAGTGATTTTTTTCCTAATACTTAATACTAAAAGTATTCAAAATAATCTGATTTCCATGCTTGTTTTTACTGCTAAGYTTTTGTCGTACATTTGAAATGTGGTAAGTAATGAATTACAATAAAATGCAACTTAAATACCTTATCCTGGAAGAAAATGGGTATGCTAGCCAGTGCAAAAGCTAGAAATTGTAGCTTCTTACAAATGAGTGCAAGCCTGGATAGCTCTAAACCATGCTGTGGGCATGCTGCTGCGGACAACTACAGGCACATTGATCACTATAATGATCATGGCCTTCATAAAACGGGATTCAGCGATGTGCTGGTTTTGGGATGTGAATGAAGCTCTTGGGTTCATCAGGGCCCAGCACTGAGGGGTATGTGTGGGACCAGAAGTGCTGCTGGCCTCCAAGCTGCACGCTGGTCCTGTAACTTAGCTGTAATAGCAGGGATATGTGTGTGCACATGCACAGAAATGTGTATGCACAGTGTATGTACACACCCAAGTACAGACAGACAAACAACGTATTTCATTTTCTGTCACGTCAGAAGGTACTTTAGGGAACACTGAACCAAATTCTGGTGAGGTTTTCTCTTTGTACCGTCAAATAGTTAAATTTCTGCAAAGGTAGAATTGAATTCTAGTGCCGACTTTGGCGTGGTCTTAGTAAGGTTGACTTTAGGAAATGAAAGAACTCTAGAAGAAACGCTTTCCAGTAAACCAATTTTGTGTGTGTGTAGAAACTATATTGCCTCTTCCTGAGGAGCACAGAATCACAGCATGTTTAAGATTGGAAGGGACCTCTAGAGACCATCTAGTCCAACCCCCTGTTCCAGCAGGGACACCCAGAGCACGGGGCACAGGGCGGCATCCAGGTGAGTTTGGAAGACCTCCAGRGAAGGAGACTCCACAACCCCCCTGGGCAGCCTGTTCCAGGGCTCTGTCACCCTCACAGGAAAGAAGTTCCTCCTCAACTCAAGCAGATACCAAAGGAGTTGGTATCCAGGATTCCAGGATCCAAAAATTCTTGTATTCTTGAGAACATTTTGGAGATGCTCACTGCCCTGAACTCTCAAAACGTGTGTCTGGGTTAGAGAACCTTCCCTGTTGTGTGCACAGTGAAATCCGCTTTGTTTTTCTCCTGCAATGGAGGAGGTCACAAATGTAGCTTGTTTGACGTACCCGTTTGGTGCCATCATTGCACTGTACCCAATCATCTTGACTGCTTCATACACCAGTTTGAAAGAGTTTGTATATCAGTGACTGCCCTGTGTGGCTCTACATATTATTATTTGGGAGCTTGTGCTCTAATTGGAGCAGAAATTGTGAAACGTGTCTGACTTTTCCTGCCAAAGAGAGTTACTAATTTCATTTTGTATTTCACCATATTTTTCTGTAATATTTTTCAGGAGAATGATTTTTTGTTTCTTAAACAGTACATTGGGACTTTTTTTTATTCTTTTCCCTGGCATTACAGAAAATTTAATTTTTAAGCTTTTTGTCCAGAGTAGTAAACTACAGAGGTTTACTAAAAATAATGGTGTACTAGCTGAAAAATTCCTTATGGCRTGAAAAAAGCAATAGTAACTTGTACATTTTCCCCTTGTATACATTTCTCATTGTAAGGAAGATTTATGATTGGTAATATGACCCTGTGAGTTCCGCCACTTGCTGCAGAACATGATTTCAGCACCTCAAGCAGCAGGAATGATTGGAATGCATGTTTTGCATTTTGATTTCCATCCAGTCACGTTGACCTTTCGTTTCTTTTTATTTTTGTCACGTTTGCCTTTCTTTATGCTTAATGTGTATGAATATTGCTTTTTCTTCATATTGATGAAGTGTTGAGTAACTTCTGTCTTTGTTTGCTGGGATAACTAAATGCTTTAAACCTTTATTAAATGCCATGTTAGATGTTGTATTGCTGGAGTGGGCTTGTGTATATATATTAATAAACCCGCCACTTGAATGTCATGCTTAAATCAGAGTGTATTCTCTGTGTTCCTCTGCTCTGCATTTCTGGTAGGGTTCAGGCTGCTTTCATTGCACAGGGTGAAATGGAAAACATTGTGAGAAGAGGGAATATTGATTTTTCTTCTCCTACTTAARCAGCGGTTTTCCAAGTGGCAGAGCTCAATTATATTATCGTGGTTATGGGGCTATTTAATACAGGCCTTTTTAAGCAAAGCTATTCTGACCAGTAACGTCTTGTATCTTAATTAAACGATATTGTGAGGGCAGTTGAATAGAATGTACGTTTGAAAATGTAAATATCAAGTATATTGTACTAAGGCTTATCTGTTAAATAGTGTTAGGTTACAATCCAGATGAGACTGCTGGGAGTAATAACAATTGTTTAGCCTTTTCTTTCTCTCTTGTCGCTGTGTAATTGGATCATGACGCTGCCGCTTTGATAACTACTGGAAAGTGCAAATTAGAGTAAGTTAGATGAGAGTGTATGAACATGGTATTTAAATCTTTAATTAATGAGTTGGCGTAAGTGCTCTGCATGAGGTCAGCCTCTAGGCCCCGTAGAGAAGTATTGTCAAAAAATTTCATTTAATGTTAAGGAAAATGCTGTGAGAGAGGAAAAGACTTGAATGGCAAGGCCTGCTCAGTCACTTAAAGGAATTAAAAGCACTTATTTAAATAAGGGAGAAGCTGACAGTGTATAGCGTGGTCCTGATTTGTCTTTGTCATAGCTTGTGTTCCATACACATTCACCTTATATTTTGGGCTACCCTGACCTTGAGGCACCTTTGTGTGTGGGTGTGCATATGGAGATAAACAACTGAGACATGCTTTTATATCTAATAGTTTGTGTCTATTACTTCTGATAGTAATCTAATATGTAGTATCTAATCTGATATCTAATAATTAGATGCTTTTGTATCTAATAGCTTTAGGAAATCTTAACAGTTTGGAARGAGTGTTTCTTTTCTATCTGCTGTTTAGCACCTCTCTGCTGCCATTAACCACTGAGGATGGTGGTGAGCCCTCAGGAGTGCCTGGGGACACTGCGTCCTGCCGAAGATGCTGCAGGGTGCCCAGCTCCCGAGCCTTAGATTAACACCTGCCTCAGAAATGGGTTTAGATCTGGTAAAAACATACTGGTATGGTGTGCAATATCACTGTGCTATTGCGGCGATCACAGAATCATTATAGTTGGAAAAGACCTTCAAGGTCATTGAGTCCAACCGTGAGCCTTTCAGCACCGTTCCTGCTAAACCRTGTCCCAAAGTGCCTCTTCCACGCGTTTCTGTGCCAGAAACAGCCTGCATCTTCTGCAGCATCATGCTCGTGCTTACCTGCTGCGCCTTCCTACCTTGGCTTAGACTGTTTGAGCAGCTCTTAAGTCTAGACTGTGACAATTTAAATCCCTTTGAAGATATTAGAAGGAAGCAACTTCACCACAGTTGAGCAATCAAGATAAGAAGAAGACTTTGTTTGCAGGGTATGTAAATGGCCATCCTGTTATCCAGACCTCTGGGTTGTTTTGCAGGATGTCACCTCTCTGCTCTGAGAAGGCATGATAAGGGTGGCTGGAGCAGTGATTCTTCCTTAAATGATGCATAGATGCGAATGGGGAAAAACAAAACCCAAAGGCTTCAACTTTTAAAGTTTGCTGGTATTTATTTACCTTCCTGATGAAAATACTTGTTTGATATTGTACTTATTTATGCCACAGCTGCCAAATGCTGCTCCAGTTCTTTCTTGRCTGCCTGTGCAAGTCTGTCATAATTCAGACCTGTCAGATTTGTGGTGTTTTTATTGTCAGGAGGAGGAAGCCCATGGAGCGATCGATCCCCAGGCAGAAGAGGCTGCCTCGGGTCAGCCTTCCTGCTGCATGGCAAACACTTGCCTGCTATTTAGAAAACAGGCACAAGGCACCTAATGTTACTTCATGAGGCAGTTTGAGACCTTTTAAGAAGTTCTGTTCTCC
>NW_020455832.1:1094711-1151267 GCF_003342845.1 Nothoprocta perdicaria
ACTGTTCTACCCCAGAATGGTTACTCTGAGCACTTTAGGTTTTGAACGTTTCCTGATCTGTCTAGGACTTCAGGTTCTTTGTCAACTTAAGGGTCCCARATTAATCAAACTTGAAGTGATGTAGTCCTGCAGGATTATTGCAGTTTTGTGAGCATGCTTTTAAAAATAAGAATCCTAATTTTGCATAACATAGGACATAAAGATGGGTCCCTTTTCTGTCTCTTTGGTGATCTTAAAATTTTTGTTAAGACCTAGTTTTATCTATTGTTTGTTGTCTGTTTAACATAAATAACTGAATATCATGCAAATGTACATAATATAAATAGTTCAGATAATGGAGGGGAAGGGGGAAAGAAAAGTTGACTTAATTACAGCTAGGATTTTCCGGAGGGAAGGAAACCCATCAGTACTGAGCCATCAGTATGGGCGTTTTGAGAGCATGTACTTCGTGTAGCTCTAGGAGCCACTCTTGATGGAATAAGGTAACTCTTGACTGCGATTTGCAGTCTGTGTTGGTATCTCCCCATGAGCTCAATGTCCTCTCCCAAGCAAGATTCCCATTCCTGTCTTTTGCTAATTCCTCGTTAACCGTGCAATGGGAATGCAGCTTTGTTGAGAGTGTGTTGCCACCCAAACCCGCTACACGGGAGACATTTAGTGGCAAAGACAAAACAGTCTGTAGTCCAGTACTTCTGTGTGGATCTATAAGCTGACACTAACAACTGATAGGGCAGTCTATGATGTGTAACCACTTCTGGGTAATTCTCGTTTGCTTACTGGTGGGATTGATTGTGTTTTCACCAGCACTAATGTCCAGAGTGCACAAAATGAGAAATGATGGAAAGGGGAGAATAAGRGGTTAGGGGAAATGTGCTCTGCATCGTCAAGCTGGATAGTGGCATCTGCTAACAACTCAATTGCTGACAGTGTGCTACARATAAAAGTAACCTTTTATGCTGTGGCCTGATGCGGCGCATCCCAATTCTTTTGACCTTTTTGCATGTCAGTAACTGCATATGCTAGTTGGCCTCTTGAACTTGGGTGAGTTTTCTGCACACATACAGTTCTACACATCTGCAACACTAGAGGTTCTTGCTGACTTTATAGCAGGAGTCACAGTGTGCGTGCTCCTCTTCCCGGTGTGCTCCAGAAGGGACTGGAAGGGTGAATGGGAATCCAAAGTTGGATTGCAATTAGGCTGTCTGCTTATGGACATGAAGCACTTGGGCAGAACTAAGTGCTGAATCTGCACTAAGCCCCAGAAGATGGGAGTTTTTTTTTCTTTTTTTCTTTTCCCCTCCCAATAAAAGAAACAGTTTCTGTTCTGTTGTAGTGTCAGTCTCACCTAGACCCTACTTGTATTTATCCGAATAGGCTCCTGCTTTTAGGAGGAACCTACTCCTTCCTGTGGCGGAGAGCGGGGGGAGCAGAAGCCTGGGCAGAAGGGGAAGGGTCTGATCCTTTAGTGTCTGTGTTGGTGTGTGAGGAGTCCAGTATTGGATATCATATGGAAAACCTGAAGTCAGGAAAAAACACCTCAGGTAGTTGCTCTGGTATAGGAAATAGCATGTATTTCTTGAATCTCTGAATATATTCATGTTGCACTTTTTAATTTTTTTTTTTTAACAAAAATTTACTCCTAGACTTAGCTTTAATTTTTTTTTCCATCTAGGGACATCTTGGATATTAAGAGTAAATAACCAGTAAAGCTGAATGTCAATTTTTTTTTTGATATATGGAGATTAACATCCTGTCTTAAAAATCACAAAAACATAATCTGTTACAAGCGCTTTGGATATATGATTTAGTCCTCACTAATCAAGAGAATTCAGACTTTAGGGTGGCAATATTTATTCCTGCTGTGTTCCGCACACAGAGTGAGAGCAGCAGCTCTTAAAAAAGAGTCCAGGAGCTATTGGGTAGTACAGCCTAAACTCTATTTTTATTATTTAAGGCAGAGGAAACTCTATTTTTATTATTTAAGGCAGAGGATTGGAGTTAGGGAGTACTGTAGTCCATATGCATTTTTTTTTCCTGTGTGGTTTGACTCTCATGGGATTGCCAAAAAGCCCACGAGGTGCCGTTGTCTCGGTTCGCTGTTTGAGGGCCGGGTGAGACCTTCTAGCCCACGCAGGCATCACGAGGCTGGACTGGGTTGTTCCCGAAGTTCTGTGGGGCTCCCACGGTGGGGGTGCCRTGGGAGAGGGGAATGTGCCAGGCTGACCTAGGCCGCCAGGTTTGGGTTGTCCGCAGGGCTGTGTCCACACGCGGAGTGTGAAACCTCTCTGCACACACGTGGCCAGCAGAAGGGCTGGTCTGGAAACCAGCTTGGCCCTTTGGTATTGATTCTGACCTCTTAAGCCTTCTCCAGGYCAAAACCAGAAATTGCTTATGCTTGTCCAGGCCTCTGATGTCATTTAAGTAGATTTTAGAGTGGGCTTTAATGGTAAATATAATGTCCCTATAAATAAATAGCACAAATTATTTTTGCACAACTAATTCTAGCATTTGGAAACACGTTTTCTAGTCTTAATTTATCCTTCTTTAAAGGTACACATCTGTTAAATTTCATTTTCACACGTGTACCAGCTCTGCCAGTGAATATTTTCTGGAAGCATTTTAAGCTGTATTAACACAAATTCTGCTAGCGTGTTGATATCTTGCTGCTGAGACGGATGTACTTCCCTTTGTGCTCTCCTTCGGTTACCAACTTCTGCTGAGGGAAGGAACTCTTTAAGAGTTGCTTTGAAGGCCTGTAGTGGTGTCTTCTGGGCTGCGTGATCTTAGATACCTGCTTTTTCTCATAGCTCTTAAAAGAGGCTTTACAAACTGTTGGTGAAATGCATCTTTGTTAACTGGCTTGAAATTGGTGGTCAATAAAATACATTGACTTGGAGACAGCGATGAGAGGTCTGCTGCATCTTTGGGATGCTCTTTGTAGCCCTCCTATGAGATTTATGTTCTACAGGCAATTAAAGGGAACCTGAAGATTGAAAAGTTTGCACAGTATGAGATAGTTAGGAAGCAGCTTTCATCTCTGTCAAATTTAGTGCTGCTCTTGAAGTCGTAAGGAAGAAAATCCCCTGTGGTTCTTGGAGGAAAACTGCAGATCCTCAACATTTCCATTTGGTACAGGAATGTCCAAAATGAAAGAATAACAACTTTGGACACATGCAGCTTCTTTTAAATATTAAATCAATTTTAACTCAAATCTTCCAACAGATGTACAATGTCATATTAAATTTGTCTTCAATATGTCATACAAGAATTGTAAAATATCCTTTTCAAGCAATTATCAGTATATTTCTGAATCTTTTAAAAGCAATTAGCGAAAGCAGTATTTCTAAATTATCTGACACATGTCTGATAATGCTGAGATAAAGACATAACTTCTACTTTAATATTGAAATATACCCGTATGATGTGATATGACATTATGTGTAATATGATAGTCTATGACATAGGTGCTTATATGTTTTGCATTGATTTCACCATTATTCTCTAACTTSCTTGATTAGGTAAAGATTTGAGAAATGCATCTGACAACAACTTTGGGAATGTTCAAACAAGCTAGGAAGTTYTTAAAATTTCATGTTAGATACACCTCATTCTTTCAATCTCTGCTTGGCTTTCTGTCAGTTACAATTAGTTTATTCCATCAATTACAGTTTTTATATATATCTAGTTAGTACTGGGCTGATGCCAAAGTTAAATTATTATGACAGAAATTAGTTATTGGGAATAAAAAGTATTATATTTGAGATACCTTCATTTTTAAGTTGAGGTGAAATGGGATGTGCCAGAGTTTCTCACATGTAATTTTATTCATACAAAGTCAGTTGAAGAATAGAGGACTGGGTGCWAAGAAAATTTAATCTTAAACAAAAAAACACAAAAAATATGGAACATAAGGGCCTGTCTCTATAGGCACTTTCTCTTGATCTTTTAGAATGTTTTGCTGCCAGCCTTGATCTGCAGAGACCTCTAATAAATTATTATTTATTATTATTAAGAGCAGTTTTAAGAAATGGCTGAAATTTCTCTGGAGAAATGGGCTATGTGAAAGGAGACATTTGGGTACTATCTGACTGTGCTGCTGTGAGGTGCTCAGCCTACCTTTGTGTGCTGAGCCCAAGGATTTTTAGAAGTGTTTGATCATTAGAGTATTGAAAAGGTCATCATACGGCATTGTGCAAACACGTAGCAAATCTTGTACTTAATGTACTCATGCCAAAACGTATTGCCAAAGATTTCAAAGTACTAGATATATTATCAGAGCAAGTGGACTTAGCATGAACTCGGAAAGATGCCTTACGGGGGAAAGCAAATGCTTGAGAGCTTCGGGAAGGGCTGCAGAAAGCTGCTCTCCTGCCACACATGCAAAGTTCAAAGTCCTATGCCCAAGGATGCTACCTGGCTCTGACTGCTGCGTTCTGTACGTTACTGACAGGACGTTAAGTAGAGAAAGGAATTTACAGATGGAAAAATTAAACATTTCTTCCATGTATTTGCTGTAGGATTTTTTGTGAATGTGCCAGTGTGTATATGTATATGTGTAAGACGTACTTTTCTTTCCTTGTGTTTTGGACTAAAGAAGATAAACCTGGCACCAAGATTGAATATACCTAGTGGAATGTTGGAAATTTCTTAGCCAAGCTCTATTTTCTCCTATTTGTCATCTTGAAATAAAAAAAAATCATGCACATTTTGCATGAAAATTATCTCAGAAATGAGTAAAGAAAAAATGTTTTGTTTGGATTTTATGCATAAAGGTGATTAGGGTTCAACAGCTACCTTGGAGAGAGAGCGATAACGGGTGGATAGGCAGAGGTATCATAGTGGACTCTTTGCATGTGACATACTTGAAACTGCGTCCCGCATGAACGTCCCATACATCAACAGCCACCAGCCTTCATTAGCAGGCAAAAACCTGGAGCCATTAATGGAGTGTGGAGCACATCATGCTTGGCTCTCCCTCATGGCTTGAGTTTTAACTTCTTCACCTGTAGCCCTAAAGATCTTTGAGTGTGGGTCTCTGGACCCACACCTCGCTACAAGCCATGGCTTGAGAAGCATAATGTAGATTACACGTTGTCATCTTGCATGAACTRTGGATAATTAGACACTGCTTTCCTAATGGTGGGGAAGTTTTCTGTATGCTTTCAATTTCTGCTGCACCGTGTGGAATATTTGCTTGTTGTGTAGCAGTTGTGGATTTCAAGCTTTGTTTTACAGCTCTCTATATATGTATTTTTTTCTTTATAGAGAGACCGAAGAATCATTGGTTTAATAAAACATTTTCAATTATATGCACACTAATGCACTTTCTTTTATTGCTGAATTAATGATACAGGCATAACCCCTACTGAATTTGTCAGTCCCAACCAGCCATAAAGATAAACCAGAGAGCTGTGATTTTTAGCAGAACATTTTGAAATATGAACAAATTGAAAAATGACTGGTATTACAAATCATGCTTCTCTAAGGAATCGGTATAAAATCCTACTTAAATCTAATATACCAACTCACATAGATCATGTGTGAACGTTTCTGAATAGTATCCACATCTATTGTATTTTTCTCCTAGCAGTATTTTCTTCAGGAGTGCTTTTTGTGTTGTTCATATGTGCGCTGTTAGTTTCGGAAAGTGAGCAAGGTTAAATTATATTGTTGTCCTGGGAGTCATCCTTTTTATTGTTTATCTGTGCATTTTCTGGTGGATGAGTAACTCTATTAAAGTATAGAATAACAATTTAAAATAAAGACTGCAGCTCTTCTGTTGGTTGCTACTTGAGGCATCTCCTTCTCCTCAGAGCAACTGCGTGGTGTTTTTGAGGCCTCCTCGTTCATGAGGAAGCCGTGTTCTTCGACAGCCACACAGTGCTGCTTCTGTGCAACCAGCAGCAATCCTGTGCTTCCCTTCTCTATACTGAAAGCTGAGTATAAACATGGGCCTACGGGCTTAGTTTTTTTATTGTTGCATTAAATCTTTTAGCTCTTGGCCCATCAGTTGAGCTGAGTACCAGCTAATGGTTCTTGCCAGGACCTGTTGACTCCGCTCGAGGAGGTGGGTAGTTTTCAGTTTGCTTTTGGAGTCGTCTGTAGTGGCATGGGTTTCCATGAATAAGCACAAAAGGATTTAGAGAGGTGTTTTTGGGGATGGGAGACCAGAGCTGACTACTTRCTTTGGTCTGGCCTCAAGAAAAACTGGTGTTTCTGGAGGTCAGGGTGGTTCTGGAGGGTCTCAGGCTCCTTGCGGGGTGTCGCATCCTCTTGCCCTTCTCTCCAGAGTGGTGGGGTGACGCCGGCGCCCCATGGCTGCACCCAGGCCGCTGTGCTCGTGGTGCTGGGACAGCCTGGCACCCAGGCCGYCTCCCTGGGGCGGCGGCTGCTGCCCTCAGTGCAGGAGGGGAGGGAGGCCATTGCTGTAGGGATGGGTGTGGGTGGACCCTGCCGTGCTGGCACTACAGCTCCTTGTTGTTGTTGTTTATGGAAAAAAGGGAGAATTGGTTGGGCCAGAGGGAAGCAAGTGGAAGTTTAATCTGGCCAACTTCGTGGCCTGAGCTAAGCACTGTTTACATCAACAAGTCCCACTCAAGGTCCTCAGGTGAGAGGTGGAGCAGCCTCCTGCTTTATTCAGTTAGAGACTCCGGGAGTGCAATGCATCTAATGGTATCAACTGCCAGGACAAAACTCATTAAATAAACCTTTATGTTTTTTTTTTTCTCCCCTTCCATCCTTCAACTGTGTCACAGCTATCTTCCATTTCTTCACTTTTTGAATTTTGCATAACACCCTGATTTTATTCTGGATTACTGGGCAATTCTTTATTATTAAATCACAACATCACAGAATCACAGAATATTCAAGGTTGGAAGGGACCTCTAGAGAGCATCTAATCCAACCTTCCTGCTCAAGCAGGGACACCCAGAGCATGTGGCACAGGGCGGCATCCAGGTGGGTTTTGAAGACCTCCAGAGAAGGAGACTCCACAACCTCCCTGGGCAGCCTGTTCCAGGGCTCTGTCACCCTCACAGGAAAGAAGTTCCTYCTCACCTRGAGATGGAACTGCCTGTGTTTCAGCTTATGTCCATTACCCCTTGTCCTGTCACTGGCCACCAATGAAAAGAGCAAAGGCCTGAAAAGAGCACAGGCCTGAATTTAAAATCCCTTACTTACCTGGAAACAGTTTCRCTCGGTGATGCTCTTTTTGTGTTTAAATGCAGCCCTTTTTTTTTAAGGGGAAGGGATAGTTGCTCTTTACTGTACTAATAAAGACCTAATAATACTTGAGTCAGTGATGGGTGGTGGTGTTAATAACTGGCAAATAACATTTCAGCCAATACAGGAGTGTCTGTGAACTGTGAAATGAACCACTTTCCTTCTTTTTAACAAACCACTTGGACATGTTATTTCCAGGGAGAGGTAGTAATAGAAAGGTTGAGGGGGTTGGGGAGGGGAAGAAAAGTGTTTTAATAAGTCACTGAGAAAAGCCATCATTCATAGAAATGTTACTCTTTTATTTTGTATCAGAATAAATAAATCTGTTTTCTATTTTCAGGCTTTATTTATTCTGGCCATTGAATCCTGTGTTTAGCTGAAGATTAAAATCATTCATCTAGGAAGGATGTGCCAACTGCGCATCAATAGGCTTTTCTATTTTGCTTGCTGAAAGGAATGTTTCAATATTTTTCTTGAAGTTCCTGACCCTATAATTATGTATGGCTGTACTAAACAGTTTTGATTGTGTTTTTTGCAAGTTTGTGAAAGACACGTTGGCTGGGTAGAAGATATATGCCTATAAAAATCAGGGATTTTATAAAAATTCCTTGCTTTTTTAGGTAATTTCATGCTTTTGAAATGGCAAAAGACTTGCCCAGAAAAGCAATAAATAGGAAAAGCAAAACAGCAATGATAACAAGAGAACAAGTGAACCAAAACCACTAGGATGGAAGATGCTGAAACAATGGAGAAGAAAAAACATGTTCTTTGTTTAAGTTAAAAAATTTAATCTGTGATGATTTTCTTTAGGCACACTAGATTTGTTTTGCACTTATAGGAAAACTTAAAGTAGSTAAATTTCTTTTGAAACTGCTTCTAAGAAATCTGCACAAGGGACTTTTCTGCACATTTTGCTATTCCTCTTAATGTCTTTATTTCTTTATTTCTTTATTTCTCACCTTTATTTCATGTTGATTTTGGAACAAGATTGCTGCTTAGATCCTGCTTAACTTTATTCACAAAGTGGAAATCGTAAAGTACAAAAACAAAAGCGAAGGATTTTTCCAGAACAAGAGCATGACACACAGAATTCCAGTAAATGAAGTCTTTTGTAGAGTGTTTTTATTGCCTTGGGATTGAAATATCAAGTTGTTTTGCTTTGTAAGGAGAACAGAAATTATGTGCTCCAAATTCAGAGGGTGAGGTTATGAAATACACAACTGATCTGTTTTCAGAGGCTTGTTTTTATATGAGCAATCTTTCTTTTCTTTCAAATTTAACAGTCTCTGTTGTCAATTATAACCATTTTTTAGTATTTTTACCTCAGTCTGCTCCTTTTCTCTTCAAAGTGTTTCCTATATTATGGAAATAAAAAACTCACTGCCTGATGCATGTGATGRCATTCCTAACGTATATCTTACTATAAGGATGTATACAATAAATATTCTTTCATCGTAATAGAAGACTTAAAAATCACTTTTTGGTTTTCCACTTTTGGTTATCGTTCCTGCCCAGTCTCCTGGTTTCTACCTATAGCTTTGACAGTTGGCAGCAGGAGATATTCTGCTACTTATGAACAGTAGAAAAAGATGGGGAAGAAATGAATTCTTTCAAAATTTTAAAATCTGAAGTTGGAGGAAAAAAATATCGAGTAAACACTGGAGGCTGATGTAGCTGAAGCCCTGAGTTGGTTCCCCATATGTGAAAGATGAGCTGGGATAAGGAGGCTATGGAAGCCATAAGAGTTCAGCATCTGCTACAGCCACATACCCTACACAGGAAGAGAGAGAGGAAAGACAGAGATTCAGGATATTTTGGCATGCTGATACTTACTGAACAAGGAAAGACTTTTTAGGGAAAAAATGTGATTGTGAGACAGGAAGAGATCACCAAAAAGTCGCTGTGATACTGCTCCMTCTGCAATGTAAGCATCATACTGTAGATCAAGGGTAAGTGGAAGAGTTTTTCCAGCCTTCCTGTGCATCTCCATGAGGGTGTATTTCCACACTAATGAGCCAAAGGTTCCAGTTTACTGCACTAAATTTTTAGGGAGACTTCTCTGTACTTCCAGCATAGTGAACAGGATTATTTTACTATTGAATCTTCATTTTTTGAATAATTTAAGGATCCTTGTCAATCCAAATTGTAAAAACTGCTTAAGTCTTCTGCTTTCTAGTGAAGTTTTGTATTCTGCTTAACCCTGAATACAAATTAGATATTGCTTGGAAGGATAAACACATTAGTAAGTGTGTAGTATTTAACACTCTGGCTTAAGATGTTTTGTCACTATGCTTTTCACTATTGAAGCAAGATGCTAGAAAGAAACTTTAAACAAAAAGGTTTTACTTTTCAAGAGTAATAAGCAATATATGTATATATAATATATATATAAAAATAAAATGCAAGTTGTAGGTACCATGTTAATATTTTTATCATGTGTATAGTAGAAATTTCCTTTTTTTGTGTGTGTATGAAAATTCTAATTTTTTGATGTGTATATGGATACTTGCTGAGATTTTACTCATCAGATTATGTGCTGTATTTGATTGTTATGGGCAATAATTGTACCTAATATGGTACTGAACTGTCTAGAGATGCTGATAGTTATAGGAGGAGCTGGCAAGCAGAAATCTGATGTGGGTGAAATATAAGTATATAGACGATAAATACATTCTCCCTCTGCAAGGTTTTCAGTTTTGGTCATTCTTGCTATAAAGCTGCATAGTTAAAGAAGAAATCTTGTGAATTATTCATGTTGTTTTAGCAAGCTGTGGCTCAGGGCTTTATTACCTGGAATGTCCCTCATTTATTTTGTCCACGTATTGAATGTCTTGAGCAAATGCACTCCAAAAGTTCTGGGGACTTGTACTTTCCTTGAGGTTGTATTCAGATCACAGTATAATAACTGTGATTGAAGTTTGTATGTGTATGTTTGTGTAGATTGAACATATTATAATGCTTGTTTTTCAATCTGTATTTCACCATTTTGGAAAGAATTATACTGCTACTCTTTCACGAAGTCACCAGCCTTAGGATTAGTGTCATTGTGCCCTTTCTTAAAGAGCTAATTTCATTACAAACCGTCTTGCTGAATGGCAGAAGGAAGGGGATCAGAGTGGAAAGCAATGGATAAAGGCAACGCCAGAGCCTCTGCAGAGAAATAAGAGTCATTGTGGAAACAAATAAGTGTTTTCCTTCTACTGGTCTGCWGAGGGACTCAAGGCTTTTGAGAAATGTTAATGGCATCAGTCCATTCTGAAGCCTAAAGCCATGTTTGAAACCAACCATCCTCTAATGTCGTTTCAGGTGAGGAAGTTATTGGTGCAGATTCATTTACTTTACAATTAGACTGGCAAGATTAATCATTTTCTAACCTTGGGAGTCTGAGCAGGAAACTAGAGAGAGATGAGATATGGGGGCCTTGCTGTTGGACGTAGGTGTCGCTGGGAGTTGTGCTGGGTACTGGGCAGGGGCTCTCTGGTACAAGCCAGTGGGTCCGTTCACCCCAGGACGTTGTGGGTCTGCTTTTAGGCACGATAATCTTTTGGATGGAGTGGGAGGGACAAAAGAGAGCGTTTCATTAGATTACACAGTAAAAGTGCCATCGGTCACGCTGGCATTACCGATGGTTTAGTATAGCTGCYAGACATTCCTTCCATTATATGATGTATTTTCTAGACTAGTGAGACTCTTGTTCTCTCTTTTTGGGTGGAATGAGCATTCTTTGTAAATATAAGAAAGATTTGAAACAAGGGAATTAGTTGTACATTGATATGCACTTGTCATGCTGAGTATGGCTRAGATTGGTAACACCTCTTCCTTCTTGCTTTTGGTGTTTTCCATGCAAACTCACTAAATGTCAATGGYTGAGAAAATGGATTTTGTTATCTTTGCGCTCACATTTACCTTTGCAGTTGTTTTCCTTCAGCGTGTGCTTTCACGCAGTACTGTTCCTCTTCTGTGTTTGCCACATCTTTTGCTCCTCGTGTTGTTCATTCAGATGCCGAGGTGGTTCCTCGGGCTGTCTGGAGGAACTGGGGCTGGAGGAGGTTGGCTCAGCCCTGCTCACTGCAGTGCAGTGGGCCAGGGCCACTGGCCCCAGCAGCAAATTACTGAGCTACCCCAGAAGGTCTGGAAATAAATCTCTTAATTCCCCTCCTATTAGTTTCTATTAGTTTAGGCCCCATCAATATGTTGCTTGCTGATTTCTGAGGAGTAACTTAGGTAGGATTGTAATGTACAAGTGAAAAACCATTATATCTTAATACTGAATCCTCTTAATTTAATCCTTCAAAAATATTTCCATGAATCCTTGAGTAATTTCTGTGTTTCTTATGGAATTAACTACATTTTAAAAATGATTATAAATGTATAATTTCTAGGTAATATTGGGAAATATTGTTAACATCATTACTTACAAGCTTCTGAGATGCAGTTTACGTTTCTTTAATTCAATTTGGATTTTCCTGACTTGGCTCATTAAAGTCCCTGAGAGAGATTTACATCAAAATTAATCATATCAATGGTTGAATTGCTCAAGTAACTTGGAGAAGTCATTTTTTAATTAGCTAGTAAGATTCTGTTTAGATAGCATGCTTGTGCTTCAAAAACTGATTTGGTATAAACCCTACAGATTTTCATTAAGGAGGACTTTCACCGACGTAATGGCCTCTGTCAAGGACCTTTGAAAGGGAATTGTATGGATACTTCATATKTATATTTCAATAACTTTAGTTGCTGAGAACCTCACTTAATATTGGAAATTTCTAAAAACAAGTATTGTAATAAAATCTTAATGGTCACAAATTCTGTTTAAATTGTAAACTTCTGTGAAAAGAAGAAAAAAATCAAAACTTAAAGGAGCAATAGTGCTGTTTAAGCCTAAGGTAAATAAAAGACTTTTTTTGTGTTCAGAAAAGTTACTTTTTCAAAGTTACTTTATAAGAATCAAAATAATACGTGTTTATCAAAACTAGTACAGTTACAAGATGTTCAAAATTTTTGACTGAAACAATGCTTTAACAAAATCTCCTTTGATCTTAAGTGAGAATTTAAGTTCTGCAAGACTGTGATGCTGGAGTAGGAAAATAAATAATTTATCCCTTTCTCAACCCTAGTGCTTGCTCCTAAAGCACTTTTTCTGATATATATTTTTTTTTTTTTTCCCAATTTCGCATACCAGAAAGCCATAGATTTGAGGTTCAGGGTTCTTCTTAGATTCTACATGTCCCTCCCCTTCCCCCCTTCTTTTGTGACAATGTAAATCAATAAAAATAGTGAATATAATATTTATTGTTATAAAGACTGGTTTGGAAGACATGGCGCCAGGTTAATATCAGAATTTCTGGGCTTTATGCAAAAACTCCTGGTGGTGTCATGGAAAGTGAACATGCAAACCTTATTTGCAAAGTACTTTGATATATGCAAAAAGTTTTAAAATATTATTTTGTTCTTTCTTCTGAAATGATCAAAAGTACAACCTGATACCATTTATAATAATTAAAAACAGAATTAGGTAGAAAGAGGAACACTACAGCATTATGACCTGCTGTGTTATTTTTACTCTAAACAGTTAAGGACTGAAAAATCCATCATTTTGCCGGTCAGGAGAAAACACTTGGTGATGTGACTGTTGCGTGACTGCAAAAGTTGGATCCTCACAGGAGGACGTCTCCCCTTCCTCCAAACCTGCCTAAAAAGAAACCCGTCAACGTTCAGGGCGCCCCTTTATTGTTTTTGACAGTGTTTCCATGTGCACTGAGACTTTTCAGAAAGGAGAAGAGACTTGAAGAAAGAGAACTGAAAGCATCGAGAGTGACTTGTTTACTGGAGGTAACCAGAGTCCCCACAGCAACCTGCGCAATGTGTCCGTACCGTGAGCAAATTGCATCAGTTGTGGTTTCCCTGGCGTTGTTGCAGAACCAGGACTGGCTACACAAACATGCTTATTTTGTGTGAGAAATGGTTTGTGAGGAGTGTTGTGTTTGGCTGCTGTCGATACCAGTCCTTCCAATATGAGAAGCTGTTAGGCAGGATTCTGTCAGAATTTCTGTTAGTGCWCAAAAGGCAGTAATGCAGCTTTAAAAATTACTTTATTAGTAGAAATAGTATTTAGAGTTGAAAATAGATTCACTGAAACTTTAGAAGTAAATAAGGCATTTAAATAGGAGGAAGCCTTATTCTTGAGGACATCAGATATAAATCCTGTGCATCCTGTCTGCTTTGGAACATGTTTCGAGGTTTGTATGAATGAACTTCCTATACATTTTCATGGAAAAAATGAAGAAAAAGACATGTTTAGGTCCACAAGATAGAAGTTTTMCTTTGAAATGCAAGATGCTTGAAAAGTTTAGATCTGATGAAAATCAGGTCTGAACAAGTGACATAATAGCACTGGTTGAGTGCCATTAAGACTAAAAAGTCTTAAGAAAGTACATTTTGGATAATCCAGGAAATTAGATTTAGATAATTTTCAAAAAAAAAAAAGTTGAAATATTTTTGTATTAGTATGTTAAATTAATATTTAATGAATAAACCATACAAAGTGTCTAAACCCCAAAGCAGCATGAGTGCGTAGGATGTCCCTGAGCTGCAGGTCCCCAGGGAATGGAGAGCAGGCAGTGGAACTGCCCCGCTCTGTTGGTGGACACTTAGATACCATCAAGGCGGAACAGTGGCACAGACTGACCCAGTGTGGCTGTTCTTCATGTCTCATTTTCTAGAAACATTCAAGAATTGCTCTTGCACATGATCCTAAATTTTATCTTTAAGATACATAGAAGGCATCAGTAGACTTAGCTGCTTAAATGTCAAAATAGGCAGCTGCTAAATGTTATTGCATAGTTAATTTGTTTTAATCCCAGCTTTATGTGAACATTATGTGGGGATGTGATTTCTGCATCAAACAGTATCAGCCCTTGTGGAAGCCTTTTGAATACTGGGATGCTCAGAGGAAGCCTTCAGCACCTCTAGCCTCGTCGTTTGGGCTGCCCACCACCGTGGTGCCCTGGTGGGGTGGAGCAGGAGATGCCACGTGGGCTGCTCGTCACCCCTGGAGCCACACGGAGCACTGCTGTTTGTGGACGTGTCCCTGATCCTGCCAAGAGTGTGCGCGGAAACAGGAGCTCCCACTGAGCTTCCCTTTCCTCCTTTGCACCACTWCATTGTCCATGAAAAAATATTTCCCTCTCCCATTCTCCATTGTCACACAATGGTTCTATATTGTACTTGATGCTTATATATATCCACATTCACACATACATGTATGTCTGTATAGTTCTAAATTTTGTGGAAAAGCGATTTGAAAGTGATGGCTTTTGTCTAGTCCTTCTGTGTTYATCAAAGAGAAAACCAGGCAAATCAGAGATCTTTCTCACTGTGAATTCACTGGGCACTGAAATGACCTGACATGGCTGATATCTGTATTTAAGGGATAAAATGTAGATAATATTTGCTATAGGTAATTATTTAGATAATATTGCTAAGTTACTTCCAAGGAAAAAACAATTGCTTACTCATCAGGAGTTTGATTTAAAAATARTATCCTATATCCCCTTAATGGAGTAGTTGAGATGTTTCAACACAGAAAAAGWTTTTTTTTCAGTAATGAAAATAAATAAAATAAATAAGCACATCTTTCAGCAAAAATGTGGAAAAGTAGGGGAAATATTCTTGCTTTTCTCTTCCATTTCTAGCTTTTCTTCTGAATATAGGGCTAATAACTTCTTGCTGTGTTCAGAATATTTCATTTGTGTTCTGACAGTAATAACGGTATTTTATTTGGCTGTCAGGGCCCTCTAAGATGGACAGATAATGTGTTCATTCTCTGGCCAGTGGGGAGAGAATGCATTAACTGTCGAAAATGGTATGAAAAGAATGAGAGCTAGTTAAGCTGATTTTAGAGAAAATAAAAGCAGTATATTTATTTCAGTGGTTTATTACAAGCTATGGGTTAAATAGGAACTGGTCCTTGCTGGTGAATTATAAAAACATTCCTTTGTGAACACAGGCATCCACTTATTTGTGAGGTGCTGTTACTTGCTTTATTGTCACCTGTATTTTGAGGGGTTTGAACCTTTCTGTGTCTGTGCTTTAGGAAATCTAAATGCTAAAGGAAAGTCTGAAGTGAAATACAGCCTTTAAAGGTGAGATACACTTTTCTGGGACATGTGGTGTCAAAAAAGTGGCTGATAGTGGCCCCAGCGTGGGGTGTACCGAGTGGTAGCTGTGTAGGCACCTTAGTGCGCTTCAGACTCCGAGGAGCCTCACTCGAGGATACGGAATAATTCATCCGGAGACGTGGAGAGTATCTGGCATGTGTGYGGAGGCGAGCAGGGACTTGAGCAGTAGGTTTCAAGTGCTGCAGCTCTGTATCCATCACGAGCGCAGCGCTGTAGCAGCAYGGCAGGCTCGTCACGCTCAGCTCTCGCCGGGTTGTGCCACGTAGGACGTGCAGTATGGGTTTGCTTCCCCTGATTTTTTTGTTTGTTTTCTGGTTGCCCAGTTGCGAACCCTCAGAAGATGCTCCTGATTTCTGACCTGACGGTATGGGCGTGGGGGAAGAACTGCCACCCGTTTATCACTTTGATCCTTGTTGTTGCTCGTCTGCCTGAATCTCTTCTTACCTCAGTCACTAATTAATCTAATGCTTTTGACTGTAAGTTGTTAATAGGACATGGCCCAYGTATGGGATTTTAAAGTATTTGTTAAAGTATTTGTCTTATCTCAAAAGACCAGAGTAGATAGATGGTTATTAATAGACGGCCTGGGATCCTAGGCCTAACCAGCTGCCTAGTTTCATTGTCCCTCATATCTCCTACAGCACTACAATGAGCTGTGTCCTAGTTAAGACAGCAGATCCTTTCCTGGTGTTTGTCAGAGCAGAGCTGGGATGCTAAGTGTGGATATTCACTAAGGATCACAGGGTTATACTTGGTTGCCTTACTAGGTTGTGTCTAACCTGCAAATGGGAATTGCCTGTCCCTCTATGTTCCTGGTACACGACGGTTTTGACCCAGTGTAACAGAGGGCTCAGTGACTGAGCAGAGCCTGAAAAGGGGAATGAAACAAAGTACAGGAGGGTAAAATTTATTTGCTGTTTGGGTGACATTTGCAATGAAACTGGGTTGGGCAGCCTGTTAAATTCATTTGCAACTTTTGTCTACACTGTGTATTATTTCTGAGGGGTTAACAYATCTGCATGTTCACAGCATAACCTGCAGGCAGTGATTATGGAACATATGTYATGTTCACAGTTTTGTAACAGGCCTTTTTTCCTAACTTCTCATATTTTAATTAAAATGATTCGGTATCGCATAGTTTTCCGTATGACATCAATAAACACTTGACTGATTGCCTCTGTGCCTAATGCAGCTGGACACTTGTCAAGATCATCTGAGGCCTTTTCATGTATTCAAGACCAAAGACGCTTAACTGTCCAGATTTTATTCTGTAGCCTGTTCATTTATTACTTGAGCACAGTCAACTCCGGTTAAATTCCTGAATCAAAGATGTGAAAATGATTTATCATGTCATTTTGATGCAGTTTTGATGCTGCTTCAAAATGAAGAGTTGATCATGGAATGCCTGATTTTAAAAGCACTTCATATTTAGCCTTTGTTTCCCTTTTTCAGGCCAGCTTTTAAACATTAGCCTCAGTGCACAAAGAAATCAGTGGGACTGTATTAACAGTCAAATCGGTATTCTGTATTGTGTTCGTAGCCTTCTACTAAATTGCCCTTTGATTTGGACCATGGGGAAAGGTGACACAGCATGTGAAGTTCCTGGGATTGAGGTCACATTTATTCTCCTTTGTACAGAGGCTCTGTAGATGTTAATTTTTCTTATATGTGGTAAATGGTATTTGATGGTAGTTGTCATCTTTGTTAGCATCTAGTAATTTAGTAATTGGAAATAAGCTCTTTACTTCTTTTAGTGGGGTTTTACTTTGTTCTGTTCTTAGCTGCTACTCTGTATTTCTCAAATTGCTTTGTAGGTGAGTAACACAGAAGGATATTTATGTTGCCTGATTTTAGGCATCTGATTTGTGCTAAGTTAAGCTACAATCATTATGTATGCAGCCAGTGGAAGACAGTTACTGTCCTCCAGAGGGCTGTTCAGGGTTAAGCACTATAAATTCAACTGCTGGTATGGAGAGTCAAGGCAGACCAGCTACTTCAGGCAACAAACTTAGATTCTTTGTTTAAGTTAAGGAACATTTTCTCAAGAAAATATTAATGAAAGATGAAGCTGACTCAAGTGTTTTCTGGTTGAATCTCAAGGTCAAATTGCTAAGTTAACTCTGCTGCAGAACAAAATCTGGGTGGGACTAGCTGATCATATGGAGGAGTGTATTTGGTGCATAGATGATGYGTAGCACACATACGTCTGCGAACTGCGTGGGTGACAGGCTATTTATTYGGTACTTCCCGCTCTCTGCTGGCTGGCTGCTCTGCTAGAATTCTTTAAAGATCCTAAACTTTGGGATATCGTCTTGCAGAACATTTTCTGAAACGGTACTGCTTTACTTTTAGCTGTCGTTTATGCCCAGTTGCTGGTAGGAACGATTGTTTGTTCTTGGGGAAGCAGCATAGCTTGACTATAGTCCCTACTTGCATTAGTTCAGTTTGTAAGTTCAGTGACTAGGACTTAGTTAATGCTAAACTAGGACTTAGTTATTTAACTAGGACTTAGTTAATGCTAAAAGTAAAATTATTGTGTGTTCTTCCTTTTCTTATTTGGCAAATTACACCTTGATCAGCAGGTGATCACAACCAACCTCCATTTACCAGCTTTGGCCATTGGTCCTGCATATAGCCCATGCTCCCTGTGAAGTGCCCCTTCTTGTGTTGATGTTGGTCATCTCTGCTTTCCTTGCTTTTGAAAGGAGCTTAGCAAATAAATGATTGTCTGGTGGAAACATGATGATCTCCTGCCCTTGCACTGTGCTGCCTGGGGCTCCTGGCCAGCGTGCCCAGACTAGGGCCCTCTGCCAAACAGCCGCTGAGCTCTGGCAGACCAAAGAGTTTGAGAAACTGTGGGCTCAACCAATAAGGTCTGAAGGTTTTAACTGTTGCTACCTTCCTACCTGGCATAATTGCATGAACGACATGCTGGACTTTTTATGAACAGATCAAAAAAAAAAAAGGATAAAAAACTTTTCTTAGTTTCTTTTTATAATGTAAAATATATATATAAGGTTCAATGTGCTTCTTTTGAGAATTAATTGCAACTTGACTGCTTCAGTTGAGTGAGTCTTTTTCTCATCTCAGCTTTTTGAATTGTGAAATGTATGGAAATCCTACACTGAAATGTTTTGCTTCTGCTATATTTATTTCAAGATTTTATAAAACTTAAGCAGTCTGGAGAAGTCTGGCTGCATTAATAAAGTTTTAATTGATGCCATTAGTAGTAGAGGCATTGTTTGCTGAGTTCTGCAATATTACTGAATTCCTAGGCTAAAAGAGAACACAGGGAAAAGGCAAACATGCTGTTAAATATCTTTTATTATTTTGGCTCTTTCAGTGTAGCTTTATTTCACAGAACTTTGCACAGTTGTATTCTAAAATAATTTTGGAAATTTATCTCAATGCAGAGGCTCTGATGCAGGATTTTCTTCTAAGAGTTGTTTGCTGGAAGCTGGATAGAAAAGTACTTTAATTTTAAGTGGGATTTATAAGGATCAGCAAGTGTAAATTAGATTCTAAAGTACTTCCAAAGCAATATTTAGAGCGGCCTATATTGAACTGTTTATTGCTTTTGCTCACCAGCCTCCAAAGTTATTTTCGCTTTGTTTGAGAGAGACTTGTTGATGGATCCAAGCTGTTCAGTGCTCTCAAAGATGTGCATACTTTGCATTTCTGCACCCACCCTTTCCACTGTTGTCCCACTTGGGTGCCACAGGCTGCACTGTGTGCACAAGGACTGATCTCGGCAATGCCTAAGGACACAGGCGGGCCCTGCTGTCATCCCAGCTCTTCTTTTGGGAAGCACCTGTTCTGTGCTGCTTTAGGTGTGTTTAGGTGTCCATATCCACCCCTCATGCATGGATGTATGTGGTGGTTTTGTTCAGAAGAGATCAGTGACTGAATTAAAAACACTTACCCTCTTCAGCTCCTGCTGCTTTTGGTTCTGCAGTAGAAAACACGAGGCTCATGGTAATACAGACAAGGTTTGGGGTAAGTCGTAAGCAGCCTCACCCACTGCCCTCTGGCTGCAGGCACCTGGATACTCAAGGATAAGAAAGTCCATCCCAGCCTTGAGCCTTGGTGATGGGACTGGAGTGGGACTGGCAGTTAGAGAGCTTCACGTGGGGCTAAATGTTGCCTTGTGAGGAGGAGACTGTGCTCGTGCCCTGCGGTTCTGTCCGAGRATCCCTCATGTAACAAAACCTTGATGAGATCTGCTCGGGTATCTTCAATATAAAGCATGCTAAATTCCTGCTGAAGGCATTTACCTGGTGATGGACTCAAAATAACCATCACAAAGTCGTAAAAGCAGCTTCTGTCAGTGCCACAAACAGCTGAGGAATGGCTAGAAAYGTGGATGGCAATGGCAGCCCGTTGGCAGGGGTGGATGCAGGGCCCGAGAGTACGATTTCCATGGCAGCTTTTCCAGGAGGCAGGATTAATGGTCCTCAAAAGAAATAACTGCATTTCCAGACCCAGCACAAGTCATTCCTTGAATTTCCTCTGTAAATTAATGACTGTTAAACCCCACAGCGAGGGGTGAGGCCTGCTTCCTGGCTGCTGCCTGAGATGTATTGCTGTTATCTTTGCACAGGTGACATGCATGAGCTTGAGCCCAAAAGCTTTAACTGCGGCGCCCCAACAGCCCTTTGATCCTTCCAGCCACCCCGGCAGCCTTTCCCTTGCCCYGCTCCTTGCCCCGTCGTCCTCGCACGTGCCGTACGTGACCGTCCAGCCTTTCCCTTCTTGGGAGGGTTTTGTTTTCCGCCCCTTTCTTCCTCTCTCCCCCGAATGTGGGGAGCTGCTGAGRCGCTCGAGGCGTTCGCCTTGCTGATCTAGAGCAGGTCCGAGGCCCTCACACCCCCATATCCCCACCCAAGGTATTGATACCTCACCACGCAGAGAGGGATGCTTTCTGGAATATAGATACCTCTTTCTTGGGAACATAGTAAAATAATGCTAAAATCAGCTATGATTTATTCCGATAGTTCTCTAATAGTGTTTTTGCTTTTATGGCCTGAATATTAGATATTTATGTTTGTGAAGATGTTTTACTCCAAGTGATTTTCCTTCTCTGCATATAGGATTTTTACTTTTGCTATTGAGGTTCTTTTTGAAAGAAAATGAAGTGATTGACAGTTAAGTGGTGAGCAAGGCTGAGCTGAGGAGGCAGCACAAGGACAGCACTTCCTTGCTGCTGTTTCATTTCTGTTTGCCGCTGCTCGTCCTTGCCAGGTCTGGGGAGCCCTGGCGTAGAGCAGCAACTGCGGTTTCTGTGTGTGGTTTCAGGGGACATCTGGTAGATCTTCTCTCTGGGTTGAGCTTTGCCCTGCTCTCATGCCCATGTGGCCCCGTTAGGTGGAGCTGACCATCCGTGCGTGGTCTGTCACCTGCAAAGCTTCTTGTCGGATTTATGTCTCCTGTTTGCACTTTTAAGAGATGCACAAACCCACCTTTGTGAATTAATCCCCTTTCCTTCCGCATTAGTTCTTGGAATTAGGCATAAAATGAAACTATTCCMTATTTGAACCTTGAGGATTTATCTTTTGGAGTTTTAGGGGAATCACCACAGGGTTTGAACCTTAAACCCTTTAAGTAAAGGAGCAGGATTTAACATTTTGATTTAGATCAGCTTAAGGAAAAAATCCTTTATCAGTGATCTGTAAATTGTATTAGTTACAACTTGGAACACTTTAAAAATTCTTTTTCAGCCTTTTGTCACTTCCTGTGAGGGATTTCATCATATGGCAACGTGGCAAATTGCCCAGTACTCTCTTAATGTAACACAAGCCACAGTGGGCCAGTGCTTCAAACCTACACACCTGAAGTTAGAGCTAAACAAACCCAATTTCAGTACCCAATAGAGGTTTGTTTGTAACAAAAATGGAKTTTTCTGAACAATCCTATAGTCATTCTGTGCTTCTGGAAGTTGGGCCACTTTTAATGAACCTAATTACCTCATTCCAGTTGAGTGTGCTTGACATTTTGGAAAACAAAAAGAAAGTGAGGAGGCAAACTCTCACTACAAATTATTTTAGTATTTTCATATATAACCATGTACATCTGGTTATATATGGACCTGGAGTTAGCATCACTGTGTTTGCTCTTTTACTTCAGCAGTCAGTGCTGCAACATATACAAAAAGGTGTATTTCACATTATCTGAGCTGCCATCAACGGACAGAAGAGGAACAACTGGAGAAACATGATCCATGTTTGGCTGGGTGCTTTCCAGGCCGCCCCTGCGGTGCGTGGCGGCCCCGGGCAGGGCTGTGGGGCTGGCTGTGGGGCAGCGTCCTGCCCGGGCCGCGGAGCCGCACGCGGGGCTGGCGCGGGCGCTGCCCAGTGCGGCTCCCTCTGCGCCCGGGCCGGGAGCTGCCCCCTTTGCTGTTGCTCTCGCTCCTCTGCTCCGTCGGATGTTCCTGTGTCTCCCTTCTCGCGCTCTGTCGCTTTGGATTGTTAGGTTATGTTCCGTTTTGGACTGTGCTCTGCTCAGGATCTGTGAGGTTCCTATCTTATGAATTCCTGCCGATTTCTGAGCCCAGCGTCTGTTCCAGACGCTACCCAGATGCTCTGATTTGGGACCCTTTAAGGACATGACGTTTCTGATTTTGCYTTTCTCTGGATCCCAAGCAACCTACATCACAGGTACGGTTACGAAAGTGTTAATTTAATAGTTAACAACAATAAAGTTCTTCTGGAAGCAATACTTTTGACCACGAGAGTTTTTGTAATTACTGGTTATGCCGTATGTAAATGAATTCGTTCTGCTGAGGGTGAAGTTACTTTTGTGTTGCTGTGGCTAGATGGAGCTGTCAGAATGCGGAAGACAGTTTGATTTATGGGCGAAGGCCATTCGCATTAGGCTTTCCTGGTATGTACTATTCATTATAGGTATTTACAGGGCTCAGTGTTGATGTCCTTTTACTGTGTTAGCATGGATGATAAAATATTTGGTAATTATTTTGGAAAGTAGAGAAATCATTTGGGATACAGCAATTAAGCACAAAGGGTCTGAAACAGGATTGTTTTCAGTGAGATGCAAGATTATTTTAAAACAAGGACATTTGGAAAAGCAACACATGCATAAATGTTTCTGTTTATGTGCGTGTTTTCTTGTATTTGTGTGGTAGAGTTGTTTTAATAAGGGAATGGTSTTCAGGCAATTTAAAAGGAGTATTGCACATCAGAAAAGGTGACCTCATGAGGAAGTTAAAAACTATTCTCTGTAGAAGCTATGTTCTCTCTCATTTTTATTCTTTTCCTTTTGTTATTAATTGCTAGGATGTTTTAATTAAAAACAGATTTGGAGGTATTATCTGCTTCTTCTGTTTAGCCCTTTTAAATGTTAATCACTTACGACAGCATAATTTACAGCGCAAACTGTACCAGCCCTACACAATGTGCCTTTGATTTGTAGAGTGCCAAAATTGCAAACTACCCCCCTACAAGCAATTTTCCAAAAGTTGATACAATAGAAAAACCTGGTAGAAGAACTGTGAACAAGGACTGTTTTTGTTTCCAGATGACCGAAAATTTAAATGAAACTTGATGATGTGGTGGAGCAGAAAGGCTAGCCCTGGGTGGTTGGAGATGCTGAAGAAATGTCTCCCACTCTAATGATGACCAGACTGAATTCACTTTTTTTTTTTTTTTAATTTTAAATATTCCTTTTTTCTTTTGGCTGGAAGACTCTTAGAGAAGAGCAGAAAGCAATGGACAAGTTTCTAGATAGCACTGAGACCTCTGGAGAGCACTGGGACCTTTGGAGAGTGCTTGTCCTACAGGGTGATGAGCTGTGCAAAGAACAAAGAGCCTGAAAGTAAMATCCAATCATCACAATGCTCTGGAAACAGGAGTGTTGTGAAAGCTGTAGCGAAATAATGAGGGATTTTCAATGAAATGTTCAATTTCTCATTAACTGCCCTCGGTTCTCCAGTGTAATGGCTCGCTGCTTTTCCTGAGCTCTCGGGATGCGCTCCGGTGCAGAGCCCGGCATTGCCGCGTTCGCTGGGAAGGGCTGAGCGGCGGCYGCCGTGGAGCAGGCCCGGGGAAGGCCCCGGCCGGCCGATACTCCAGCCTGGGGCCTGGCGGTCGAGAGGGGCCGACGCGGAGCCCGCTGGCCGCACTGACACGCGCTCCGTGGGGTGGACGTTACCCTCTCCTGCCTTCCTCCCCRGGCCCTGGCTGCTTCCCCTGCCTCCCATAGCCAGCAGGGAGCTTCCTCACACTGCCCGCAGCTCTGGACACGTTTTACTGAAAATGTTTTTAAACAAAACTTTATTTTTTGTATATATATTATACACATGGTTGCAAGTCAACAGAGAATTGCCCTGCCTTAATCAAATGGGCATTAACTTAAACTAAACCAAACAGACATGGATATAACTTTATAACATTAACATATATTTTTCTTTATAATTTGCCAAGGGAAGAAATTCAGCACACAAGTCTCCCCCATGCAGGCTGGTTTTCAGGGGCAGACATAGCCGTAGATAACCATGTCTCCCCTAGCTATTGAAGAAGAAAAGTAATGTTGTTTTTGTGCGGTTTCTTTTTTAGGAGGGGTTTGGAATATATTTCAACAAATCATCTTTTCCTCCACCTCCCCACCCCAATAAGATTCAAACAAAACTGMGACAAGTTTCAAGCCTTGTCTAACATAGCAACTCTGAAGGAGACGAAGGTCTCATAGTGACCAGGTTAGACCTCAGACTGCTGTAATAGTTCTTGGCAATAAGACGGGCCTCTTAGAGCTTTCTTTTTCACCCTCCCCTTTTTGCCTGTATTGTTCTTCCTCAGATYTTTTTTTCCCTTTGCTACAGCTCTTCTTGTTTTGCAGTGACTAAAGAAATCGTTGCTGTAAGTTTGTCACTCTAAAYAGCTGCTATTTGTAATTCTGCATATATTCATACATAGGGATAGTTCTCTAAGCACACTGAGAAGATAGTCAATAGAGTTATTTTTGAATATATACTAATAAAATTTAAAGAAAACTATAACTGATGCAGAATACCTTTAGCTCAGTAAGTGCTATTCAGAAGAATGTATGTGTTTGTAGGTTTAAAATAAGTAATCTTTAGCTTCATAAGTCAAATTGCTTGCCTGATGTGACATTTCTGAATGGATTCCTTGGTAATCAGATTCCACACACTCTTTAACCTTGTGCAAAATTTAATGAAAAATAGAGTTGCTATTGAATATACTGTTTTGCCAGCTCAACAAAAGATGTTAAGTTCTGCATATTTTTGCATAATGAAGATAAGTGTTGACAGTGTAATAATCCATTTGCAGCAGATAAAATCATTCATGATTTTAATAACCCTACAACACTATCTGAGTTTAGTGGGAAGTATAGAAGATTCAAGCCAAGAAGTGGACCTCAGTGTCCTGCTATGGAGCACCAGCTAGTTACAACTCTAATTTTCCTGGGAGAGAAGAGAAACGAAGGCTCGGCCAGTCCAGAGGAGACAGGGAAGAATTACGATGTCTAAAGAATGGAAGTTTCCAGTGAAGACCTCGTCCACAGATTCAAGATAACCTGTTTTGGCAGAGCTTGTATCTCCTTCCTCAGTCTGGGTATCATATTTGAATTCTGTGTGGGAAATGCATTCATCTTTACGAGCTCAGTGAAGCTAAAGGGTTACAATGCAGTATTCCCAAGCTTGTTCGCTTGGAACACTTGTGCATGCAAACATATTTTCTCTTATGAGTGTTGCAAGAAAGGAAGAAAAAAAATCTTTTAAAAAATAATTCTGGGATGCATCTAGTGATGGAGGTGCCCGGCTCGCTGGATGCCACCGTGCAGGGGCAGCGCGGTTTGCAAAGGCAGTACCCTGTGCACAGCAGCCAAGAAGCAGGTGCTTGCTGGGGGAATATTAGGAGCCTCTTTTGCTGTTAAGTCCTACATTATGGAGCCACAAATATTTGATTTCAAGTGAATGTGTTTTGAAATTGGATGCGACGAGTTAGTTTTTCTGCAGGTCTCCGTTGYTGCTCTCCATTACTTTCTTCTGGTGTCAGTGTTTGTTTTCCAAAGCAATTAGAGGTCAGATCTGAAAAGTCAGATCTCAGACAGCTTTTAAAAGCAGACTTTCAAAAATGCCTTGATATCTAATTTCTGCTAATTTTAAGAAGAGTTGGTAGCTGAGGAGTCTTTCTACAATCTYAGCTGCCAAGTTATGATTGAAAATTGCCCCTGGATCTTTTTGAAAATGACTGTGGTGTTAATAGCCATGGTTTTAATGAGAGCCTTTGGGATCTGGCATCGTGACGCTTAACCTGAGGGWGTCTTGTGTGAAGCAGATACGGTCCCTGTCCATGCCCAGCAGGTTAGAGTGTGTGTAAGATGCACAGACTTCTGGATGTAGATCCTCTGTGCAGAGGTTGCTATAACCTTGTCAGCGATAGAAATGTTTAGGATAGATGTTTAGGAAGAAAGGTGYTGTTGCTGCTGGTGGGATCCCCTCCTTTTCTACCTTCTGAAACTTTACAGATTCACAGAGTGGCTGAGGTTGGAAAGGACCTTTGGAGATGATCTAGTCCAACCCCCTGCTCGAGCAGGGCCACCTGCAGCATGTGGCCCAGGACTCTGTCCAGGCAGCTTTTGAATCTCTCCAAGGCTGGAGGCTCTGCAGCCTCCCTGGCCAACCTGTTCCAGGGCTCAGCCTTGCTGAAGGACATCCCAGCTCCACGTGTGGCCACAGAGCAACCGTGGGGAGCCAGGGAGAATGTCTGGGAGTCGCTGCAGGAGGGGAGCAGCCCCGGGCGCCTCCCAGGCACCCGCTCCACGCAACCTGGCCTCTGAGGACGCACGTGGCTCCCCAAACAGCCCTATGTATTTTATCCTTTGGTTTATGAGGATAGTTCTAGTGGACTGTAGGTTAAGTTGCCCTGTTTTCATTCCTGTTACATTTAAAAATACTCCATATAAAAAGTTACTTGCAAGGGGAAAAGCAGTTGTTTACATTTAAGACTTCTTTTGGAGCCTTGTTATGCACAAAAAGAAGAATTTAATTGTTGACTTGCATTAAAATGCCAGGAATGTCTCTGCGACATTTGTTAATGCTAGATAATGAAGTTAGCTAAAAAAACYCACAGCTATCATTGTTTTTGAGGTCTCTAAAAAGTTTCTTGCGACAAAATAAAGTGTTATACTCAAGGCACAAGGTACACAGAGCTTTACCTTTTGAATAGACCTTGACAGTTGATTTAAAATAGGTTTAATTTAATAGATATTGTATTGTACACTGAAGATAATTTAGGCTAATGTCAAGGACAAGTGTTATCTATTCCTTTGTTGTAGTGAGGTATTGAAATAATGAGTGGAACAGAAGGGAATCAGGAAATGTTTGAAGTTTTTCATCTGTGTCTCTCGATGGGTATTTTTAATCACRTTCTCCTGGCTTTTGCATGCAAATTGCACTGAACAGCACATAGTATAAAAATTAGCAGTGGTATTTCACAAAATCTAGTTTCTTGAAGTTTAATAAGCTTGCAAAGATTGGCCTGTGTTTTAACTAACCAAATACCTTTTGTAGCTCAGTTAAATTACAATCTTAGATTTTAAATGATGCTGTTTTCATCCTGTAACAGAGGAATTGAAAACCTCTTTTTTTTTTCTTTTTTGAAGGTTTCTGAAACCATTATTTTCCCAGTACTCAAGGACTGCAGCTCCCAATGACAGCTGAGACAACTGTTAAGTTTTAATCCATCTTTATTTCAGCAATAGATCTTGCTGTGTGGCACCAGCCCCTCTAATAACCCCAGTGTCTCGATTACTGACTGCATAGCGGCTCTGCTTAACTGCTGCCCTCCRTGGCAGGAATAAAATCCAGAGCTCCTGCATGGGCCCTGCTGTCGGCTTGAAAATCTGCTGACCTGCAGAGTGATCCCATACCCATGAGCTCGGGCGAAGGGGGAACAACCAGGGTATCTTTTAGCACCTTGCCCCCTTCAAAAGAAGAGGCAGATTTTTATAGTGCGCTCTGAAAATGTGCAGAGCTTCCAAATAGGAGCAGCACTGAGGGACCCGCACGTGGGTTCTTGGGTGCCGAGGGAGCAGGAGTGCAGAGGCTGGAGCTGCCTTGTTCCTGCGCTGGGATCGGGCTGGAGCTGCCTTGTTCCTGCGCTGGGATCGGGCTGGAGCTGCCTTGTTCCTGTGCTCAGATGGGCTCCTGCTTTCCAGGCACAGAGCTCGCTCTTACACCGTGGTTTCCTTAGGCAGCTCTTTAAAAGCCAGAACAGGTATATGTTTTTTCCAATTTCTTTTCAAAATGAGCTCAAGGGCTAAAGCTGCAAATCACATGTGGTGGTAATTTTCCAGATCACATCCTGAATCTTGAATGAGAGAGATGTTTTTACAAAGGGTTTTTGGAAGGAGTCTCCTTTCTATACACTGAGAATTTAAGGAACTAACACGATGGCATTGTACTCTCTGTGCCTACAAAGGAAGTGTCAAATAAGAAAACAACCTATCACAAAAGTTGCATGACAAAAAGACATGATTGCAAAACCCTCTGGTTTAAAGCAGAGATATTTTCCCTGGTTGTTCTCATATCCCAAATGAGATGAAATAAAGTATTTTGTTTTCTACAATGGAGAGGGACTATATGAATGAAACAAAATGAGCTTCTGCTTGTAATATGTTCATTTTCACTGAGACACATAAGAAAAAGAACTAAAAGACATTGAAGAAGAAAAGAGAGAATGTTTTTCTCCATGCTTTCCTTCTCAGTTTAGCAGTAGTTGGGTATCGTTTTATGTCCTGGAATCCTTTCCCAATAGTTGTAATCAAGTAAGTAACTCTTGCAGTGCTGTTTGTAGTATTTGCAGTGTGAGTGGCCAGACTTCCCGCAAGAGATCAGAGCACAACRCTGGAGTTTGCCTGCTCTTTTGAAGCACCAGTGATGCCTGAATTCAGGGTGTTGGCTCCATTGAGAAGGAAAGGCCTGGGAGTTAATTCATTCTGACTGGGGAGCTTTCCTTAGTGCTGTTGGTTACAAAGAGCCACAGAAACGCAGCATTTTGGGGTGTGAGTTAGTGCCATAAAGCAGAGCTTAGGCCTGTTTCTGCACTGCACTGAGTCTCTAGCTCAACAGTAGATGGATGCAGGGAGAAGGAGGGAAAAATCTTTGAAAAATAATACATGTTTTAAAAATAATATATTTTAAAAATAGCCTAGGACCTTACAATACAGTATCTGAAATTGCATTAATTGAAGGGAGAAGATTAGATTGCAATTTAATATCAATTCTAGATATTTTCAGATCAAAGCATCCTAGAAAATAAATAATCAAAAGCAATGCTTTAATAATAAGCATATATACTTATTTCAGAATCATCTCTAAGATTTAAAGTTAATAAAGTAGAAGGTTCTTAAACTATCTGTAAAATCAAAGAATCCTTTGAAGTAACAGATGAGTCCTGATCTAGCAGATATAATTTAATTTGTTATGTTGAGCTGGGAAAGTGAAGGGCATTTACTTAATCAGCAGATTTGAGAATGACTTTCAATCAGACTCATGATTTTTTTTTCCAGTGGGAATTATTTGCATTATAGGAGGCAGATTATATTTAATCCATTGATTCTTTAAAATGAGGGTGGTCAGACACCAGAACAGGTTGCCTAGGGAGGCTGTCGAGTCTCTGTCCTTGGAGATCCTTGAAATCTTCCGAGCAGCCTGGTCTGTCCGGCCCTGCTTGGGGCACTTGGGCTCTGTGATCTCCAGAGCTGCCTCCCATTTTTTTACCCCTATGTTTCTATGTAAATCTGCACTTCTTGTGTGGTTTGTCTAAGGTCTGTTACAAAGAGTTAATGTAGTAGTAGAATCTGACCCTTAAAAAGACCTTTGTTTTTTTTTTTCAAAAAAATTTTTTTTTTGAAAAAAATTCTGGTTATAAGTTAAGAATTCAAATAAATTGCAGCAGTGTTTTTAAAGGGGACATAGACTGTTTTGCTCCCTTTTAGATGCATCATGTTGAAATGTAGTTATTGAAATACACGTCTGACTTCATGACTGATGCTGATTGATTAGAATAGGTAAAGACTGCTTCTTGACGTTAGATGGGTTTGTTGTTTGCATTTGAGCTTGCTAAAATTTGAATTGTACTTGCCCTTTTTCTTTTGAAATGTTGGATGATGTATAGGACACATCATGTGCAGGATGTAGGGTACAGAATGCCTCTATCTATCTATCTATCTATCTATCTATCTATCTATCTATCTTAAAGGTGTGAGCACTAGTGCATAATTCGTTAGGATGCTTTTTGTTCCCCTGCATTTCCTCTTACCAGCCCATTGAAACAGTAGTTATATTTAAATGGGTTTTTAATGAGCCATGTAGAAAAGTGAAGCTCAAGGAATGATAAGTATTTGGGTCCGCCACTGTGTCATTAAAGTTACTTCAGTTATCAGAAAGCCTACAAATTGATTTCATAGTTAGTTTTCTTCATATCTRAATAGTAATTAGCTACTGCTTTGTTAAATATTTTCCTGATTTTGTGTTTTCTCCTCTTATATTCATCTGTTCATTCACATGAGAAGCAACTTGTTGGCATTTCAGGATGCTTGGAAGTCTGAGGTGCCATTAGCTGAAATTTGATTTACTGCTGGGCCATATTAAATAAGTGCTTTTTAATTCTGCTTTGTAGTATTGAGTGAGGAGCAGGCAGAGTGTTGTGCTCACACGTGGCTATTGCCAGCTCTGCAGAGCTGCTGTAGGAATCTCAATATTCCCTTGGAATCTGCTTTGGTTGTGCTCTTTGCAA
The DNA here is from genome assembly GCF_003342845.1 of Nothoprocta perdicaria. NCBI lineage: Eukaryota > Metazoa > Chordata > Aves > Tinamiformes > Tinamidae > Nothoprocta > Nothoprocta perdicaria. The sequence goes on from NW_020455832.1 coordinate 1,124,887, forward strand.
AGAGCCTATCTAGTTACAGGACCAGCTTGCTGATTCCTGGCCTAGGTTTATTTGAGACTTCTTAGCACTCTGGAAGAAACTACTGCTTGGGCTAGTTTAGATTTTAGAATCTTGCTTGGACTATCAAAATCTGTCTCTTCAAGGTCCCAAGTCTCCCATGCAAAAGTTACTCAATTCAGTTATTCGAATCAAGAGTTTTTCTGGRCTAGGCATAAGTTGGGCGGGAGGTTTGTTGCTGGTCTCAGTGCCCCATAAGGGCTGTTACTGGTGCCGTTTCCCTGGGTGCCTCGAAATGCCCTGCTCTGTATTCTGCTGGAAGCAGAAASAGAGAAAGTTGTGTGAAAGGCAGTTTCATTCCTTCCATCATATCCTGATGGCCATCCAGCAGGAGCAGAAACGCAGCATCAATTCCAGACCAGCAGCACAACTGTGGGGATGCAGACCACATCTGGAAAGTGTTGGATGGGCGAGGAGAGGAGCCAGCAAGGCAGCGAGAGGAACCGCGGCACCTGGGGTCATTCAGTGGAGCCARCTGCAGAGCAGTGGAACCAATTGGGGATGTCCTTGTGTGAAACTGTCTGATAAGCATCCTCGTGAGCAGAAAAGATTATTTTAAATGGCCTTCAATGAATCAAAAAGATAAGTGATTGGAGTTTTACCTCATGATAAAAGGAGTGGACAGGAAAACGCAGGGGATATGAAAACCAGACGATCACTTGGTGCCCTTCTGGTGTGAAAAGAGAGCTGTAGTCCCACCTGATCTTAAAATAACAGTCTGAGAAATCGTTACTTCTGCTGATGTCTAAACCTGAGGCAGCATCGAATTCATCAATATGGTTTACAGAAGAAATTTAAAATTCTGGAAAGTCACACAGGATAAATAAAATTCAAGTGATCTTTTTGATGATCTTATTTGTGTAAAAAGGCAAAGAAATGGAGCAAAAATGTCTAGATTTGAGTTTTGTGAAGCGGAGGGCTTCTGGTTTTGCTGCAGGGAGAGCTGACATAATTGCCATCATCACCATTTGATAATGATGAACCATTTTACATGCTCCTAGTAATTAATGAAAATGTAAACAACCATGACTGGTGGGTGAACATTTTTTATTCAGTTAATTAGCATCCAAATACTTAATCTAGTCTATTAATTGAGACTGCATATGTATTTACTCATTTTTAGTATACTTTAGAAGAATAATGTAAAAGTAAATTGCTTGAATGCAAGCTGCAGATACTGTGGTCAATAATTAAAATCAATCACCCTTTTTGGTTTTCATTTCAGTTATTTAGGTAAATATAACCAGGTTGGTATGATATCAGTCTTAGGCAAAGTAATACATAAGCTCATMGTGGTAGCCCTTTCAGAAAGAGGTAATTAATGCCCTACAGCCTGAGTTTGTGGGAAGCTGGGCAGTTGCACTGGTTGGAGAGACCTGCCTGCAGGGATCTGACACAGCACAGCCCTCCAGTCTCGAAGGCAACAGCACTGCAATATCTCAGGCCAGAGAATTAGCAAAAGTGAGTTCTTTGTAAGCAGTTTTCTTGATGGACATTGTGCATTTAGTCACATCCATAAGCTGCCCATTCTCATTTTCCTTTTTGCAGCTTATTGTAGAAATGGTCCTTATAGGCAAAAGAGAARTATATCAAATTGCAGCTGGTTTGTAAGCTTCACTTCTGCTTTTTTTTTCCTCTTGCAAGGTTGATGGTAGCAACAAGAAAAAATGTCTAAATGTACTAAGGGTCCAAGCACCTTCCTCCTCACTGGAAAGGTTGTTGGGCTTTACTGCAATTCCTTACATCTCTGTTTTCCTAAAATGGCTGTTGATCAAGTACAAAATTGAATTGCTTTTAAAAAAATCTTATGTTTTTTGCTAAATTCTCATAAAAGTACTTGAATTTCTTGCATTGCAGTCTAAAAAATTGGATTATTCTATGTTTTATGCATACTGACCTTTTGAAGATGATTTACCCTGATTTCATTGCAGAAATTGAATGATTTTCTGTAGCTGTTGTTCTTGCATTTGAAAATGCTAATAAATATTTTAAACTTTTTTTTGATGATTCTTCTATGCCAGCTTAAATTGATGAAAACATAGATCTCTATTGAAAAACTCCTTTCTGTTGTTTTGCATTATTATAATTAGAAATGCAAATATGCCAGTCTAAGTTATGGCTATCACTTATTAAATTTGTTTCAGGATAGCAAAGCAGTTTTTGCTACTAAATTTTATTGTGCCAATTTGCCATTGGCCAGTGTTTCAGTTCAGTGGTTGAAAAATGGAAATTGGGTGTCCTGGCTCCTGGGGTGATTAATCCCCACCTATACAGGTAGGCCTGGTGCCTACAGACTCAGGTTCCATGGGTGGGGGCTGTAATCTTTGCCAATCTGAGATTTAAAGCTATAAAATCTATAGGTTTACCAGTGAGAGTAAGGCTGATGAAAGCTTATCTGATATTCTGTTCTAGGTGCTGTGCCAAATTAATCTTAAATGTTTGGAGAAATCAAAAATTAATACTCCCTTTCAGGGTGTAGTGGAAGATGTTTTATGTGTTCTTGTTTCCATAACTTGTCATTCAAAAAATGGCTTATGAAGTTCAGGAAAATCAGGATCCAACACTGTGCCTATTCCCTTAAAGACTTCCAGTCCTSAAGACTTTAGGGATTATCATTGGGAAGGATTATTAGGGAAGGAGTGTGAGCACTGCCTTGGTAAAACTGGTTTGCAGAGAACTCCTAACTGGTGTCGCAGAGCTGCTGGGAACCTGTACTCAGGTATAAGCCATTACTGTAGAATAAGAAGCAGAGCTGCTCAGAATTAGGGAGCTTGAACATGGGTTTTGTTGCTTGAAATGTAACATGAAAAAGAATGAACAACTTGGAATGCTCTTCAGTGGAAATGAAACCTTTTGAAGGTTAGACACTGTCAAAATGGTACCTGAAAAAATATACAAGATCAAAAGCTAAGCTTGAAATGAGAAACATTAGTTTTTAGATGTTCTGAAGTCATAAAGTTGAGGAGTGACTGGTTGGAAGAAGCAAAAAGCTGCAGGCACCTTACACTAAAACTCATTTATAAATATATACAGTGGCATAAATTGAGTAATACCTGTCAGCCAGCCCCAGCGGAACAGAATGTAATTCTGGGATTAATTTTAACACATCTTGTAAAAGAGAAATAGATTTGATGCTTCTTCCTTGGAGTTGTTAAATACCCGGTTGTGCTGTGTTCTGATACCTTGCCTGTTCCCACTTGTGGATTAATTTATTTTCAGTTGGTGGAGGTTGATAATTAGCTTGTTATAAACGATCTAATGAAAGTGAGTGTTATGAGTGCAAAGTGGGCTCCCTTTGAGAGATATGCTGCCATTTATATGTAAGTATTGGCATTTCTCAATGTATTAGCAATTAAACTTCCTGATCCTCTTGCAGTATTGATGTTTCAGATGCTGTCAGAGCTCTTCTGTTGCTATCGTGCATGTAGGTTTCCCAGGTGAGAAATAACGAACTGTGGATTAAGGACATGCTCCACTGTGTGATGCTGCCAGCCAGGTTCTCCCCTGACCTGCCTGGCAGAGGATACTACAGAGTGCACTTACTTTTACCCTCAGTCACTTCGGTCTTTCTTTTTTCACATGTGCTAGAGACTGAAATTTAATAATATGAAACCTTGGCAGCAGTTTGCTTCTCATTCCAGTTTCAAAACTGGAAGAAAAAAACGATGTCTGAAAATATTTCCAAAAACTGAGTTCCGTTTCCACTTGGGTTTGCAGCTGAAGCTTTTAATTTTTACTGATGTTTGTGCAAGTCAGATATGAACTGCTGTCAAAATCAGTAGGATGATGAGATATCCTACTTAAAAAAAAAAAGGCAAACAAGGAAAATACAGAAAAATATAGAAAATATTCTCTCTGCTTCTTTTAGGTTATAGGAAGCTTCAAGTATTGTTATAACAAAATAAACAATTTGCAGAGATCAGCGTGGGTTTAAGTTGATTTGCTCCATTTACCATACCAATTTTGACAGAAGAATGCAATGCTTTCTTGGAAATGTCTTTCAAATATTACATTATAGATTAATTTATAGGTTGCAGAATGTTGTTAACCATGATTTTTTTTTCTCCATCTTGAAAATTAAGTTTTAAAATTAAATGTGTATAAGAGCTTGCCTTCTCTCTTTCAGTAGTTCACCAAAGATAAATTGGGAGAAGTTTATTTAAGTTTCAAAGAAAAGCATCCATTTACAGTGGAAAAAATATCTAAGATTTACGGAAAAATACCATGATGTTTTTCCTATTTCCCTTTCATTGGTGAAACAGCTTTAGTAAATCTTGTTCTATAAAATTAGTGATTTAGCTAATTTTCAGACTGTTTGACTTTTTAGGCTTGTCTTAGAGAAGCTATTTGCAAACATACAAAAATACCTGAGAAAGTCTGACTGATGGAGTTGTGCAAGAGAAGTGCACAACTTTAAATCATGTTAGTGAATAATAGATTATTAGGTAGCAGATGAATAGATGATGTTTCAGAGTGATTATAGCACTTCAAGACACTTATTTCAAGCTTTCAAGGTATGCACTTGTATCTTTTCTTATTGTATGGCTTTATTCCATGAAGAAAGACACCTTGTTGCTTGTGATTTATTTTTACAATGATGGTGTATATAGAGGTGTCAAAACACGGGCAATAGCTTCTGATGCATGGGCACTGGCACTCTGATTTTTGTGGGCTTTTTTTTGTGTTGCTGAGGAAGATAAAGTGGTTTGTGAGGAGAAGTGTAACTTCTCACGTCTACACTTGGTGCTGGCCACCCCCTTGGCCTCTGCACCAGCGGCAGAGCTGTTGACCCTTTGGACTTTGCATTTATTTAGTGGTTGCCTTCCCTTGGGCTAATCCCAGACAGTGATTTGAGCCTCTGCTGACAGATATTTCTTGCTGCTTGACGGGAAAAGGTGATGAAATGCTGATCTACAACAGCACTTTGATGTTGCTGCAATTTTTTCTAACAGTGGATTAAATTTGTCATTCGCAGCTTGTAGCTGTATTTGACGAGCAAGATCCACACCATGGAGGTGACGGCACCAGCGCCAGCTCCACGGGCACGCAAAGTCCAGAGATTTTTGGCAGYGAGCTTGGATCCAACACAGCTTCGGCCTTTCAGCCTTATCAAGCAACCAGTGAAATTGAGGTCACACCTTCAGTGCTCCGTGCAAGTGAGTATGCGTTCCTAGTGTCCCAACACGTTTCATCTTAATTTACAAGGATGCCAAGCACTGTTGTCCATTCGTGCTACTGGGAATATCATTCATTATCTGACTGTCTTGAAAGCTGATCAGAATTGAGAAACTGCATAGATGCATGTTGCACACAAATAAATAAATCTCTCTGCTTTAATAAATTAGTTCTAAGCTGCTTTTAGCAGCAMTAAGCTCTGTGTTCCTAGATCAAAATTGTCCTGCAATGAAAATGATAGCAAAATAGCTAAATGAAGTTGCTGCATGGTGTAGCTTTTAGTTTGCTAACAGTTTATTCTGTTCAATGATGAAGAAAATGGTAGAAAGTAACTAAAAATAGGAGCACTTTCTACTAAAACTTGGAAGATTATACTTTTCACCACTCAATAAAAACACCTGGTCATTTACTGTGTTGTAATTTTTTCTTTTCTTTACCAAAATAAACTATAGCTAGGGAACATCCTTTGATTTATTTCTTTCAAAGTGGAGATTTGTTTCAAAGCTGTGATGTAGGGATTATAAATCTACAGTTCTTTTCCAGGCAGAATCTTTGAGTACTTCAATAAGGGAAAAAGCTAAACAACTACTTACTATGCATTTTTTACTGTCATTAAAAGTAACAAGCAAGTAAGAAAAAGTATTAGGTAAAGCATTGTGCCCCTGTTTATTTATAGCATCTATTCTTTTTTTCACAGAAGCTTTGAAAAGTTTTTTAGGAATATATTTCTGCTTTTTCTGCTTTGYAGGGTTCATTCTTAATCTTTGTTAGATTTCCTTAGCAGTGAATTCTTGCTAGCAGTGATCAGTTAAAAACACACATGGAAAAGTTAGAAAACTCTGTGAAATTCAATGTGTTTTTTTTCCCAGAGGATTCTGTAAAACAGGGAATAGCTTTTTGAAAGTTAGCTTACATATAGACAATCTTTAATTAGGCTTTACTAATTCTATACTAGAATATAGAACTAAATTAGGGAAAGGAGTAATGGCAGGTAAGAGCAAAGAGGATCTGGAACTTCAGGACACGTTTGCTGTCACTATGGTATGCCAATTACTAMATGCGTGTCTGATTTCTATGCACAAGCCAAAAAACTGTCTCCTGAGCTCTCAGCACAGGGTGGTTTTGAACAAACAAATGCATACAAATTTTCTCCTTAGCATGATTATCTGGTATATTATTCAGGACATTGATGTTAGTGCATCAAAATCATACAGCACAGATAAAATTCAGTGATATATTGGCCAGCCCGCTTATCTTMAGTGTCATTCTGGTAAGTACATGTATCTCTTAGTGAGTTCACTGCTTCTTAAAATGACGAGAAATGCTTTGAGACCTTGCAATGAAAAGGTCTTTAGGCATGCAGAAGACTATTAAAAATGTTGGTAAAAATTATAGCTCTTTTGGTAGCTCTTTGTAAAAGCATGCAAAAATAAAACAGGCAGAAGAATTTGTTATAAATATGTTAATATGGATCAAAGGACTTCACCTATCTTTTTTTTTTTCTTTTTTTTTTTTTTTGATGTGCACAATAGAAATATTTTGTTTCTAAATGTTCCAAACAACAGGCTTAGACTCCTAGTCCAGTAATATTATCCCATATTAAATATACCTATTTCAAGAATTTCATTTAAATATACATTGAAAATGGAAATAATATCCCTATTGTATTTCCTTTATAACATGTGAAGCGAAGCACAGCATACAAATGGTATTCTCAGCATTTCAAATAATTATCTTCTTACTGTGTAAGTTCTATTCAGCAAATAAAACCCATCCAGTTTTGTGGTAGATGCAGCTCCTGATTATTACATGTTGACAAGGTCATATATCTATTAATTGGATTGGAGATGGGATACAAAATTGCTGTAATTATTGTAATTTTCTAGCTAATTGTAGGGTTGGCGGTGAATATTTTACTTCTAACAAATGAAAAACAGTATTCCATGTGAAATTGGTTTACAGCGTGGTTTATAAYGTCGTGTTTTGCACGTCGGGTGCTTCTTGCTGCTCTGCGCGCTGGGCGCCGCTCCGCGCAGGCCGCAGGGGCCCTGCGGGCAGCGCGGCCTACATGGCGCTCACCTGCGCCGCCATGTTCGGCCTTGCTGGGCCGCAGCCCAGCGCCTCGGCTGGGGCTGCTTGGGGGCCGCCGAGATTCCCCTCTCTTTGTTCTCGTTGCCACGTTACCCCTTTTGTTTGTTTATGGATCACGCCATCCTTTCTCGCCTGGAAAGGGAAAGGTTAGCGAGATCAGGTCCGCCTGGGAAAGTAATATTCGTCTGCATTCCCTCTTTTCCCATGCACGGCAGAGCCTGTGCTTGGCTCAGCGTGGGGAGGCTGGTGCAAATTGGATCTTGCTGACTAAATGCGGAAATAAAATAGTGCCGGTCCCCTCCCCTGTGTGGCTTTGCATTGTGAAAAGGCGATTCATCCGTACAAGCTCCTCTTTTCTTTGTGCTTCCCATGTACCCCTTTCTTTTACTGCTTTTCTGCTACCTAGGGTAGAGCTTCTTGTTTTTGTGTTTCATGAGGAGAGCTGGATCTTTCCGTAAGCCCACAGCCCAGCGGACGCTTTCGGTGTGTGCCCACRTGCCCTCTGCGTGGGGCTGGGAGCTCACGGGAGAGGATTGTTAAGGCAGACAGATCCTTATTCCCTGCTGAAATATAAACTCGAGGCGCAGGTGAAAATTGCCAAACCTAATGAGCAATTTGGCAGCTAAGACAGGATGTCAGGCAGTGACAGTTCAGCAGCGGGTGCACTGCCTGTGAACCAAGTTGTTTGTTTCACAGCCTTGCATTTAAATATCGTAAATAAAATCTGCTTTCAACTACATGAGATATTGTGAAAACAGCCTTCTCTTTGTCTGGATTTCCTTTTAAGTTATTTAGGTCTATTAAGTAACCAAGGGTGGTCTTAGTTCTTGGGCTTGGTGTGGTGATATGTTTCAAATCTCTCTCTTGCAGCAGTTACAGTTACAAAGCATTTTTAACATGTAATTTTATTTGGGAAAAGTATTGGGAAAGGCAGAGAAAACTATTTTGTTTCACTTGGAAGTAGAGAAGTGTAGGGAGTGGGGGCTTCTTCTTTCTCCATCTGCCTAATGGGAAGCATAGAGACTAGGAAACCAGATGTGCGCAGCGATGGGTCATGGGTTGGTAACCAACATGCGTTACAAAAGGGCAACTCCAAAGAAAGATCTGGAGATAAAAAATGATTGTGAARATTGGAGCAGGTTTTCCGGAGAAGTTGTGCTATCTCCCTCCTTGGAGATGAAGCAGAACTTGACTGAAGATGGCGCTGGGCAGCCTGATCTAAGCTGGCCTGCTTTGTGGGGRGASGAGTTGGGCCAAATGACCTCCAGMGGTCCCTTCCAACCTCCTGTAATCTGTGATTTGGACAATAATTAAGAAATGAGTGTTTGCTTCTTAAACATATTTTTAAGGCAAATGATATTTTTAGTGAAATATTTAACACAGAGTTTTGCAAGCATCTGGTGTGGGGTGTTTTTTTTTTTGTTGTTGGTTTTTTTTTTTTTTTTGGTGCTGTGTGTTCAGCTTCCCACTTGATACATGGCTGGATGTTGTGCTAGCTGATGTCAATGTGACCTGGTTAAGCTGACCGTGCCTTTTAGGGAAACTGGCACTTTGGTTTGCAGGACACGTTCTGGTAGCTGGGTCAGCTACTTGAAACCCAGAGATGGGGCTAGTGCAARGTTTTCTCAGAGGCTGGAGGGTGAACATCGGGCCAAGACACTGACCAGAACTTGGGTCTAAAAAATTAACAGCAGCTATCTGAAAACTGCACTGCYGTGATAAATTTGCTCAAATGATTTCTATAATGTCCTTTAGCAGGACTCCTGCCATCACTTTCATATGCTGTTCTCCTAAGAAAACTAGGGAAAAAATGTAATAAATGAGAATATTAAGAATATTTTGAAGCTAATGCACAACTGGCTGTGAAGAAGTACTAAAGGGGAAAAGGAGCAGGGAACTGACTGATGGCCAAAGAAAGAYGTAAAGTTGCAGACACTTGTTCTGTAGATATCTGTGTGCACGCAGGTTTTATCCTGCAGTAAGTGCAAGTTTGTTCCTCACAGGTAAGAGTCTGCATGCAGACTTTCACTGTGAATTTGCTGATATATTAGAAGTTCATGACCTTGCTTACATCAAAGTTGTGCATCTGTCTGTTTTGACCCTCTGAGCAGTTGTTAGTAGCTCACTGATAAATTAGTAGGATGAACCAGTTCCTGAGGGCTGTCTTARGTTAAGGATTGTTCAGCCTTTTAAATCTGAACTGGAATATAGAAAGCTAAGATGGAGTTTCAAGCACTTGGTATGTTAGGGTTTCAGTGCAACATTCACTTCATATATTTATAAAACATCAAGAAATCAATGAGGTGAGTGCAGTCACTACAGCTAGGAAGGAAAAAGGGAATCACAACGTGAGGCTTGGGAAAGGCTGGCAGCACAGCGCTGTGTGAAGGATCTGGCCACGATAGTGAGTTACAAGCTGATAACTTGTGAGTTGCCATATTATGCTTTCCCATCAAAGGCACATGCTGTTCTGGGCTCTCTTAAACAGTGTTGTAAAATGCTGAGAGGAACAACTGTATTTTGCTCAGCAGCAGGAAGATTGGAGTGACCTGCTGTCACACTAGACTTGAATTGTAAACAAGTGGGAGAGAGCTGAAAGACAGCAGCAAGAACAAAATGCTTCAAAGTCAATGACCAGGCACTGAAAAAAAAAAAAAAAAAAGTGGTTTATTCAGTTAAGGCAAGATAAAACTGACAGCAACCAAAACTGCAAATGCATGTTCTCCATGTCCACCAAGAAAAGAACAGTTCACAGAATCACACAGAATGGTGGAGGTTGGAAGAGATCTCTAGAGATCACCTAGTCCAACCCCTCTGCTCCAGCAGGGACACCCAGGGCAYGGGGCACAGGGCGGCATYCAGGCAGATTTTGAAGATCTCCAGAGCARGAGGCTCCACAACCTCCCTGAGCAGCCTATGCCAGGGCTCYGTCACCCTCACAGGAAAGAAGTTCTTCCTCACGTGGAGGTGGAACTCCCTGTGTTGGTTATCTTGGGGAAATTTTCTTTACAGAATGATCACTAAGCCATTTTAAACAACTTGTAGACCTTAATTTAATTKAATTTAACTTTATTGTATTGTATTTTATCTTATTTTTGTTACACGTTGTGGCCCAGGTGGGTACAGTGAGCCCGCTGCAGAGCTGAGCTCTCCTCTCCGCTCGGTGCTGCCAGACGCGGTGCCGCATGGCAGGAAGGCAGCCTGGGAGCTCCAGGCCGCCTGCTCCCATCTGGCTGGGCACTGCCCTGAAACCACCCGTTACACTGTCATCCATCGTCAAGACACACTGTAAGGACCCGCTGCATGTGTCTTTTCATAGCATCTCACAATTCAAATCTCCAAAACATCCAATACTAGGCGAAACAATTCAAGGTGTTAGTGCATAAATGTGTGAATTTCAAGTGCCTCAAAATTGCTGTTTTAGCTATGACACTTCAGTTTGCTTCTCTAAGTACTTATCTACTGAGCTGTAAATGAAAATGAGGATTAATTCATTAATATTTCTAAGTGTCTTTGTGTAAAGGGTTGGGGCAGCGCATGTTATTATGTTGGCAAAGAGCTGCAGAGGTAAGTTCATGTTCATTCCTGTTTCCARAATGACGATGGTTTTGGCACTCGTCTTTGTATTTCTTTGTCTCCTTTCTCCATCTGTGAGCCAGCTTTGTATCTGGAAACCCTGTTTCTCTCAAATGCTGAAGAACTAAGGAGACAAGACATGTAAAAAAGGTGGAAGAGAAAAATGGGCTCATCAAAACAGCTATTTGGAGCTTTGTCAGATGGAGTTATCTCCAAGGTTAAATAGCTGCTGCAGCCAAATCCATCCACATTTATAATGCAAGATTATGGCTTAGAGGCAAAGCTTGCTTAAATCAGTGGGAAGTTTTCTGCTGGCTCCATCGAGCGTTGGATAAGATTAGGTTTTTCCTGTAAGTTTCCTCAGTTGGAAGCAGTGTTAAAGTGAAGTGTGGGTATATTCAGTGTCCACAAGCCCAGGACAGTAACTGGAATGACTTCCAAAAGATTTCATAAATATTATTTCCACTCTGACATACTTTCCTGGTTCTAAGATGTGTCCTTTACCATAATGGATAACATTAAAAGAGCCTAGAACCGAGGCTTGTGCTGAGTCGTTGGCAGCGAAATAAGAAAGGCTTCTCATGACCACTATTTTGAGAAGATTTAGCAAAATCTGTTTCCTCACCTTTTAGTGCTCTTGCCATTCAGGAATTCTGATTACCCTTATTCCTGTAGCTCTATCAAGGATATGATTGTTTTAAAGATAGTTATTGAATCAGAAAATCAGTACCAGGTGCTTCTCTCTTCCGTGAGGCTGAATCGGTTCTCTCTGCAGCTCTTAGTTCTGACTTGAGTGATCTCCAGTTGGAATTTTCTCCAAGTGTCATGTTCTGCTGCTAATTTTGGATTGCAGAGCAGTTTAAAAACCATGTGTTTTTACTGAGACCTTGACACTTTTGTAAAAACACATGGATTTTAAACTGCCTAACTTACTAAATTAACCTTTTGTATCTTCAGTCTTCTTGGTATATCATCAAGGAAAATGCTGTAGCTTCTATTAGGATTAAAAAAAGCCTGGAACCAATAAAATAAAATATTTTAGAACTTACTGGATGCTCTAAAGAAAACCTTAGTGACCAGAGGGCATTTCAACATTCATTCCATATGGTGAAATCTTCTTCTCTGGGGATGGGTAATGAGAAGTAATAAAAATATGATATGGTATCTGATGCAGTATGAAATAATATGGTGGTATTTGAGATTATAGCTACAGAACAGAGTACAAGGGAGATGATAAGGAATGATTATTAAGATGTGAAATATTCAATTTGAATGTTCTAAGAAGTCAGGCTGGATATTAGTCTAAATTTGACATGTTAAATAGATTTAATGATCATTTGAATAAGAAACTATTATGGAAATCACAGATGTATTCAAAGAATGTTTACATATGCATGGGTATTGTGTTTTTGTGTGTGTGTGCGTGCCTTTTTTTAACCCTTCTTTAATGATTTTTGATTTTTTTTTCTGTAAGGGGACTATTTTCATTTACATTGACATTTTAAAGCATTTTATGAAACAAAATAGCAGGGCAAAGTTCATTGTATTCTGATGCCACAGGTTTAATCCTATTTTGAGAAATCTATTTATTGAAACACTTTGTCATCACAGTCATAGCAATGAGTGTAATAACTCCTTCTGTAGTTAGTTTCTTGATTTCTCTGATATTTCAGGTTATTTCACTGTAAGCAGAGAAGAAGTAACACAGTAAAGATGAAGGGATGTGAATCTGAAATGAGTAGAAAATATTTTTTCAGGGTACAGACAATCATCCTKTGTATTTTTTTCTTCAGGGAGGCATGTGCATGTGTTCCACTTTGGGCCAGCTGTAACAGATCGTCCTTGTGTGTCATTTCTGAAAAGGCAGAGTAGCATTTACGGTTGCTTATTCCAAGATGTGATAAACCCTGTGCTTCAAGGCAAGCCAGTGTCCAGAGTCACCAGTAACTGCTCTGCAGGCTGCACGTGGCTTTGCTCTGAGGCAGCAGCATTAGTCTCTGTAGGCGGTGCAGTACTGACATAAATTACTCACAGAGAATTTACCAACACAAGAGGATACAGAATTTGTCAAATGTACTTAATTATTCACTCAGTCTTAATTGGGATGATCTTATTTGATAGGAAATCTCTTTGCAGACAGAAAACAAAAAAGCACTTAGGAAAGAGGGACTGCATTGCTGTTACAAGCCTGACCATTACCTAATCATTAATAATGCTCTGTGGTCAGCCTCCTCGGGTAGAAAAATCAATGCTGTTTAAAGAAGGTTATAGGGTTGGCAGAACCTTCTAAAGCCAGTGGCTCTGTGCCTTGCTGGCCGCACTGCTCTGCTGCGGCCTGGGCAAGTCTTCAGTGCAACCGCTGAAAAGGGAAAACAGAAAAAAAAGAAAAAAAAAAAAGAAAACCAAAACCAAAGCGGCATGTGGCCCACTAGCCCAAGGCAGTAAGATATTAAACTTATAGTTCAGTCTAAGAATATATTTTGACTTCCAYGGGAGCGTTGTCTCTTGTTTTTAATCTACCAGGGATCTGCTTGCTCCTTCTTTTATTGCATTTGCAGCCTGTAAACTTGCATATTCTTGCTTTCAGATGGGGAGATGTTTTGGGGAGAGACCACCTCTTTTGCTGACTCCTGGTTTTGGTCTTTTGATGTGTGCTTTTGAGGTGGATGAAACAGTGACAGACGCTGCTGGTTGAATAGGGTGGTTTTGTAGGAGAGAACTTCGGCTTTTGTTTATGATTTTCAAGGTAATCTGGCTTAGTCTAAAAATCTTGATTAGTATAACAGTCAACGCAGGTCCCAAGAAATCAGTTAAAATGTATACTTTTTATATACATAAAACTGCATAGGTTTAAAAATGAAAGCAAAAATAGTGCATATAAATAATATATGAATATAAATTCTTTGTACTACTACTTTCATGCACACAGTAAAGGCATATACAAAGATAGCAAATTAAACTCTTCTGTTAGCTTCTGCAAATTATGCATGCRGGCTGGGGGACTAGGCTCTCAAAGCAAACTTTGATCAGCCATTAAAGCCCTATTGCTAATGGCTGCATTTGATTCATCTCTGCATTCAGCAGTGTTCACAGCTGGAATTAAAACTGGGACTTCTTTGTCAATCACTGAGCAGCACATGATTCAAAGCTGACACCATGAATGGGCTTAATATGAACAAAGTTTTCATTCTGCAACTAAGTTAATCACTGAARGAACCCCTGTTTTTCACCTGTGTTGAGCGATGGTCACCCTTAGGATGAATTCATCTCAMTTATTTTGCAAAATATTTCAGAGTAAGGCAGAATATGCCCTAGAATAACTGTATTGACTATTTCCATTTGACGGGGGAGAGAAACAGAAGTGTCCAGCTCTGAAATAGATGTCTACAGAATCTGAACCCCATTCCTTGTGCAGTTCAACCTCACAGTCTGCAAAAGTAAACTTTTATTTAAGAGGATCCTTTTTCTTTTTTAAGAAGAAGGATGTTGTCTTAAAGACTGTAAGTTAGGTATTTGAGTGTAGGCTCCAGTGGCATTTTACAAAGCCAAAGCCCTGTGAATTTAACCTTCAGAGTGATTTAACTTGGACACAGAAAATCCCTACCAACACTGTCATAAAGCTTTTGCTTGGCGAGTATATTTGGTGTGCAGAAAACACGTCATGGATGCAGGTATACCCATACCCAGGGTCGCTCTTTGTGAGGTAAAATTGTGTTCAACCAAAGTCTGTTGGTTTAACCATAGTATTTTACAGATGTGATCCTCTTTGAAACTGGAATCAGCAGATAGACAGTTTTTGTGGTGCTACTCTGAAACCTGTGAAATTCTTTGAAGAGGCATCTCTRCTGTTTCTGCTCTGCATTCTCAGAGTTAGAAGCATTCTGTGTATTATACACAGTACTCAAAAACTAGGCTAAATCTGGAGGAATGTATCTGAGATAGAGTTACTAGGCACTGAAGGGCTTAACCAAACCAGACTTTACCCAAGTTCTGTCTAATGAGGTGTCTCTGTACTGTGTTCCCTAGTGGGTCCCACAGTGCCAGGGCTTTTTGGGGTGTGGGTAGCCCTGTGGGTCTCACGGCTTTATTGTTGTAGATAGCTCAGCCCTCCAGCTGCTGGGAAGCTCTCTCAATATACAGTCAGCCTTGGAATGGCAAAGTGGGGAAAAGTCATCTGGCCAGTATAGACTCTTAAGGAAAATGCCTTTGCAGTTTGCAGAGTGAAGGACACTTAACAGTGAGCAACAACTGTGGAGGCTCTTTCAAATGAAATGCTATTTGAAGCATTGCTTGCAGTTCATTTTTATTGCATTATAAAAGAATAAAATTGTCTTTACTATTTCCTGATAAGGTAGGTAATGCCGGGATGCATCTTATTAACCAGCCCTGTAGCCTAGACAAATCAATTTTTCTGCAGTGGTTTTTGATAAATCCTCTTTTTATCTCCCTACTTTTAGATATTTTTCAGCCAAAACCTCAAAAATGTTGCCTGTATTTGAAAGCTGCCTTCACCAAATGTAAAAAAAACATTAGCTTCTTCTATTCCAATCCATTTTAAGCTCTGATGTTTAAGACCTTCATTAGATGACACAGGGATTTTAGGTCAAGTACTGCCTGACTTTTGCATAGTGAAGTGTCTTCATGTTTTATTCAAAATTTTAGTTGAGTTCTTGACTAACAGGAAAGTAAATAAAAATGAAAGGCTTCCTAGGAGTGGTACAATGAAAGATATGTGGAATTGCTTTTACAGAAGACCTGTATGACATTTACCTGTGAGAAATATCCATTAAATAAGTGTATAAAGAGACTGCTCTAGTTTGACACAGAGGCAATATTTATTGAGTACTGTACATATGGATGATTTATCCCTACTTCTGTTTTAAGTTCAGTTTCTAAGTAGTGGAACAGAGATGGTTCTGTGGTCCTCATTTCCCAGAACTTTTTCCTATGGCATTTAAGAGGTAAGATTACAATGAAGCATTTTCACTTTTTCCACCTATAGGGGTAGGGGAAAATATATTTGCTGATACCAAAATTATGTATCTATTTAGCACTTTTGCTCACCAAGAGTGTTCACCAACATCTGTGAAGGAACAAAGTAGTAACTCAGTTCCGTGCTTGGAGGATGCAGCCATCCTCATTCTGTTGAGATGTTAATTCAATTCAAAAACTACACGATCGAATGAAAGGTGCAGTWTTCTTTCATTCTTTTACTCAAGATAGAATGAGACTTTACAGGAACATAAATATGTTTCTCTTAGCGTAAATACACACCTAGGGATTGGATAAAACCTTCTCCTGCCATTCGTGTCTGGAACTTTGTTGTTCATTTGTTTGACTTTCATTTTTTATAAATATATATATATATAAGTAAATGAATATATGCAGGTACACACAAACACTTTTTATTCCAAAGTGTCTCCGATTAATAAAATATCTTTGATATTCTTGAAAAATGTTTATATGTATCATTATTTTAAAATCTAATACCGTTTAATTTGTGACTAATGTTAAAGTCTAGGGAGTAATTTTAAGGGAACACGGGATATCTTTATCCTCTAGAACCAAAACCTTTAAATCATCCTTTTCCTTCAAAGTAAGGCTACCAGCACAGTCCCCAAACCCTGTTTTGACCATCCCGTGGCTGTGAGGGATGCACATTGTAGCTGCTCTCCTGCCCTGGAGAAGGTGGGTGAGGGGTGGAGGAGAAGCGAGTCTGGATGTGGCAGAGGGAAGGGAGGAGGACAGGGCTATCCGGAGGAGAAGCGAGTCTGGATGTGGCAGAGGGAAGGGAGGAGGACAGGGCCATCTGGAGGCGCGCACTGGGCCGGGCTCGCTGCTACCGTGGAGTGAGCTGAGGCGCCCTGGGCAGGCCGGACGCCGGCATCAGACAAGGCCGAGCTTTTCTTTTAGTCTTTCTTTCAAGGTCCCAATGGCTGCAAGTTCAAACGGCAAAGCTGCTTCCCTTTCTCTGGGGCGGGTTTCTGAGCGGTCGGCTTTATGCAGGGCTTTGCGGCTCTGCTTGCCATAAGTAGCTGAATGAAAACGTGCTTGGAAAGACCATCCAGGCACAAACTAGCTAGTGATAATATGTGTTTCGGTGGGTGTGTTTGCATTTTTATGTAAATCCATACACAAATGCACCTACATCTATCTCCATATTTATGATGTTCAGGGCATTTCAGTAATATTTATGCACAGATTAACTGCTATATCTGTGTTACTGCTAGTATACAAGGAAGCTTCCAGGAGTCTGTTTCTCTCTACATTTTGCCGGAGTGCTTTTTTGGACGTGAATTCTTTGCATGGGTTTCCTATTAAGGACTGAATTGAATATTAAATTACTCCTCAGACCCTCAAGGCAGTACATCAGCTTCACTCCTATTAAGCAATTTGCGACTTGCTGCATGTGCCGCGCACGGGCTGCAGTTCTCGCAGGGCTAGAATTTTGTTCCATTCATGTCCATTTTTCTTTTGAAAGTCACAATGTTTTATGGAGGGTTGAAAATATTTTTAATTAAGTTTTTTATTTTGTTCTCATGTTCTGGGCTTTTAATCCCCCTTCCACCTCCCCCATTCAAGTTTGTTTGGAAAATGAACTTGCCAGATGTTTTAAACGTTGTCCTAGTACATCTGCTTTCAAGGTTTTTCTGAAAATCAGATAGTGTTTAAAAGGCTCGGAGTCCTTGTATGCGAAAACTATGTTTTCTCTACTTTCACCTTCCAGTTCTGGCAGATGTCTCTGAGTTCTAGGACAAGAGGTTTTTAGTGTTGGATTCTATCTGAAACCAGATCACATTGGCATCTAGTTGGAATTTACTCTGAAAGGAATGGAGTTTCAGATCTCTGGGGGAATAAGGCTTTTAATTTACATTTTGAAACCCAGTTTTTGTAGAACTAAGTAAATCCAATAAATAATTAAAGCCAATAATGCACCTTACACTCTATCAACATGGTTGTTTTCATAGGAAAACTATGTTTTTTTTTAAAGTGGATGAAATATATAGCATGTAAAAAAAAACCTTGTATGTTTCATTTTACCTTGGAAAAAATTCTTAATCAAATGCTGAAGTCATAAGTATAAAAAGACTGATGGTAATTTYCATTTCTTCGTAGAAATATTCAGCTTCAGAGTTTCATTGCAACCAGCAAAATTAAATATATTGTGAGGAGATATTAAATACAAGTGAGGAGATGTAGGTAGGGCTGGTTATTCAGGCTGCTCCTGTGCTCTGTGCAGACTGCAGTTATCAAGCTGCAGAACATGAGATGCTGGGGAWGGGTGACGGGGACTGTGGGTTTTAAGTGAGCCGAAGGTTGGCTGGTGACACCAAGCAACTTTCTTCCTTCATTTGCCCATTTCCAGATCCTGAACACAGTGAAGTTGCTTTAATGTGATGCTTCATGAAAACCTTAGAAAGGAGGCAAGCACTTGCTATCTACCCATGAACAGAAAACAGGGAAGGGAAAGGAGAAGACAGAAGAATTAAAGAACAAAGGAAGCATGAATCAGAAAAGAATAAAAGCCAGCGGCAGGGAATGCTCACCTCCCCAGGGGCAAATAAAAATACATAACTGCTTCCTTAATGTTGCTTTTCCATATGAGCAATTATGCTAGGAGCCATGTAAATGATGTATGGCTGCGGCAGAGCACTAAGGTTCTCTCTCCCGCCCTCCCTCTCCTTTCCTCTCTCTTTGCAGAACCGTCTTTGCCACCAGGGACCTAGTCCATGCCAAAAGGGACATAACGGTAGGGCCGGGGAGGATATGAAGAGTAAATTCCATGTGATTATACTTATTATACTTTTGTTATTTTGCAAGTGTTAATCACAAAAGGCAAAATGGTATTGTGTGTAACATTAGATTTGTATAAGTGCTTGGTGATGTTTTGAATTACCTTTCCTGAAATACAGACTATGGATGTCTCAGACACAGAAGACATTCACTGAATTGAAAAGCTTTAAAAATGACAGACCTGGGGGTTGTGGTGGATTCTTTGTCTCCTGGAGCCTTGATATTAGAGTCAATATTTTTCTGTACTGCCAAGAGAAGTTCAAGTCTCAATGCACATGTTACTGCATGGAATACCTGGCCTTGTGTAGGGCTTGACAGGATGATTACAGGGTGTCCTCAGGAGCTAGGTTTGGAGCCTTTCCTTGTGAACATGCATGTGCAGGGAGTGAAAGAATCACTCACTGCACATGCACTCACAGAAGGGGACAAGCTCTTCTCATTGGTGGCCAGCGATAGGACAAGGGGAAATGGGCATAAGCTGGAGCACAAGAAGTTCCATCTCCAGGTGAGGAGGAACTTCTTTMCTGTKAGGGTGACAGAGCCCTGGCACAGGCTGCCCAGGGAGGTTGTGGAGTCTCCTTCCCTGGAGATCTTCAAAACCCGCCTGGATGCCACCCTGT
Organism: Nothoprocta perdicaria; assembly: GCF_003342845.1. Classification (NCBI taxonomy): domain Eukaryota; kingdom Metazoa; phylum Chordata; class Aves; order Tinamiformes; family Tinamidae; genus Nothoprocta; species Nothoprocta perdicaria. The sequence goes on from NW_020455832.1 coordinate 1,144,200, forward strand.
GCCACATGCTGTAGGTGTGCCTGCTTGAGCAGGAAGGTTGGACTAAATGATCTCTAGAGGTCCCTTCYAACCTTRAATATTCTGTGATTCTGTGATTCTTTGCATACTTGGCCTCGAGGGTTTTGCATTTAACAATCTACCTTACTTTATTTCCTTAATATTTTCTTTCATGTTGTTTTTCTCYTGCTGCACATTCCAGCCAGTTCCGCAGTTTTCCCATCCTTTCTTCCAAGGCTCATCTGTCTGTCCAGCTTCCTCTCTGCCCGTGCTGCGAATCACCCAGCGACTCCTTTTCCTGTGCAGGCTTCTTCCTCTTTCATTCATACCTGTTTCGTATGGAGGCAGTTGAATTTTTTTTTTGCTTTGTTGTTTCTTTCCTTGTTTTACACAGAGAAGAAGGAGGAAATTCCCTAAGCAGCTTTTGTGAATGATTTTTTTCAGTCAGTTGGTTCATTGCCCTGCGGCAGGTAAATTTTCTTCTCCTGCGGGACTTGCTGGACACTGAATTTTGGGTTGGTACCCATGAAATCAGCGTTGATAGAAGCTGTGCCTTGACTTTCTATACTTGGCCTATTAACAGAAACTGTTTTGGCTCAGCTGAAGAATGGACGCCCTTTTCTAGCCAAAGAATTTGTCCAGCAAAAATTCTTTAAGACTGTATTTTGCAAGAGTCCTTGTAAGCGTGGTTGGTAAAAAAAAAAAAAAAAAAAAAGGCAGCTGTGTTTACCTTCCATATATATATATATATAAAACACACATATATATCTATATGTATGTTATATGTATATAAGTTATATATACATATATAACACATGTATATACAAAACATTTTAAAAATGTAATCCACCATATAAAAATTGTCAATTCAAAATTAATGCAAAACGATGATGCTAAATTATATGGGAAAAAATGTACAAGAATGTCCCTGGGCCTACAATTTTATCCCTTTGTGTTTACAGCAAGCAAACAAGAATGCAATATTAATTCAGGCTATASAACAAGCTGACATTTGGAAGCATTCAGTTTTCTTCTGAATTGTTCTCCATTCACTTGACCAATTATCAATAATTTCAGGCAATTAAAGAAGCTCCTTCTAAGTTTCTGACAGTTGCAAAGCTGCTACGGAGGCAGCCACTTCCTTCTTGCTGACCTCACGTTCATGTTGTGCTGCTCTTTGGAAAGGCTCCATGAAGAAACTGCCATGAAGTAGGTCAGGGGAAAACCCTGTCAGCCTTATGGTGCTGAGCAAATTTTAATCCAAGAGGTTCTTGGTCTGTTTTGCACAGGCAAAGGCTAGTTTGGGACCAGGGGAGAGAATTTTTATTTTTATTTTTATTTTTTTTTTTTTGTGTGTGTGTGTGTGTGTATCTATGATCAAGATTTTCAAATGTATCTTTTGTTGAAGAATTTAACGCTATGTTTTTTTTTTGTGGATTAAGCTTGTTTCTTTGGTAATCTCTAGAGGAGTCCTAAAGGTTCCTAATTCAAAATGTAGGATGTTGAGTCTTTCTCTCTGTCTGCCATAAAATGAAAAGTGAAACAAAATGGTGAAATCCTCTCAGGAATAGGGCAATGAAATACTGTGCATTGAAAAGGTGGCTTTCTCTACCCTCTGTGTCACAAGATAGAAGGTAGCAAATATGCTTGGGGGGAAAAACCTCAACATAGACATGGACACTTTTGCAAAGGGCTCTTTGGTGTGGCCAAGAAATTAAAAAAWTCAGAGTCTACGAGGAAGGCTGGAAGTTGAGATCTGGTACAACTCAAGAGTCATACACCAAGGTGATGGAGGCAGATGATCTGAAAAATGTTCCTTTATGGAGAAACACGGGCAATCTGCCTTTAGCTAGACTTGGATTGAGTTTCCCATACGTGCTTAGTCCTGCTTCCTTTCCCAAACTTGTTAAAGAGGTTTAAATTTTGTCTGTTTGTTCTGTGATCAATGSATAATTTTTGCCTGCACCGAATTTTGAACTTTTAGTCTCAGATATAGGGTGTTAAATGAGCTTTGAAAATATATTCAAACACTTAAAAGAATTACAAATCCATGGCTAATCTGAAATACAACTTTGGACTGTGTTATGAATTAATAAGTTCTAGTAATTTTGCAAATTTTGGAGAAAAACAAGAAGTATTTTAGTGTTTATGTGAATGATATTGAAGGTAGTGTTTCAGTCTGCATACAGACTAAGCTCCTAACTAAAACTAATGCATGTCTGTAAGAATACAGATATACTTTGCCCTGTAATAGAACTTTAAAATATTTGCCTGAGCAGATATTTTTGCTTCTGTTTTAAATAGATTTCCTGTTTGTAGTGGTAAGTATCCTAGAGATTAAAATATTGTTTTTTTGATACTTGATATGAAATATTAAATGCATAATATTTTCTCAAATAATTGTTAAAATACTTATCTCTGCCCTCCAAGATTAGGTAAACACAGGTAGCTAAGCAATAATAAGTGCTTTCTGGCTCCGTTGTGTTCTGCATGAAATTCAATATAGTTAGTTATATTAAATTTGGGTAAGAAAAAGTAAAATAGTATTGAGTCAGAAGGCACTGAGTGTTGGATAAAAACATTGCAGTCCTTCTTTCTAGCAAGAATTAATTTTTGTTGATGTTTAAGGCAAGGCTGAGCTTAGACAAAATACGTGTGGCCAGTATCTGAGCACAACTCTGGTTTTGAACCGAATGCTGCAGAAGGGCAGAGGAAGCCGACGGCCGCAGGGAGGTCCATGGTGGCGGYGGGCCCGGAGGCCCTCGCGTGCCGCGAGCGCTGGCCCGTGCGGCCCGTGTTTGCTCTGCGAGCACCCAGGTGCACTGTACAAACCTCCTAAGGATACACGGACTGAAAAATCAATACGAGAGGCAGGCTGCAACATCAGAAAGCTTTCTCGATTCTAATGTAAGGTAAAAACGGTGGTGTTAAGAAGTGCTCTCTCAAATCCATTGCTCTCAGGTAGGTTAGGGGAATAACTCCATCAGTGCAGCAGAGCTCTCTTCTTGTGTGGCTCTGTGTTAGTGTTCGTTTAGGAAAACTTGCTTCCTTTAACAAGCAGAAAATATCTGAATTTTCTTTCACTGAACTTCTGTGGAGAAAGCAAGCACAAAATCACCATTTATTTCAATGATTTTTGTTTTTGGTACTAGCAGCAGATCTTATCTGCAAGGCGAGTGGCGGAAGCTTGTGGAGGTCTAATCCTGTGGGCAGATTTTGGGCTCCTGATGTGCAGGGAGGCCTTGGAGAGGTGTGTGTGTGTGTGTGCAACAGCATCAGGCACTCAGCTGCATTCAGGTGCAGAACGAACCATTCAGTTGCCAGTTGTAACTGCATTTTGCTTCTGCTCCCTTCTTCCTCTGAAAACCTGGCAAAGTCTGGCATCAAGTCTATACTGTGATATTTCAGTATCTTCTGTTAGTTCAGGCTGACGCTGTTTCTCCACTAAGAAACCAGGTCTTCATCTCTGTGCTGGCACCAGTCAGAAATTGTGATGCAATTTGGCAACTGCAAGCATGAAATGTCATTGATCTAAAAATTCATTTGCTGGGTGTCATGTAGTGAGATTTCCCTTTAAACTTCAGCTTAGTTTGTTCTTGGTTTTGAACTGGAATAATTTTCGGTTTTCTTCAGCCCTCGCAAAAAAAAAATACAATAAAAAAAGAGACATTATCAAGAATGCAGAGAAATAACAATGTCCTTCTACTTAAGAAAAAAGATGTTGCTAAAGTTTGATAAGGAACATGGATTTTTTTKTGTGTTTTCAGGGGAATACATATGATTCGATTCTCTCTCATTATGAGGAATATGATAAGTAAAGGCAACGGTGTGTAGCAATGGTCTACTGGTTCAGGCAACAGCTAGGTCTCCTTTCACTCATTAAACATAATTTTAATGAGGTAATTTTATTATAATAATCTGTTTCTAATAGAGAAGAAGACCTAAAGATTTCTGTGGTCTGCCATCCTTTGGAGAGCAACAGATGTTCTGTTTTATTGTTCCATGGTGGGCATTATCTGAACAATTTTAACAAATAACTTCCAATGTAGTCTAAATTGCCTCACTTCCCATTTGGCTACTGGGCACACCTGTGTTTTCTGTAGAAGGTGATCTTTAACCTCAGGAGTTAATGAGAAGATTTCAGGATGATGTGCTGGTAGCTGGAGTTTCTTACTCTCTGCTTATGTAATTGGGAAGCGCTTGTTTTGATACTGACAGAATTGTTTAGTCCTCTCTGGCCTTTTACAGCTCCCTGGACCATGCTCTGACCTCCCCTAATAAAAGGTCAGGTAAAGCATCACAGTGCTCTGCACGGAGCTGCCCTGTTGGTCCTCCCATTGCATGGGCATGGCTGCTCCGTGCAGGCCCTGCAAATGGGGAGAGCTGCTGGTGGTTTATTTCTTTACCTGAACATGCAAATCTTTGGGAATTCAGCTTTATACTTGTACCCGAAAGACAGGAAATAATATTCTTGATGTCTTTATGCTTCTCTGCTTTGTTTTTGAGCTCTGTTAGTCCCTGTGTGCAGAAGAGCCTTCTGCCAAAATCTGCCAGGGTGACTCATGGTGCGGCATGACCCGGCTTTTTGCTGCTTTTACTGGAGCTCTTTTCCTCTTCTCGGTCATCAGGGGCAGATGGAAGCAGAGTGAGACGCTAGCTGGCAGAGATATGGTAACATTTCCAATAAGAGTGTTTGTGAACATGTTTACAATAATACTAGTGCTTCAGGCATGAAAGAAGAAAAAAAGCCATTAAAATTACAGGTGGGGTTTGTCATTTTTAGTGGCTGTTCACTGGTAGGTTTTTGTTGTATCTTGTTATAAAAGATATCATTTTTTTGGTCACATCAGAAATTCAGAAACAGGTAGCAGAACCTGTTACTTTCCCCCCATCTTTGTACATATTGATACTAAAAATGTGTGCACAGATGGATTATATCTGATGAAAAAAATTTAAAGATTATAGTTGCGTTTCCTTGATTTCAGATTACACTTAAGTTAGAAATCTAACTAATTTCTATAATGAAGCTAGACTTAAGGTAGTGCAGGTTCAAATCCATCTTGAGGTGTGAATATCCCCCCCAGAATGTCGTGCGATGCTGCCTCACAGTAGCCTGTGAGCTGGATGTGAGTGTTGGTTTTTAAATCTCAGGAAGAAAAAAAACCCCAAAACCTACTGTGTTTTTTGAGACTCCTGGCCCTTGCTGGGAGTGGAGTGAGCCTGGCCTGGCCACGCGGGCAGAGCCTCGCGAGCCGGAGGAGGCCGCTCACCCGGCCATTGCACTGGGCAGCAGAGGCTGCTCCTCCAACGTGCCAGATGAGCACAACACTGTTCTCAAAGAAGGAGCGTTTCCTTCATGGCAAAGGAACATGTTTTTTCCTCACTGTTTCAAAGCTATTTGAGGTAAACAAAGATCACAGCCAGCCGCTCCGCCGCTCGGTGCTGAAGGCAGAAGCATCCCCACTGCCACCTGCCATTCTTGCCGTGGGCTTCCCGCATTGTTCCTGCTGCGATGTTTCCAGCAACGTGGACCTTTTTCCCCGGTGGAAACATTGCGGATTCGCCTTTCCCGGCTGCCTGCGGCTGTGCAGTTACCAGGGAAACGGCTGGAGTGTTGGCTGGGGCTGGGGGTGCCAGCGCAGGGGGCTGCCGCCCCCCGGGGAGGCCGCGGCTCAGCACGCGCCCAGAGCAGGCACCCCGGGGTTTCCACAAAGACATATGAGACCATGGAAGCTTTTAGGAAGTCCTAGCTGGATGTTAGAGTGCTGATATCACCATCCCTGACTGGGAAATTAGGGAGGAGTAACCCCTGGGRAGGAGGTTGCGTGAGGCTCTTCCAGGGTGGGCCTCACCTGGCCAGGGTGGATCAAGCAGATGCACTGCAACCCCACTCACACGTACATGGTGGTCACCAAGTGCTGCTCCCCACCATGGCTGCCCATGGCCTACGTGTACCCTACGTCACCTGGAGTTCCTGAACATGGCCAGGCAGCAGAGAGGGCTGCACACGGCCTCATTTCCTCTCTTTATGAGGGCATGGATAGTCAGAGCAGAAATCTTCCTTTCTTTCTGGATTTCATTTATGGATATATCACAAATGGATATAGGCTAGAGGAGGTGACAAATAATTTTGATAATTTTCATAGTATCTAGTAYTGCAAAGGAATTGTACCCTTTACCTGGCCGTCTGCTCTTCATGCAAAGGAGCTGCTGTGGGTTGGGAAGCTGAGGAGGGGAGGATGAGGCACTGGCAACAACTGCAGGTTTTTCCTGATTGAAACTCATTGAAGAAGGAACCATAACATGCATTTTTCACATTATTCCAAGTTCTTTCCCACTGAGCTCTTCAAATTGCTTTAAATCCTATTGTTGTATCTGTGTTTTTGCCTTGTATGTAGGAAAAGCTTGCAGGCTTGTTCTCTAAGTGAACTTTCCGGAGCCTACCAAAAACATTTAGACATAACCGATATACAGTTTTCATATTACTCTATTATAATCATTAGCAGGAACAATTTACCATTCAGTTAGGATTTTTTTTTCAAATTCTAGCAAAGACCTTATCTGCCAAGTTTCCTCCTGTATCTCAGGGGAGTKAGATCAGTTCCAAGCAACAAGGAATTTGCCTCTGCCACTGCAAACCCTTGCATGTACTGCAAAATGACTTTGGAATGAAGATGCAAAGTACTCTGTGCTCATTATAAAATAATTATAACTAAATATCAATCTGAGACTTATTACATAGGAGTGATCTTTGCTGAAAGAAAAAAATAAGCTTCAGCAGTGGCAAAATTGATGATACYCCTGATGTTGCTCAGTTGCTTGAGGAAGTAATGAATGGAAGGATATCTTACAAGAATTTGTAACATACAGGGAGGCTAGAAGAGCATTTTTTTCTTAATCTGTAGCAATTATATGAAAGTAGGTATAAGAAGGAGGTGCTTTGAGATGATATAAGGAAATCACAGAATCACAGAATATTTAAGGTTGGAAGGGACCTCTAGAGATCATCTAGTCCAACCTTCTTGCTCAAGCAGGCACACCTACAGCATGTGGCACAGGGTGGCATCCAGG
>NW_020455832.1:1152332-1400332 GCF_003342845.1 Nothoprocta perdicaria
AGACATGACTTCCCCTTGGTGAATCCATGCTGACTGCTCCTCAGCAGCTTCTTCTCCATATGCCTGGAGATTCTCTCTAGGATGAACCGCTCCATCACCTTTCCAGGTGATCTATACAAAGCGCACCAGAAAACTGAGACCTGAGACATAGTGAAATGTAATTTTTAACACAGAACAGAGCAGCATGTTTGTAAGATCTGGCATTTCTGTCTTTTATTTTGACATACAAAGATATATATACAGAAGAAAAAAAAAGAAAGGAAACAGAGAGGATATAGGTAGTTAATTTTTAATTCAGTTTTAAAGATCTTTCCCTAATTAGCTACAGAAGTCAGAGTCAAAGAAAACTGAGTTTCAAGATACAATCATCTCTCTCCTCCTGGATCTCAGCATTCCAACATAAGAAGAAAGAATATTAGAGAAAGAAAAAAGATTATTATTTTGAAAGAATTTAAAGTTTTAATGTTACTTCATTGTTAAAATACAACTGTGACAGGTCGATATTTTCTTATTTTTAACTTTCAAAGTCATCAAGCAGCCACTGTTGGGGAAAATGGAAAATTTAGGTTCTACTAAAAGAAATTGAAAATGATAATAGGTATGGGCTTTTCTTTCACTTTATAATTAAACTTTTTTGGTGGTGTGGTTACATTATTATCCTGGTGGTCCAGTCTTTCAGGGATCTTAATTTTTTATGCATAGGTTTCTATGATACATATATCAATATAGTTTCATGTATTTCTAGCAAGTATGCAAAAGCACTTTTTTTGTGTCTTTTTAATTTTACAGAACAATGTGTATTTTATGTACAGTTGCTGTGACAGTTAGGAACATGTTACATGCTTGTCAGATTTTGGGTCTGCATCTCGCAGCCCCCCTCATTCGCCCACCATCCACCAGAGCAGGCCCTGCCTTTGCACGGGCCTCTGCCTCCCAGTCCTGCTGGGGCCCCTTGCCAGATGTGCTCTGCCTGCTGCAGAGGGCAATGYCGTGAGGAAACAGGTAAAACAGGTGAGATTTGTGCTAATGTTACCATGTGCGAATGCTAGTGGGTCCCATTTTAAAGCGAAAGAAATAAGAAACCAGAGAATGACATTTAATGAAATAGAAAATAGGTATCGGAGGAAGTGTGTAAGCTGTTGGCTTAAGATGAAAAGCTAGGAGAAYAAATAAAAAATTATGATTTAGTGCATGTAGTAGCTATGAATATCAGAAATTGTCTGAAAGTGATATTTTTCTCCTTAAAAGGAATGAAAGGCAGTTGTAGTTATTTAACCAATAAGTCCTGATTTAGAGAAATTCATTCTAGAAGTTAACATTCTTAAGTGTAAATATTTTTTTAAGGATAAGTGTAAATATTTTTTTAAACATAAATACTAATTATCCAAACTATGTCATCATGAGCTTTCTTATAATTCTGAAAGGTAGAGCTGTGAACACTGCATAGTCAGCAATTAAGAATGAGAAATCACTGCAGATAAATTAACACTTTTCACTTGCAAGGTACAGCAGTTATAGGTGAATGATGCCCAATTAATATAATATTTGCAAATATTAAAGTGTTTGATAGAAATTTCAACATCTTGGAAATTCCAAATTAATGTGAGTATAAACAATTCAGCAACGTTTTTAAATTGGAGCAGAAATCTTTGCAAATTAATGTGTCAGTCTAGAGACAGTTGTCCAGTAAGGTGTCTTGAGGATTCCTGCTACACTTGGTTTTATTTAACAGCTTATTAATGGTCTGGAAGAAGCAGTATTGTAAATGGTACGTTAATTAAATTTCTAGATGTTGCTGAAGTAGGAGAGGAGAAAAATATGAATTGAGGAAAGATAAAAAATGCAATAGAGATGTAATGCATACACTGGGAAAATACAATTTAATTCAGTCGGAATAAATAGAAGCTAATATATTTGAACAATATTGATCTAAATTGAACACATGCTTTAATGAGAAAGACAAAGATGGTATACTACAGCTACTGAAAAAGTTTAGGGATTGCAGTGCATGCTTGGAATTCATATGACAGGAAAGGCCAAGTGGGATTATTCTTGGGTATAAATTAATGCCCGAGTGAGGATGCTCCTTGTAAGACAGCGCTGGRGCTATCTTGTAAGTAAAGTACATTATTCTAAGTGATTTGTGAACAAGTTAAGCCCAGAAAAAATATTTATAAAACTGAACAGCAGCAGTGAATTAAGCTAAGTCCGTGRTGAACATATGCATTGCCTAGCACCATGCGGTGATGAAAAGGATGGACAATGCTGTAATTTTCTGAGACACATGAAAGGAAAAGATAGCTCTGCAGGCAAAGGGGAGATAACTAGTGAAAAGTGGGGACCGAAAAATTCAGAACAAATAACTTCTGAAGATTTTCATTAAGAATATTAAGTTTGGGAGATGTTCCTTTATTAAGCAGAAGTAGGATGGATTCTGTAGGAAGAAAAGCTACTGCTGTGGGCCCCAAGGAGAGTGAATGAGACATTCTCCATTGCTGGGGTGTCCCCAAGCCTGCTGCTGCAGGGCTCTGCGGCAGCTGCCGTGGGCTAAGCAGCGCTGCCGCTTCACGTCTGCCCCAGCGCTCACCTGCAGATCACACGTGTGCATTGGCTCTTGCAGTGAAGAATGCTCTTTTACAGGGAGTTTTTTTTTTTTATCCTAGGAATGTCCTTATACGTCTAAATATTTTTATATTCTCTTAACTAGACACCTACCTCTGGTTTGCACTGTTTTGTTTTCTTGTAGAGAGTTGTGAGCTTATGGTGGTTGCTGTCTATAGATATCGGTCTACTCGTAAGTTATGGTCGCAGCAGATTGTTGGTGTGTAGGTGGCGAGAGGTGACCAAAAGACCATTTTTCATTTCCAACTTAAAATCACTGCAGCAGAAGAGTGTGAGTCGCCAGTGACACTGAGGAAATGAAACATCAGTTGAAATCTTCACAGAGTAGAGAGTTCCTGGCTATGCTCTGTATTTTTAATTTTGGCAAACATGTCCTCCCAAGCTGGCACCTGAGAAGAAATGGATATGAGAACATTATGTATCTTTACCTGTGTATAAGCTCTGCAGTGAAAGACCATCATTTGCATTCAGTGGCCCCATACAGGATGGGTTTACATATAAAATTTGCCAGAACCTCAAATACTTTTGCTCGTGAGCATATTTTATAATCAGGAAAGGTGATGACCCTTTTAAAATAAAAATGGAAGTGGTGGCCGGAAAGAAAGGTACAGCTGTGTGATCTTAACATTTACAGGTGGTTATAAAATGTATGATGGCTGTTTTTATAATTTATAGTGAGACTTCTGTTCTTTTTAATAAAATGAGGTTTCCAGTCCACATTTCATGCTTACAATGTGGGCATTTTGTTATCCAGATTATATTTTATCCTGTGAGTTTTATCCTACTATTTTCTTTAATTTAACAGGGACTATACACATAATTTAATGGGATTCTCTATTACATATTGTTCTTTTTCAAACTGTGTTGCTGAACTTGTGGCTGAATGCTTATGGTCCATGAATATGGCACAAGAACTGAGTTAGCAGTAACTTTCATGATTTTTAATTTAATACTTCCTTAATTCTTAGACTTTTAAAACTTCCTGTAATTCATTATTAGATTTACCATTTCAAGTGCTTATTTAAAAGGCACCTTAGCCGTGGAAGCAAATCAATATTTACAGTGCATTAGTGCCACGGAGAATTTGAAGCCTTGCGATTAGAGTTCATTGCTGTTTTATCCACTCTTCAAAGAAACCACAGACTTCAAACGGTATCAGCCATCATCCTGGAGTCAGTGACATTGCATYGGTCCCCCGCGTACTTCATCTTGTGGTTTAATTATTAAGTTCCTTTCCTTTGATTTTCCTTTTAATATTTCAAAGTATATCTTCTTCAAATCTATGAATTTAAGTAAACCAGAAGATTGTAATGAACAACATATCAGGAGAAAGAACCTGTTCAATATTTGTTGTTTTAATGGATAGTATCAAAACTGAATAGCAACAATCTCTTGAACTGCAATGGATGTATAAAGGCGATTAACCTGTAGTTAATACAGTGTGAATAAGGTTGCATTTCTGGATTAACAGCTGGAGAAGTGTTGACCATACCCAAGCAGGATGCAGYAGAGCTAGCTCCATTTGCCTGCCCCGTGCCAGCAATAAAAACTGATTTTTTGGTCTAGGTTGGGTTTGCATAAATTCAACTGGCCCAAGTGATGGTGTTTCGTAATTCATAGTTGTGACATTCGTTTAGCAGTATCTCTCCTTATGTGTTCAGCCATCCTCCTGAAGAGATGCTCGAAATGATCGAGTTCTTTCTTCTCATTGGCAGAACTACATTTTGTTGGGGATTTGGAGATGTGTCCTGCCAATACCTCAAAATATCTCAATAACTTAACTTAAAATGACTTATCAGGCAATGAGTTACACAAGGAGACTTCTGATATTAATGTTTTTTTTCCTGGAACATATATTAATGTTTGGGAATCTCTTGGATGATTAACTTTCTGAATGGGAAGAAGTTTCTGCTACTTAACATGGTTCAAACTGTCACTTTTTAGTTACAAAGAAAAAGGCACTGACACGATAATTGCTCTCTCTTCTCCAAATGTGCTGACTTGAGTTTTCTTTCTTTATTTCTTTGTTGGCAATTTAGCTTCTCTTCCTATGGAAGTTCACTGAAATTAACTTTCATTATGTCAAGTAATTTGAAGAAAGAGTGTAAAAATAAAAGAACATTTTGTTTTCACCATGCTTATATATAGATTTACAAGCATAAGGAGCAAGTGAACTCATGTTTGAAAATGCGAATTCTATGTTGTAGGGTTGGTAGCTAAGGCAAACAGGATAATATGCATGGACTGTTGCTTGGAACAAATAGAAATGGGTATTTTTCTTAAGTGGCACCACTCATACTGCAGAGCCACTTTCTTGACCAGGCTAATCTAATAAATGAGAGTGTATGCACAGAGCTAAGCCCGCAGCAGACACCGCTGTTAATGGGTCACTTCATTACGCTCGGTGGGACTGCTGCCTGTGACTGCAGCTGTGTCATCTGTACTGTACAGATCCCTTGGGATATGATAGTGTACTCTTAACCATGTTTACTATCGAGGGGAAAACGAGAGGCTTTGCCTTCAGCTGCTGCATGAAACTTGAAGGAGCTGAAGACAAGGAAGAACCTCTGTTATGAGTTGTCTGAGGATATGCTTACTGAATAATCAAAATCTAAGTAGAATTAATCTGACCAAACATGCATAATTAAAAAGATCTTCCTAAAATATCTTTAATTACTCCTAGTTCCATTATATTAAATACAATATATATGCATCCTTACAAAAGAAAGCATTTTCTTTGCTTAAAACTAACTGTAGCGACTATCTGTATTTATAAAAATGAAAACAATATAAGAATTTTCAAAGGAGGTGTAATGATAGTGGGTAAAAAATATTTATTAATCCTTATTACTTACCAGATTGGACAGGATTTAGGTAGAATGACTGTTCCAGTGTCCTCTTGTGTCCTACTAGCCCATTTCCTAGCAACAGAAGTCCTAGTTGCTCCAAGAAAAAAACAACTTACCCATTTGCTTGTAATGTGGCATGACCTACCACTCTTTGAAGGTCTTTATAATGCCATGCATGATAGGATTCTTTACGTTAATATTATTAGGTGTAGCATTAGCTTAAATATGTTACAAAACTTGGACTGTTCACTCATCAAACTCCTGTTGTTGGTCAGCTTCTTCAGAGACTGCTTCATCAGAACATCGAAAACTAATTCTGGTTTTCTTTTTTGGGTGTTGTCCAGTGTGTCTTTGCCAGAAACTCTGCAGCTTGCCTGTCACAGCTTTCCCTTTTTCAATTTTGCATTCAAGGTTCTGAATGCAGTGGTTAAAAGAAATAAAAATGATAAATCACATAGGTCACATCAATTCCCGTACTGAACAGGAGAGTGCTAAGAGGTCATAAATGCAGGCAATGAAACTTCTGTTTGTGCGAGGAGACCATAGATGTCTGGATGAGACTATAGATGTCTGGATATTTGTTGCAGGATAATAAATGAAATGGGAAAAATTAAGCTGTGTTTCAAAAGAAACTAAGTTCAACTTGCCATCATAGTTTCCAGAATGGGTTTGACCTCTTCACGTATCTAAAAAAGATCTCTTTTCACTCAGCCTGCCTGCCTGCTACATCGTTTATTACTAATGAAATATTTTTATTCTGTCAGTCATGCCAGCTGGAAGGCGAAGGGAATCGGGATAAATGAGCACAGACCTTGTTTCAGCTGTCAGAAAGTTAAGGGCAGAATGGAGAAAGCAGTCACGTCCAGGCGCTTTGGGAAAGGCATGGAGCACAGGAGAGGACTCCTGTTCACAGCCTTTCACTGAGAAGAGTTTGATACCCAGGTGCCCACATGGGTATCTTGGCAGTGAGGTGCTGCGGAAGGACTTGCTTTTCAACAGCAGTTGCTCTTCAACAGTCTTGGCCATAATAAGGGGCCCGAGTCCACCCTTTACTCTGACACCAGGCTGTTAAGTTTAGGCCTTCATGTATTTCCTCTTTAGGAAGCTCTGTAAATGACTGTAGACTGTTAGTTCCCCAGGCTCATACTATTTTGTTTTTCTGCACAAAATCTCATGGATATTAGTGGTATCATATTTGTACTTAAAAAGCAGAAGAACTTGGCTAGGTTCAAAGAGGTTTTTTTGGGCCTTGTTTTCTTCTCAGACGCTCAAGCAGCAAGGCTGTGACACGCTGCGGCCTTGAGGAGCTAAGCTGAGGTCAATAACGAGCTGCTCTGCAAAACCACATTTGGTCAAAACCACCCATCCAGAGCTTAAAACAATATTTTTCCAATCTGAAAAGCRTGTTTAAACTACTCGGTGTTTATTTACTGTCTGTTTTATTCTTCAGATATGCCTCTTCATGTACGGCGTAGTAGTGACCCTGCACTGATTGGCCTCTCAACCTCTGTAAGTGATACAAACTTTTCTTCAGAAGAGCCATCACGAAAAAATCCCACAAGGTGGTCCACAACAGCAGGATTTCTCAAGCAGAACAACCCCGGAGTACCTGGCAGTCATGAAAGAAAGGTATTTTTTCCCCTCTTTGTCTGATAAATGAGAAACATGCCTTAATCTCCAGTTGTGTTGTCCTTCTCTCACCTGCTCCTGCTTTAAACCTTTGTTTTATGGCTTTGCCCAACGCACTATAACATAAGGAGAATACTATTGCAACTAATACAACTGTCCTCATCATTGAACTTTCTCAGTAATACCCACAGTGGGTGTTCTAGAAATTTGATTTTGCTGGWAACTGTAGTTGCAGCTCTGATTACTCATTACTTTGCAAAGCAGGACCTAAATAGGCACATTTTCTTTGAATGCAAATAGGCCGTGTCTATAATGATTTCTACTGATCTCCATAGAAATCCAACTGCCACTGAATAATTTGCATGTCTGCAGTTAGTCTGGCTCCTTCTTTCTGCTGTAGCATTGCAAGCTCTGTCTGAGCCAGTAGTCAAGTAATGCAAAACAAAAATTGCAAATATTTTCTCTCCTCRATAACCTTATTAATAATAAAACAATGAAATGCAGTGTTTTTTCTGTTTCCTTTTTTATTGTAAGATTTCAGTATCTCTGCATGAGCTATATTAGTTGCTAGAGAAGCCAGCAGATATTTCTGAGTGCAATATTGAAAAAAAAATGAAAGAACTATACTTCGTTTCTCTACACTCCACTTCATAGCCCAAAACTGTGAAGATCATTTAAAACCAAACTCAAAAGGAAAAGAACATATATTTTCTAATAGAAATGAGTCTTTGTATGAAGGGTTGCAGTGTGGAAATACCCTTCTGACTGTACTGCACAAAACCCTGTTGGAAAGTAAACCACTTTTTGCTATTAATTATATGTAGTATTAAAACACAAAGACTCTGCACCCTGGACACCCACATTGCAGATAATGAAGTCTTTATTTACTGCTAATAAACTCATCTATCTCTAGTTATTTCAAAAGTATTGAGAAAAATACAATGATCATAGGCATTGAAGTCCACAATCCACAGAGAAACCACAGAGGTGTCAGTTTAATGTGATACTTTCGTGTGTCTGCTTGGGCAGGGTTCCAGGTAGGCAAGAGTCTGTGGTTTATCATTTGGAGTGGTGTGTCACAGACATACTTGTTTTGAAAGCTGTCTCTTACTGTATTCTGAAAGCAG
The DNA here is from genome assembly GCF_003342845.1 of Nothoprocta perdicaria. Classification (NCBI taxonomy): domain Eukaryota; kingdom Metazoa; phylum Chordata; class Aves; order Tinamiformes; family Tinamidae; genus Nothoprocta; species Nothoprocta perdicaria. The sequence goes on from NW_020455832.1 coordinate 1,160,560, forward strand.
ATAAGCTAATCCATGTGAAGTGTTAACATTTTCCGATATTTTTTTCTGAAATCATAATAAGACTACACTTTATTACTCCAGAAGAATGGCTATTGAGGGCCTTGCACAGCATAATCAGATTTCTTTGAGTGTCTGAAGTTAGCAGAAATTGAAGAGAATTAAACAGCTAATCCTTCACACTAGTCTTCTTGCATCATTAGTTGTACTTACCCTTGATTTTCATGGAAATATTTGATGTGTATTGGACCAATATGGAAAGGAATTCATTTGATCTCATGTAGTGATTTTAAGCTAGGCACAAGAGAACTTGAAATCAAGAAGGTGGGAGAGAACTAATATAGGTTAGTATAACACATACTCATAAGTTGTTTTACCATTTTTTAACACACTATATTCATTAATCTCCTGAATGGAGCAGATCACGAATGTACTATTTTTAATAGGTAAGGCGTTGAAAACAACTAGAAGTAAATAATAATCACCTGTGTAAAATATGTTATGAATTAATCTACTGAGTTCAGTCACAMTAAATCGCTTATTAGTGTTTCAGCTTATTGATTTCTTCATGTCAGTCAAAATTTCATACTGAATCTCATTCCTGTTAAGAATTGATATTAATAACTCTCCTTTTCTTTCCCAGTATTAGCTACAATTTCATCTGTAACACTGTTTCAGAGGGTGCATTCTTGTAGTCTTTTTCACCAGTCACTTACTGAGGTACTGGCATGAAATTTTTACAAACATATTTGGCTTTTTGAACAGTAACAACTTGTCACTTTCTTTTAATATTAGGTTGTTTTCTTCAGCTAGTCAGATAACAAAAAGAGATGGCTGTGCTTTGTTCCAGACGGTTTCGTTGATTCTAGATGACACGGGCGTTTCAAGCAAAGCAAAGAGAACATTCTTAATTTTCTGCTTTGTGYGTTGGGCTTGGGCACCCATCTATCTCTTGTGGGCGGTTGGCACCGTGTGATGTTTTCACTGCAGTTCTCCCTCTTGACAGCATAAGAACATATGTTCTTGGGCTGAGATCTGTGGCACTGTTGTAGGTTTGCAACTTTACCCCTGCAATATCTGTGCAGAAACAAGACAGGAGATTTCTGGGAGAGTTGCCAAAAGCTTCATCCACCTCCTGACTCCACCAAGTGACATTATTTTCAGCCCTTCACCTCTAAAGAGAAATAAGTGACAGGTAGAAAGCCTGTCCACTTTTTGGAGGGATTATTAGASGGAAACTGAATGGATCTGGCAGAAGGGATTTATTTCTCTGGAGCAACTGAGTGAGGGAAGGCTCCTTGTTGTGCTTATTTCATTTTGGGTAAGAAGGATTTGAAATGGCAGGAAAATGGGCAGAATCCCAAGAGAGGAAGTGGGTGGGAATGCTGCCATGCACTGAAGGCAGGGAAGGGCTAGGACATATGCCAGTAGTGCTGGGCAAGAAAAGGGGAAAAGGGCATGGGGAAGAAGCAAAAGGTAGGATACTTGATGGAATCCATAGAGGGAATTCTTCTTTGTCCACAGGAAAAAAAGAATGAACAGAGGGACAGTTTGGTTTAGTGGAGGTCCGTTTGGTGAATGGAGTGTTGATGCTTTGGGATACAAACCTTTCACTGCTGTGGAAGTGCTCTGTCAGCTCTCTGGGTTTCTTTTTCCTTTTTGCATCACACCACTGTAAGGATAGGATTTATTGTAAACTATCACAGCACACTTTGTTTCCTTTGAATAGAGGATTTTRATTAATTTTGGTTCTTTCTGTGCAACTTAAAACCACACACACCATATCCCCAGCTACTTATTTATTTGAGGAATTATTGTTGCTCGTTATTTAAAAATTATTGTAGTGGTGGTAACTGCACTCAGTGGGGTARTTTCCTGATCTCCTGCTTCTGTATCTTTTTCCTGGGTGATCTCAACCAAACAATTAGGTCTCCTTGTATATGCAAGTATTCACAAAATTGGTTCATGATTATGAACAGCTTTATTAGGTAAATTCACTTCTTGGGATTCTTTCTAAAATGAACATTAAAATCATTTTCCAATACATCCGTGTGTGAGAGACATATTACCGAGTAATTCAAGGCTTGACTTAATCTTTTCACTTCTTTCCTTTGACTCATTTTAATGAAACAAGAAGAAATCTCTTAGTAAAAATAACTTCTCAAAGGCCTGTGGTAATACCTGACTTGCAAGCTGTAATTTTGTTTAAACCACGTTGAACTGTGCGGTTGAACAGATTGTGAGCAGCTGAAGCATTCCTAGGTGTTTTTTGCACTGCAGTAAAATGTTTTTTGGATATTCTTGTTTTTTGAACAATTATTCATTTGAATCACGTTCTTAATAATTTAATACCAAAGCCAATTGGCTTAATAGCTGACCTTAAAATGTGTGAGTTGCATTAATGAAAATCAAGTTTCACTTTCCTTATATGTTTATGTTACTATGCTAGAAAAGCATAAATACAAGAACCATATATTTTGCCTTTTATAATGCCTGCAAGTTAATTATCTGTTTATCTTTTATTTGTATTTTGTTTATATGCATCCTTCTTTGTAGTGAAGAACTGCATGTTGTTACAAATAGTTATCTGCTTAGATCCTGATTCTCTGGAACGTGCCCGGCCTGTCTGGTTAACCTGCCTTGCTTAATGCAGGGTTCTGCCATGGCTAAGCAGCTAATGGAAAATTTTGCACGGTGACTTTTCAGGGTTTGATTCAGATATTGTTGCCTCAAAGATAACAGCACTGAGGAAGTGAAAATGTGCACTAGGCAGGAGAGCTCAAGACAGTGCAATGAGAAAGAAAAATGACCGTGCACATCTTGCTCCTGGATTCACCCACCTGGAGCAAAGCAAATGGCAACGTGCTCTGCAGGGCGGATCAGCGATAGGAAACGCTATAGAAATAYAGCAATATAGATATTCCTATAGCTAATAGGAAATAACTGAGGGTTCTTGGCACATCTTTCTTTTTTTTTGTTATTGTTGGTGGGTTTTTTTTTGCATTTGCCATTTAGTCGGCCATCAGGTGTTTTTGTTTGTTTTATTTTGGAATGGGTTTGACCTCTGAATGTATTGTGAGGGTGAGAATAGCTATGTCTTGTAGAAATATGTTTTTAAGGATGTGCTATCTTCCTGCTGACAAACCTTATCTTTGTGAGCTCTCTAAAGTGCAGAGGAGGAATTTGAAAACCACATAGGAGGTTCTTTGATCTAAATCTCATCTGTGTTAAATCCCTTAGCTATAAACCACTGTGAGATGCCATGGCCTTCTCTTGCAGTTATCTTGACTATTCCTATTAGGTTGAGACTGGTCAGTACAACTTCTCAGATTGCTGGATTGCAGGGKTTTTATACTTACGTATGTGAAAGATAGAATGCTTTCTAATTCTTTGTAAACAGAATATAAAGGTTTATTTGTGTAATGATATGTCTCCAGATAGAAGTGTATATGCATTACATGAAAAACTTTAATAAAAATGGTATGTCACTATGAAAAACAGATTCAAAATGGGATTCAGTTTCATTCATCTCTGAGTGTTTTTTTTCATGGCTTAGTCAAGTCTGCTCTGTCACTGTCAGCTAATGCACAGTGTTTCAGCAGAAATTAATTATAACTTGCAGGGCTTAAGAGCTCTGTAATGGGAATGTGTGTGTTGGTTTCATTTTATAGCTAGGGACTCTAACTCGCAGAGTGTAAATAGATTAGACTGACTAGGGGACACTGTGGGCTAAAAGATTGGGCCTCATTGCAGGAGCCAGAGACTGAAATGTTGCTGCTGATTCATGGGCGCCCCCGTCTTTGCTCCTACTAATCCAAGAGAGAGAGATAGCAAATGCCAGATAACAGCACTGGGAAAGTGGAGAGATGCAACACAATCGGCTAAGGACAGATACAGAGAAAATGCCATGGGCCTCGCATCACCTTTAGGAGATGTCTAAACCTCTGTGCAGTGAAGATTGCTTTCTGTTCTCTAAATAACAAATGCAATGGTTTAAGCAGAAGTCCTGAGGGATAAAGTACCCATGAAATTTCTTTATCCGGGTTTATTTGGGCAATGCTTTTATTCTCATTTTTAGGTGAGATATGCATGAGTTTTGTCATTTCAGATGTGATTTCGCATAATGAGAGAAGGAAGAATGAAAGAGTTATTTACAAATTTTGAAACGGTTTTAATGCAGAAAATGATGCTATAGGACAGAGATGGACAACAATTTAAAAAACAGAAACGATGTGTGTCAATTTTCTGTGACAGAAACTCTTTGCTGTCAGCTTGTCATGTGGCAGTGAAATGGTTTAGAGCAAACATAGCCAAACAGCACAAGATAAAATAAAAACAATGTCTTATACTTCTCCTGGGTCATGAGTAAAATTTGTGAATTGTGTAGAATCACATATGAACTGCTGTTGGAGGGCACCTCTGGAGATGTTGGCCATTCCCCTGCTCAGGCCTCTAGAGCCGTCTGCTCAGGACAGTGTCCAGGGGCCTTCTGGAGATCTCCAAGGATGGAGCCTTCACAACCTCCCTAAGCAACTTGCTCCAGTGTCCAGGCACCCTCACAGTAGGAAAGTCTTTTTTTTTTTTGTGTTGAAAAAGACTTTTCTTTTTGTATTTCAGTTATGTGCTCAAGGCCTCTTGTCCTTTCACTGGGTACCACTGACTTTTCATCTGACTTTTCTTACAGAGCAGCTAGTGGTATTTCAGTGTGATAAAAATGAAATTCTCTATGGGAGAACTCAGCATTCTTAAGTTTCAAAATGATAAAAGAAATGCAATATCTTTTTTTTTTTTTTTTTTTTTTGCCTCCTTTCAATGGGAGCCCAAAATGCCATTTGCTGGAGCAGTTGGGAATGTGAGGCATAAAACGAGAAACCCTTGCCCTGTGCACAGGGAGATAAGGGGCCAGTGTCCCACTCGTTTCTGCGCTATTTGGTTTGCACAGGCAGGAGCTGCCCGTGCCCAGCCCTGTCAGGAGTGCCCACCGTGCCCTGAAGAGGTGGCAAAAGTTGTGTTTTCCGCCCTCTCTTCTGTTCTTTTCCCTTTTCTTACTCCAAGACACCCACTCGCGGAAGCCAGTCTATCAAATTTCCCCTCTGTCCTCGAGAAGACACGGGATTGAAGAAGTGAAATGAAGAACCTATTGATAAGGTACTATAGAGGCCGGAGAGCTGGAAGGGTTATTTTTTTGCATTTCCACTGTGAGGCCGAGCAAGTCTGCTGGGCTCTCTTAATCTTTGTTTTCCATCTGTAAAATAGGAATAATGCGTCTGCATCTCGCGGCGCTGCGCTAGCCCATCTCTCTTGCTGTACGATGACAGATGCAGCTGCCAGGCAGGCAGAGCCTCCGGCGCAGCCACCCGCCCACGCGGGATGGGGAACTGCCGGAACTGCCCAGGGTGGTTCTCCTAGCCCTGCAGGAAGCGCAGGGCTCAGCTTCTCTCCCTGGAAAACAGGGAAGCTGTTGGGGTCAAAGCTTCAAGTTCGTGGCGTTGGAAAATTTACATTGTAATGAATGGCTGCGTGTTCCTCTGCCCTCTCATTTGGTGACATTTGAGGCATTTTCATGGCTGGCCGATTGCTGCCTCCCTCATTTGGTTTTTAATACCACTCACCTGGATTTGAGGAGGGATAAACTCTGTGTCTGAAGAACAGCTTGATAAAAGTGTCAATAAAAAAAATAAAAACAAGTTGAGTGCTAAGGCTTAGTTATCTTTTTCAAGGTGAGGATGGCATGCACTTTTTCTTTGGCAATAGTTAGTGGATTTTGGCTTGTTCTTATCTGCGTAGCTGTAGCCCACATGAGTTGACTTGCACAGCTTTTGCAGTTCTGTGGATGCCTTTTTTTTCCCCCCCATATTTTCATGGTTGTTTATTGGTGAAAATCAGGTTTGGATGTTGGCTGTGTTGCTAGTGAGAAAGAAATGTCAACTATATTTGAAGTAAAATGCTCTGCTTTACGGTTGTAGCATGGGTTCAGAAAGCATTAACTCGTGATTATTTAAGCCTTTTTAAAGTAATTGTTGTATTTTTAGAAGAATTTATGTTATTTTGCTGCAAATACTAGTCACAAAATATAACAAGGAATGATAGCCAATACAGACAGTCTCGGAATAAAATTCGGATTTGTGTGGGACTGATATGGCCAGGGGCGTGTACGGAAGAGGTGATGAACCCCAGGAAGGGGAACTGAGCTCCGGAAAATACAGGCTTTCAAACAAGGAAAATCTAGTCACCTTAGAAAGTGACTAGATTTAATAACCTTCTGTTATTAAATATAATATATAGTTGGAGGCTGAACCAGATAGCACTTAAGCTTTGTTTTTCAACCTGTTAGAAAGCTTGAGCTGTCAATTAATGGAGAAGGAAGCCAAGTCAAGGAGGCCTTGATGAGACGTGCAGGGTCTAAGGTGACCATGGTGCTGTAAGGTCAGCTTGAAGGAGAAACATGCAGTATAGCTTGCAGGCCTAAATACATATATAGGCCTCTTCCAGCAGGCCTGGAAATGAAGTGCTGCCTGAGGCCTGAGATCTTAGCTTTAGGTCTGAAATGAATGTTCAAGTCAGGCCGAGGTGGCAGGATGACCTTGGAACCTTGGCTTTTGTGGCGGAGCGCAGCCGTGCGCAGCGGTGCTGGGGCCTGGCAGGCGGCGCCATCGCTGCCGGGCCGGCCCACAGGGCGCCGCCGTGCGCAGAAACAGCTGCGGCTTCCTGTGCAGTTCCCTGCCCCTCTGTGCTTGCCGATCGCCCTATCGCCCAAAATATATTTGCTCTCAATAATCCATTTTTTAATTGCCAGAGTATACTTTTGAAATTACTTTATTAGTATTTTTTCCCACTCCTGCAATATTCTTTTGATTTCTTGGGAGAGAAGGAATGTTGACACTGATAGCAAGCAAGCAAAACTTAACAAATGCTTTCATATAAATCTACATTTTGTCTGAATCCAATAGGCCTTAAACCTTATATGAATTTGGGTACAAAATTGAGTATCTGATGAAAATGGCAGGATTGTGCATAAATATATTGCCGATAAACAGATAATTACGTAGATTCATATGTAGCTGGATAAACAAAAAATCTTTAGAGGCCTTTAAAGCAGCACAGCAAAAAGAGGTGGGAATTGGCTCACTTCAGAAAATTTAAAAATAGAATATCTAATTGTACAAATCTTTTTATGTAGTCCCATTAGTGTGGTCATATGAGAGATGACAGTGTAACTTAGTTCCTCGTATTCTTAATTTGTTAATTTGGTGATTATTTTACTAGCTTTAAAAGAAGTCACAGAGACCTATGTGGATATAAGAAATGAAAACAAACTTCCTCAATAATAGTCTGTAATTGGTCTAGATGAATATTTTACTTTCATGAGAAAGAGCGAGAATGCAAACTGCTCTTTGAGTGTAATGTGTACAAGAATCAGAGCTGCAGCTTCACGACACTGTTCATTTATTTTTCTTTACAATGAAGCTATAGAAAGTGATGTTTTTTATGTTATCTGAAAAAGCTTACAGAAATAAAATCCAACTTCAGAATTATGACTGTAGAATATCAACCACCATGTATTATTTTGGTTGTTGCAACTTCTCATTCTTGAAGTTTTATTGTGAGATTAAAAAGTAGTGAGAGAAGAACTATTTTTTCTGTCCCTTCATCTGAGAAGAACCAACACACACTGTGCCTGGTAATTTTTGATTTTGCATGTGTACATGCAAAGATTATGACATTTTTGATTTTCCTTTGTAAACAAGTGAGATCAACAGAATGATTTGGATTGGCAGACACACAATTTTTAGTTAATTTAGCCCATATTCTTTGCCAGTAAATATCTAYATATAATGCCATCTGCACAGAAAAACATCCGTTTGTCACAGCCCCTAGCAATTGCTTTTTTCTTTAAGTCAGGCCTTGCTAGTCAATCAAAAAATAGCACAGAAGATACGAATTGGAACTGCAAAACTTTGAAGATTTCAGGAAAATAAGATGATTGAAGTTCAATATAACATTGACTTTTAAATTGTCTTTTCCCTCCTTGGGATCTAATAGCAGGTCTTGATGCATAAGACATTAATTCTGTTCATGAACTGTAGAGGCAGGCTAAGGACCAGCAATGAAATGACTTGGTTTTTCTTCTCTTTTATTGTCATCACAGAGAGGAAATGCAAAATGACTGTGTTCCTGGATAACGTTAGATATATATATTCTGCATCCTAAAATTTTTTTACGAGTAACTGGTGTGATCCATTCTCAAGGTTAGAGCTGAGGGGAAGCACAAAGCTAAGGTAATTCTTTAACACAGGAGTCATCATTGCTTTCCAATAGAAAAACAAGGAGCCTGTTCATTAGGTCCTCAGACAACATGAAGAACTGGTACATGTATATATTATTATATTTGCAGTATATATTATTATATTTACATATTCACATTTGCATCATGCAAAAAAGCATTTGCATCAGTTATACTTTTGTTATATATTTCTTATTATTGGTTAGTAGCAGCTTCCAGAATCCCTGGAAGGCCAAGTGTGGTATATTGCTGTCCAGAAGCTGACATGCTCTGCTCTGTATATTTGAGCATAAGAAGAAATTGGAGAAACTTTTTTCAGCCAATAGATACAATTATAGAAACTTCTTTGCTAAAAATCTGTCAAATAAAATGGTAATTTCAATAGATGAAGGATTGTCTCAATTCTTATGAGCATGAACAATTCTTGTCTAAGGCCATCACAGCTGTGGTGATTCTGTGACCTTCGTTAAGCCCAACTGGGGATGCTTCTAGCATAGCTACAAGCTATCTGACACCCTGCTCAAGGATAGACCTTACTGGGATTCAGTTATTCTAAAACTAAATGTAACACACACTTTAAAAAGTCTAATTTGCATAGATGGGAGAAGACTAGGAATGTGAAATCCACATTTTAGTGTGTAGCAAATGTTAGACTTCATGAACTTGAACATGTCAGTGAGTATCTCAGAGGCTCAGTTCAGCTTTTCTGTTCTCACAGGGCCAACAAGGAGGTTTTTTTTGGTTCTTTTTTTTTTTTTTTCTTATGGAAAACTCTTTAAATTGCTGTTACGAAGTACAGCATATATGAAAACTTGCTTTATTTTGTATGATCAACCACCCGACATGACAATCTATAGTTTCCTGTTTTCTCCTTCTCCTGTGTGATGTGATTAATGGGCAGCTCCAGTTCTCATCCGCATGCAGGCTGTAGCATGCGTGGTCTGTGCGGTCTGTATTTCCCCCATTTCTGCCAGACCCTTCTTATAGTCCTTTTACACTACTGTAAAGAACTACTGTACATACATACAATGTCTGTTTATAAATGCATTCTCACTTCTGGATAAACAATGCGAATTAGATTTTAAAAAATACTGTATTTGGAAGAATATATATATTTTTCTGCATTTTTCTTTCTTTTCCCCCAAATGAAGGTTAGAGGAAGAGCGTCCTGATAATGCCACTATATTTTCTGTATAGTCTAACTAGAAGAATTAACAAGCTGTAAATGTTTTCCAAAACTTAGAGTTTACAAAAAATAAAACAAAGCAAAAAAGGGCCATGAATGGTGTCTCTCAGTAATAATCTGTGAAGGGAGGTAGATAATCTGCTATAGAAATAATTAAAGTGAAAACCTGATTTACATTTTGTGTTCGCCTTCCAGAAAATTATATTGAAGAGGTCTTCAGTCTATTTCAATCTTTTTTATATTGCTATCCAATAAGAGTAGGAGAAAATACTGAGAGCTCTTACTGCTTTACATTGGACATATAGAAGTTTCAAAAGAAAGCAAAAGAAAATCCAGCCTTTTAGCTATTTGGAAAGTGGCCTAACAGCAAATGAACTAATAGACTTGGCACTGTCACCTTACAGCGCGGAAAGTGTTACATTTGGGACAGGGATGCGGGTGAGTCTTTGATATTACAACTGCAGGACAAAATCACTCGTGAGTTTATGCACTGGTAGCTAGTAATTAAAGTGCCTGGACTGTGCGAGTCATCATTTAGGCAGTAAGCTGCAGAGGCTTTGATGAGAGGCTTGTTATATACTGCAAATCACCTAAAATTGAAGATACAGAGAAATCACATTTTCTATTCACCCAGTCCTCCAGCAAACCCCTGCAGGGAAATCACACAGTACTAAATCTTGAGGTGTTATTATACGCATCGTCATTAAAAATACTGGAAAATGCTCTTATTAAGTGTAGCTGTAATACTGTGATTTGACAGATTTAGTGTTTTATTGATCAATTTCCATTACAAATATTATAAACCCGACGTGGCCTGCCGTCCTCAAAGATGCCTGGGGATAAAAAACCTACTTTCTTCTTTAAAAAAAAAAAAAAGATTAGAGCATTTAATTGTAACTGATGATCCGTGTCWGTAGCAATCCCGGGAGGGCTGACAGCTGCAGCTCCGGAAGAAGCGCAAATGCTCAGCGTGACCCTGATGGCTTTGCCATAAAATCTGTCTCTAAAAGGTATTGAAGTTTAAAGCAACACAGAGTTTTTCCAGTCAGATGGAGGCTCGGAGCAGGTGTGCTTGGGCTTTGTTTTGGGTTTCTAAATAGATCATGCTGAATAGAAGAACAGCTTTCTGGGTTGTTCATCTCCATATTTTACCTTTTACAGCAAGCTGCCTAGCAGTTGGTTCAGTAAATGGCCGTGCAGGATTTGCACGTTGCTGCAGCTCTGTGTTTTCCCTCTGTGCAGATGTCTGTGCTATATTCAGATGCCTGTTGCCTGTGAAGGTTTTGCTGTGCAGCTGTACAAGGGAAGGACCTCGTGCAGCGGTGCTTGCCGTGCTGTTCTCTGTGCTTCTGGTCCATCTCAACGCTTGTGTCATCGCTGGCCCCGCTGGAGTGCAGAGATAGAGGCTTGCCAAAAAGCAACAACAAAGCAATGGGTGTCGGACTGGTCTGCGGCAGGTTGTTTTTCTGAAATTTCACTCTTTGGCTAACAGCTCTGTAAGGCCGTGGGTGATTCCAGCACCGCACAAGTATTTTATTACGTTCTGACAATAGCGCTATTTTGAGCGGCCTTGAATAGCAGCATTATAAAACACAGCAAGTCACAAGAACCTTATCTGGGTAACGTTCCAGCTCGTATTTCTGCCGGTAGATCTGCCGCGTGGCTTGCCGTGGAGAAAATGGGCTGGTGGAGCTCTTAGCGGGAAACAGGCCCTCCTCTACCAGGCTGCAATACAGCAGAAATATTTACGTGCATGGAATGAACATTTAAACGTCTAAACATCAAAAATATTTTACTTYGAATAAACTCCTTGGAAAATTCTCAGTATTAGTATAGCTACACTGAATATTTGGACTTTTTGCTTAGATAATTTGACCTATGTCATGTGCTGAAGCACGTAAGACTTCTTACAACAAGAAATTACAATAGAAAGTATAACCAATAATACAGCCTTGCACTATCCAGATTATGGACTCAGCATTTGGATGACTGAAGAACACATCCGTAGATGAACTTTTTTCTTATTTCTTTTCCTTCTCTTTTACTCTTGTTAAAACGCCTTGTTGTATGTGGGACACTGCAGAGATTTTTTTAGCACAGATGAAATTGTCTTTTTTTAAAAGTTTGAATTGAAAATTGTACACATAAATCCACACAAAGGGAATTACCTTTGAAGTACAGAAATACAGAAAACATCTCTTTTTACAAATAAGGAAGAAATTTCTATTCATTCAGGCTAGGCAATAGTCTGTCGGATAAAAAATTTATTGTCAGATGGCAAATAACTCATGAACCAACTGTGTGGGGGGCTTTTTGTGTCCATCAATACATATCCTTCTATCTCTTTGTCTGGACTGATTGTGTTGTTACACCTTTTCTTCGGGTTGAACAATTTTTTTTTTGCCTTATTGCATCACCTCAATCACCAAAGGAGGAGATTGGAGAAGCAACAGGAAAAAATCAATTCCCACAGACTGTTTGCAGTCTCTTATGGCTCTGCAAAGGGCCAGTTGAACAAAGCAGTGACGGACTTGCCTTAGCCCTTCTCTAAACAAGGCACTGAGCGAGTTGCTTCCTAGGTTGCTGTGTGGTTAACTACACTCACAACTAGAAATTATAATTTATTTACAGCAGGATAAACTAATCTATGATGCTGGTTTGTTAGGATAGTTATCTGTGCAGGTATTGAACTATGGAGATAACTTGTGCTAGTTGAATTCAAGCCTTCATTTCTTGAAATGGAAGAATTTTTTTTCCAGTTCTTTTCAGGAAAATAATTTGTCATCAGTTGGGAAGGCTTAAGTTTCGTACTTAGGGAAAGAGGCAGCTGTCATAGTGGAAGTTTTGGAAAACTGCTGTATATCACAGTGGCAGCGACGGTTGAATTTCCTAGCAAAGCAAGAAATAGACGTTTGCAAAAAATAAAATGGTAAAGGGCATGGGAGGGTAGATTTGGTGAAAAAGAGAGAAATGGATACTACTAATTCAGTAAATAGGGAAGGTAGTACTCATGTTTATTGAATGAAGATTTTTAAGTGTGTCAGAAATTTGCTGTGTACTATATAAACTGGGAAAGACAGCTTTTAACTATGGAAGTGCACTGTTTATCCTATTTTGTTTTCCCAGAGATTTTCAAGATTCATGTAGGCAATAGCATTGCAAATTGTGTAGCCTCTGATGCTACTTTATTTGCACATGAATAACTATCAGGAAGATTGATCCTCTCTCTTAACTGTTTGGATTGGTTTGAGGATGGATAAGGAAACTCTGACTGGCAAAAATATTCAGTCCCTGAAGGCTCCTTATAGGATATTTATAATCCACCTTTGAACAGACAAGTAAAACTGCAGTTCCACATATTATTTCTGTTGAGGGGAAGGAGCCTGTTGTAAATTATCAGCAGTTCCGTTGACTTTGGTGGGCTAAGGATAACTCCCATCATTAAAGACCTGCCTGGGTGTTTTTATTGGCATTTAGTGTTTGCGCTCGGTATGGACTAATTAGCTTTAGAATTTGTAGTCTGTGGGAAAGATGTGCAGAAATTTCAAACTATAACTCATCAATTAAAAGACAAAATATTTCTTTTTTATCAATCTCAATGGGATACATGTGTCTCTGTCAGCACAATCTCCATCTGCTGTTGTTGTGCAAATGTGCCCCTATTTGTAGGTTTCCAGCACGCCAAGCAAACAGGGGTAAGGGGAAAAAAATTAACAAAAAATAAATAAAAAAAAAGAAACTTTCTAAGAGATTTGCCAGTGTGAATTCTTTACTTGGTATATACATAAACATATATATATGAACATTTAATGCTGAGGCATTAAATAAAAAAAAAGGGTATGACCAGTCATAATGTTTCCTTGTGATGTGGAATAATAAATTCCAGTTTTGGACTCTCTTTAAAGCAGCACAGCAAAAACAGGTGGGAATCGGCTCATTTCAGCATGCCTTTTCTCATTTCCTCTCTTAGGACAGTACCTGGAGCAATGAGACAGCTCAAACTGTACAATTGATTACATGGAGAGACTTGGGAGAATTACACGTTGGCCTTAGCTGTCACTAAGCTGTACTGCTCTAGAATAAATTTCTCTTGGGAAGAGGGAGCCTAAGGAGCCCCATGTTCTGAAAGCCCCTCTGATGGGTGCATGGCAGGTCCATCCCTTGGAGGTTTTAYGCTGGAGCAAAGAGGAGGGGAAGCAGGAGCGGGAGCGGGGCCTGGACGCCGCGAGCCCGCGGGCACCCCGGCTGCTCTCGCCTCTGTGGGTGTTCCTCTCGGGTTCTCTTAATAACCAGCTGCACTGGCAACGCGCAAGGACTGGTTGTTTTTTATAAGCCACTTTTTTGTTTCTTTTAAACTAGAAAGATGAGAACTACAGAAGCCTACCACGAGATACTAGTAGCTGGTCTAACCAGTTTCAGAGAGACAATGCTCGCTCATCGTTAAGTGCCAGTCATCCCATGGTGGACAAGTGGCTGGAGAGGCAAGAACAGGTAATATATATGCATATATATATATTACTTTATCAGTCTAATCTTTATGCTAGCCCAGAATATTGCAAAGAAATATATTCTTGTGTGATAGTGGTTCTTCAAGCGTGATATAAACACCACAGTTATACAGATTAAATTTGTAATGGGATCATTGCGCTTCCAAAAGCTGCATTAGACTGAAAATGGGCAGCTGCAAATGGTTCCGCTTTTGAATCACATGTGCATTTCTATCATATGTGAAGTGCTGCTGTTTTTTGCAACTGATATCAACAGGGTTGTTTTATGTAGAGAGTGTTATCCTGATAAACAATTTACTGTTGAAAAGCTGGTAATATAGCAATAGAGTAGCCATGTGTAGACTGATTTTGGTGTTGCACTTTCAAATGCTTTTTACTCTTTATATATTAATTATGTACTTGAAGAGATTGCTATCATGCTTATTWCTTCTATATTACTTTTAATCGTGGAATTTTTTGAGACATTAAATAATTCTAGCTTATGTTTTCTGTCTTCATTARTATTCTGGGAGTCATGAGGAGTTAAAGGTCTAAAATTAAGATTATTTAGCAATCATTTCATTTATTCATTTGCCTCACATTTTTCAAGAAGTTTCTTTAAATGTGTAAGGAAAATGCATCTTTACTATGAAGACTACAAATAGATAGAATAGCGCCTATGCAGGATTACAGCCCTGCTTTTCTTCTTCATACAACGTGACATGAAAATGTTGACATATTGCATTGAACATAAATATGTAAATTTTGTATTTTACAGCAGTAATGTATAAAAACTTAATTTGCTTTATAAAGAGAAGATTTGAAGTGAGATTTARCATTTGACACAACACGAGCTTTTCACACTCTGCCTGGTGGCTGCAGGGGATGTTTTTTACAATCCAGAACTGGGCAGATATTTTATAACTACTCTCTGTCATGCACAAAAGTTACATTAGTATTCGAAGTCCATAATCACCAATTCCAAAATATTCAATCAYTATATTCCAAATATGTTTTATGCAGCCGTCTTAATTAGACAGGAACGTAAAAAATATCCCATTCTATAAAAAAATCAAAACCAAATGTGAGCTATTAACTATTTTATTTTATAATTGGCTGCAGATTTATTTCAGTTCGTGTTCTTGATAGCTGTGTATGTTCCTCTGCACATTTAATGTTAGCAACTGCGGCGGTAATTCCATTGCTGCTTTCCATGGGAGGGGGGTAGAATTAGTATAGATGCATTTAGCTGCTCTCTCTGTATCCATATGCATTCAAATGTAAAGTTGGTCCCCAGACTAGAAGCCATCTCCTGTAATAGTTTTATTTGTTTGATTTTTTTGAGGCATATTTTCATACATCATTAGATTTTCACTGMGGTAATTAATGAAACTGCTGTTTCAGCAAAAGAAGTTGGAAAAGGAATGTTAATTGTGATCTTAGGAAATGTTGGCTATGTGAATATTTTAATATATGAATATCCATTTTCAAGGAAGTATTAAGTTTTGTGGTGATTTTGGTCTCTAAACAACCTAACTAGCTGTGTTTATTTATCAGTTAGGTAAATAATTRGGCACTAGTGGTAGTCTCAGAGTGTATTTGTTGCTTTAGTTACGAGATTGGCATCTGAGCTTGCAAATTTCTGTGCTGGGCCAGGCAAGTTTGGGGGGATTTTGTTCTGCTCTGTTTTTCATTGTRTTTGAGAGACGGCGTGTGCATTCATTGATTCATTTAATTTGTTAATGAGTCTGCATGTGCTTGGAAGACCAGATCCTTTTGAGGTTTCCTATCAGCAGGACAATTAATTAGCGTGCGGCCTGTTCGCAGGGTGTGAGGAGCAGCGGGGAGGCCGCGTGAGGCGGGGAGGGCGCGCGGGGCGGCCGAGGGCAGGGCTGGCCGGGCCTGCGGAGCCAGGCTGGGAGCCGTGGCAGGCAGCCATATTGGGGCTTCATCTGGGGGCTTTTCCCTCTGACATCGTTTTCAGCGTTACCTGGGGGCCTTTTGTTCCTCGCTGGATAAGCCTCTCTCTTCTGTTGTTGCCTTTTGTTTTTCCTTTTTAGTTCAGCAGAGTTTCCCAGAGTCACAGCACGGCTGAGGTTGGAAGGGACCTCTAGGGATCACCTAGTCCAAGCCCCTGCTCAAGCAGGACTCTGCAACGCTTGATAAAAAGCAAGCTAGAAATCTCAGAACATCATGTTTTGTTCTTATATAATGACAAAGGGCAAGGCAACAGGGTCTATGCTTATATAGTTATAGTATTTCTTACCTCTATTGTTATGATACTATATATGATACGTGGTGGTTTTCCATATCTTCTGTATAACTGGCTCTTTACTGAAGCGCTGTGCTGAAAACCATAGAAATACCCTCAGTAGAAATGAGTAACCTGAACAGACTTGCAAAAATGGGGGCTAATGAGATTGCAGAGTAGGGTAGAAATCCTGCATAGTCAAGTCGTGTAGCAACTTCCAGACATATTCCTGCATACCCAGCAGGACCGTGCTGAGGAGCTGGAATGCGCTGTGCCCCCTGCCAGTATGTGCATTAAGAGCAGCAGACAGTAGGTCTGGCATGAGATGTGAGGCACTGGCCATGCCAGGAAACCACCAGGGCAGAATTGATGAYTGACATCGGGGATAATAGTCCTGGTCTAATCAGGCCTTATGGTTCTGTGGAAAGGACGGTAGTTTTGCTATGGAAAACCCTGGATGTCCTGCAGGCYCCGAGGCATGCCGTTGGATGGAGGCTTTCTGGAGATGTTCCTTTCCAAGCTTGCTGTGCAAATTACATCCTTTGGACTATATTTCTTTCCACAATGATCTTTGTCAGTGCTCAGCACGGCGGAGCGCTCGCGGGGGCTGTGCTCTGAGGCCTGCAGGTGCCACGTGCCAAAGCAGCACGGCTGCTTTCGTGTGGCCCCCGTCTCCTTTCCCGTGGGCAGAGCCATCACGCAGGCTGCAGTCACGGCAGCACCACAGCTGGTTCCGCCACGGAAACATCCCCTATTTCTGGGAAGTCATTACAGGCTGCTAGAGCAGGGGCTAATAAGGGCACAGAGTTAGAGAGATCCTAGCAGTTGTTAAAGGAATTGCTATCCTCTCCACTTGTCAAGGGTTTAAGGCCTTAAAAGGGAGAAAGGCAGGAAGCCTGTGCAAATTTCTGGGAGTAATTGGTTTCACTCCTGTCTGTTGTGCTGTGCTCTGTTAAATTGGAGGGCTTGGCTAAATTAGAGTGATGCATCAAAGGAATGGAAAAGATTAATTCTGCCTTCTGAGTCCTTAAAGATATTACGGTTCTTTATGCTGGTTGCGCATTTCTACCTATGGCTTGCTCGCAGTTTAGTTCCTTTGGTTATTCACAGGGCCGTGATCAGGGTGTCAGAAAGTTTGGGTATTTTTTAAAGCCCGCAAAGTAAGTTATGCGAAGTGTTTCTAGCAAAGATCCGTATTTTGCCATTATAAAACAAAATTGCAAATAGGGTTTTAGGATGCCTTTAGAAACGTAGAAGACTTTTATCCTTGCTGTTTTACTCAATTATTTCAGTAGTTCTCTCTTGGAGATCAGCTATTCCTAGGAGCAAAATTTGCAATCTTTAATTTTGTTCTGAAATCCTTTAAAAAGGATTTTTTTTTGTCAGCCTCCCTGTGCTGCAGTGCTTTCTGTTCCTCCCCAGCACCCCAGCTTTGAGGAATTACTTGAAAAATCTTGCATTTCTCCCCAAATTTATTCAGAGACACGGCAAGAACACTTTTATTTGGGAAATCTTTTCCCTCACTTCACCTCAAGAGTTGCCCGGGGTCTGATCAAATCTGAGATCACACTGCTTGAGAGCAGGGTGACATGAAAAGGCGGTGAATGAAAGAGTTAAACTTTTCACCAATTTGTTAACTTTCAGCACACAGAAGGCTTCTCTGGGGTGGTCATTTTGGTTTCATTAGTCAAATATTGAAACTGRCAGCAATCAGAAAACCTGGAGTTGAAACAGAATATCCTTGGCTCTGCTGGAGGGGCCTCTTTCCGCAGCCGGAGTAGGAGCACCCTGCTGATCCATGCGCTGGGAAAGGGGCGAGAGCAGCGGGAAGGGGGGATTCTGCCTTGCCCCTGCTCAGGGTAGGAGCAGCTGATAAGATCGGCAGCAATAAAGATATAGGGTCCATTGAAACTACATGTAAATATATGTATATGCATATAAATAAATTCTGCATTTGTCACAAATAAAAGCAAGATCATTTATTTTTCAGAAGGCTGAGCAGCTTGTGCGCTACGGCACCGATCACCCTTTTGATCGGTTTAATAAATAAGAAAAGTTTAATTTTAGGAGATGAACAAAATGTCATGGTTATTACTGAAGAATGTGTCTGACTCCTAACATCCCATGAGCTTTTCTAGCATCTAGCAAAAGTCAGCAATGAAAACAGCTCAACTGTATGTCGAAATGGGAAGAGAAGTTGGTTGCTACTGCTGTCTTTGTGAGCAGAAATTCACTGTGCAGAATATTGTTTTTACCATATTGCCTCCTTCCTTCTTCCTGTTAGTTATTGTTTGTGATATCTGTCCAGGGTGAAATAAAATCCTAATCTTGTGTGGATTTTTTCTATTTCTTTTTTTCAGTCATGAGGTCAGATGTGCCAATAGCACTACGGACTTATTTCTCCAAGCATATGGTACTTTCCTTCAGCTTTTATTTTCCATACACTATGGCCTACTTTTAATATGATTTAATATACCATTTTAAAACATTCTGATGCACTGAATTTGTGCATTTCAGAGTCAGGGTGGGTTAGTGGGGGGCCTGGACAGAGCTTTAAAATCTGTGAGGTAAATTTGGTGAATTTAAATCACTGATTTCCCATGGTTTCTCGTATTCACTTCAGCCATGTGGTCAAATTTTTCCTTTAGCAAAAAAAGCTTGCATCAATTTTATGCCTTAATGTTAAAGTATAGCGGGTAGAAATATAGCTCATGTATTTGAGCTCCTTTTTTTATTTTCTGAATGGATATAAAGCAGAGCATTGACAGTAGGCATACTGGATACGTTGTAGCACTAAAGCATATGTATGTAAATCAAGCTATACCTATCCTAGATTTTCCTTTGACCAAAARGTGTGTTTTTGCTGTTTCTTTTTAGATTTTATTACCACCTTGATGATAAACTGTAAAGGTCTGCAATTTCCATGTTTTATAAACTGCAAAGGGGGAAGGTCTTGAGCTAGAGGCTGGTCTATCTCAAACTTCTCACTTGTTCCTTTCCTTTTTTTCTTTTTTATTTAATGACTATTTTCATCTTTGGGGTGTTTTTGTGCATATTATACAGCCCAAACCTTTAATTGGGAAGTAATTTCCTATAGCCTTTGACCTCCCGTAAAAAAGATGGTGGTATCACTAACGTGTACAAGATCACGATGGAAAAATTGCTCTATTGCCTGCCATCGGTGTCCTCCCTTGGCTGACTTCACTGTTATCATCATTAGTATGTTTATTATTATTGTTATATCAGGAACACCCTGCAGTGGGTGGCTGCAGAGCCCTCTGCGTAGGYGATGCCCGAGGGAGCCTGGGCTCGTGGGCTGCAAAGCTGGTTGGTACCATGGCCAGGGATTCTGCGTTTCTAGCAACATGTGGGTCTCAGAAATACAGCCTGGCCCAGAGTTAAGCTTGACTTTGAGCTCAAACTGCTTCAGATCCTGATTTCTTATTCTAATCTTCTTTTCCGTATTTAATTTCCAGTTTGCTTTTCAGCTTCTAACTTGATGTAATTGTGATTTCTCTATGAAACTATATTTACTGCCTGGAAAATAGTTGTTACATGCTTGTGTATTCTTCTGTATATAACTTAAATATCAATATGCTGGTATGCATATTTAAAAAAATGTGTATAGCGACAGAAGGGAAATAAATGCTTATTGTTATGGTGAATGCATCAGTATGTGCGGTTACAAAATCAAATTTCAAACTGTTGTTTGTGATAGTTTTAAGAAAAAAAACAACATGAAATGTAGAAGTGCATCTTTATGCAAAACTGACATTTGTGAACATGACATTAATTGTATATTTTGGAAAGAGATATTTTTTATTGTTTGTCTTCCAGTCATGAATGGCTCCTAGCTTTTTTCAATGCTGAGGGCTTCAGTTTACATTATATAGGAGGTTGGAATAAACAGCTTTATTGCTTGGGGACAGCAGGAGTAGTGCAGTTTTTATAAACAATGTTTCCTGCTGGCATCTATCTTGTTCTCCTTTGAAAATAATCTGTCATTTCATGCTGTGTACTAAATAGGTGAGACAGTTCGGGGGCTACAGCCTACGTTCAGATGAGTGCTGTTGTGTAGACAGGAATTCAGTGGCACAATATAGCTCTATGCTGAGAGGTCATTATATTCCACAACTTTTACATATATATATATGTAAAGTTATGGACTCTTTATTGCAGAAGAGGAGCTGCCTGGGGGTCAGCGGTGATCGCGGGTGAGCAGAGCGCTGGGCTGAAGGCTACAACAAACCCTTCTGCTCAGCCAGAGAGCGGAGCCGGCCCCGGTGGCCTGGACAGACCAGCCCGTAGTGCCTAAAATAAATTAAAAATCCTGTGCATTTGGACCAAGCTACATAAGCCTGTTGCTGGGGTAGTTAATGGTAGTGAAGTTATGGCACAGGGGATATAAGGAACACTCTCTTAAACTGCATATGGAGGTGCTACAAGAACTTTCTGTGTTATTGGCATTATTTTTTTCTGCTATTTTCTGAATACCTTTCCAAGTGTCTCACTGTGAGGCATTATCTGTGGCTCTGCTTACCTGCTGTCTCACCGTGGACAGCAGAAGGGGATTTGAAAAATCCCTTTCTGGGCCTGACAGGATGTTTCACCTAAATGATGTTTCAGGTCTTCCTCTTCTTCTAAACACTCCTTTCTTTTTCTCCCTTCACTCTGTGGAGWGGTTTATCCTACATCTCTTTTCCAGTCCCGACATCCCCAGCGCTGTATCCCAGCTGAATGCCATGCCCTGCTTTCCGCTGTTCCTCCCTTTTATTTAATGTTTTCTGCTCATGTGTTTTGGGGCTTGGGGGATTGGTTCTCCTTGCATGGTTTGTGGTGGGATTGAACTCCKTATTTTTGCCGTCCATTCCCTGCTGCTGCTGGTGCCTTCAGGAATCCCGTGGGGAGCCAAGTGGCAGGACGGCCGACGTGGGGAGGGAATGAGCAGCGCCGGACAGACCCTTCATTACCGAGTRCTGCAGTCACGCTCGAGCTAAATACATTAGTAAAATTAAAATTTGTCTTCATTCCCTTGGTGGGCAATACAGTTAATGAATATAGATCTAACCAAATTACAGTAATTTATTTCATTAGTTTGCAACACTGCGAAACTTTTCCGGGCAGTATCACCCTTTAGACAAACCTGAAATAGATGCGGATCCTTTATCCACTTCAAAGACCACAAAGGTTAAAAGTTTTAAGTGTATTAAACCAATTCTGTTAATTGTGTCTATAGAGGATTCTTCCCYGCCCTTGGTAAAGCATTCTTCATTTAAATTCCCCATTATGCTCATTCTGCTTTCTATACAAAATATAAATACGTGATTATTTGCTTCATTGCTGCTTAAAAAGAAATTATGAAGTCTGAATGGGAAGGTTAGCTTTAACTGGTTTGTAGAAGATTAGCAGAATGATATGTAGAATATTAGCAAAAAGTGATTTTGAAACTCACTTTCTTTAGCTGAGTGACCAAGAAGGAAGCTGGCGCTTTGAGGAGAGGCCCAGACTGGTCCTCTTTCATAGCGGAAGATGCAGTGAATCAGGTCACAGTGAATCAGGTCTCTCATAGATAACTAAGCACAGCAAAGGTGCTTATTTTTTGCAGTCTGTGTGTGGACAGGTTATTTTAATGACACGACTGCACTTTGCTATAAAGAGAAATTGTACTATCTAACTTAGAGCTAATAATTGAATTACATGGAAGTAATTTGTCTGGGTTTTTGTTTTATTTTGGGTTTCACATTTAATCTTGATTTTATTGCTTAAGCATGAGCATTTCATTATTGAATGTAGTTCTCTGGCTGTATTATGTGGTTAGTATAATTTATAGGATACTTTGAGGATTGCCATGAATCCCCATGAAGTGACACAGCAAGATTTAGTGAGTGCAGCAATGGAGTGAATGGAATTACGTCATATGACCTAGCTGATGTGATATACCATAAGATTTTAATTTATCTCATTGGCATTACTATAAGAAAAGACAAAGGCCTGGCCTTGCCAATTCATTGATTGACTCATTAGAAGAGCAGTCCAGGCTAAACTTGCCTTTAGGCTACCAGGTGTTGCTTGTGAAATGGTTCAACTGAAATAGTTTCCAGGGCTGAGGAGGTGAGAGGAGAGCAAAGGAAGGAAGGAGGTTGCTTAAAAAGTCGGGATAAGTATATATGTTTTTCTCCTTTCTCCTATCTCTATGTATATATGTTTTTCTCCTTTTATATGGATTGCATATGAAATGGAAGAAACAGCAACCTGTTCCTTGTTTTGTTCTGTTTAATCTTATATAATAAATGATTATTGGTGTTTTCTAAGACCCAGCACCTGTGGCCTGCTTCATGGCACCGATAAGGGTATTTGCTGAATCCCTGTTCCAAAAGAGGAACTTGGCAACTGATGCGGGAACTCTCGCTGAGAAAAGTTCATAGGTACAAGGAATTAAAACAAACACAGCCCATCTACTGTTTCCGTGAGGAAGCAATAGGTCGGAGATGTTATGTGAAGCAAGGGGTACCACGAACATTAATGTAAAGATTTCCTGTAATATGGTTCTCTAAAGACTTTTGTTTCTGAAATAGATATCCCTTTTAATTTTTGATTTCTTATATATTTTAAAAATAAAAAGTGTTTGGACATCATGAAGTGAATGGTGAACTGACATCATTCACTTCCATGCCAGCTGCATGTGATTGTTTCAGACTTCATTTGCTGGAGGTTCTGCCTTTTCCATCTCAGGAATCACTGCTTAGAATATGAGCAAAATGTTTGCTATTCTCCTTATTTAATATGCTTCCCCTTTAAGATAGTGTGTGTTTTCACAGCTTAAAAATATTTTGTCCTGTTTAATCTATTTTTTAAAATGAAGTGCCAGAGGCAGTGGTCATGATCTTAGCTTTGCTCTTAGTTTAAGCCGTACACATAACCTGGACTGGTTGGGACCTCGGTTTATCCTACATTTATTCCTCCTTCCRTCCTGCATTTATTGCTCCTCCTGTGTTTCTCTCCGCACTTATACCTCCTGCCTGGGCAATCATGGAGCTCTTGGGGTTGGACCCTTTTTCCTTCCTTCTGCCCAGTGCTTCTCTCCTGAAACTAGGCAGTGTTACTGTTAAGGGTGGCCTACATGCATATGCAACAATTTCCAAGAAGAAATACTTGTCTTTAGGTTGTATGTTGCTTATGTTTTACATTTATGTTAGTTACATTATTGTGGAATAAGCACCTGTGGACTGAGGTATCCAAATGACAAAAAACCCAGACCCTTCAATATTACTGTGGCATACTAGGCAGTCAGCCAGTGTTGAATCACTTTGTATTAAAGCTTAATTTCCCCCTCCTTCAGAACACGCTCATTTGTCTTCAAAAACCTTTACTTTCCTAGCGCGTAAGAAGTTATGATTGCTCATAATTTCAACCCATTTATCCAAAGCTCAGACTAAATTAAATGCCCCAAAAGAAAGCAGTCATATCTGTGAGCATCTCTATTTAAAATTATAGAAACATACATTAAGTATTCCATCATACCATTTTTATTTATCTTGATATCCAGGCAATAATTATAACAACAAAGCACAGATTTTATAAAGTAAACCCATCACTATTTCTTCCCTACAGTTACTCTTCATCACTATAAATAGCTCTCTCTTTGTAAAGGCTCTTTTCAGCTCATTCTCTCATCAAAGCTGATGGAGGTTGCTCATGATTTGAAGGTCAGGAGAACTGGTCCCTGCAAGAGAAGCCTTTTGGTAAAATATTTAAGTAGGATACCAGATATTCTGGCATTATAGGTAGGTGAAATGAGTGGGGTTCAAGGACTCTRACATTTTTCTGGATATGCAAAGGCTAGTCTCAGTGTAGAGCTAAAGATCTGGTAGGAGGTACCAGAGTGTCAGAGTTTAGAGTTTAGATCAGAGATAAAAGAGTATTTCTGAATCTGTGAACTCAGTTCCCTGGTAGTTATTTTTATTTTATTTTACTGATTTTACTTGTGCATTTTCTTGGTGCCGGTACTGAGCTTGTGTGAACCCAGTGCAGTGCAAAACTGGGGCTGCAGCTTAGGGAGGTCTGAGCAGTTCCTGCGAGAGCCCAGAGGTGCCTCCGTGGGGTTTCAGCAGGGCAAAGAGCAGGTGCCCCGTTCTGCCCGTTTGTGCTAGYGAGAAGTTGCTGGGTTTGCTCTACTAAAACGTGGTACCTTTCTAGGTCATCTGAATTTGGAACCTGTGCAAAAGACAAAGTTTAGCCAATTCCTTGACAGCATCTTTCTGTTTGCCAGTTAAATTACAGGAAACTTTTAATTTCACTTTATAATTCATAGTTCTGAATTCTCACATTCATATATACCTGTATGTGTATATACATACTTATATACTGGAAATACAGAGCATTAAAAGCAGACAGTTAACAATTTTTTATATTTAGAATATTAGAAATTTTGTCATTGATGTACTGCTTTGCAAACTAAAAGGGGTAATAAAAATATCATTTTGTTCTCTTTAAATTTTTACTTTGCTTTTATAGGTCACAAATGCAATAGGTTTTTTATTTTAGTACTGATAACTCAAACGTGGTAACTTAGAGGTAACTGAGGTGATTGAAATCACAAGGACTCTCAATAAGATTAGAGACCAGCAAAGTTATTAATGTAGCAAAATGTGACAATGTTGTATCTTGGAAACATGGTCCTGCTTCCATTTGGAGCATTAAGTTTAAATACAGTATTTTAAGAATGTTTTAGGAAATGCTCAAATAACCAATGCTTGCTCGGTCCTGCAATGGTATAAATCTGCAAGTGAATCCTGTGAGTCACCTCTCATCTGATTTACACAGTTTATTTTTCTTGTTGTTAAAGATGTTCTTAGTTTCAAAGTGTCAGATCTTAATTTTCTTGCTTTATATTTTAGTAGCCTGGTTGTGCAGCTATCGCTATATCTGATATGTCATTTTTTTTTCTGTACAATACTGTATGTTTTATGGCTCTTGTGCAGCAATAGACTGGCCCAGAAATTACATCCTGGGATTATTGTCTTTGTGTATCCTCAAGGAGTAATATTTTAAACTCACTGCATCTGTTGGTACTTAAGAGTATGATTTTTACTTTTTATTTTTGCCAATTTTTCYCATCTGCATGTCTGTTTTTGGCTCCCTGATTTAATTTTTCAGTTTAATTTCTCAGTTGCACTGGGATTTCTTTCTCTTTCTCACACAGGCTCTTGTTGACTCACCCATGAACTTGCATTCAAAAAAAAATATTTACAGCGGTCATGTAGTAAAATGCTTGGCCTTCACAATTTAGATTTTTTAATGATAGCTTTTTATTGKTTTTTTTTTCTAGTAAATGCATTACATTTTTGAAATGAAGTGATTTTTATTAGACTAAGTTTAAGATTTGATAAATTACTTTGGAATAAATTGAAGAATTTTGGCGGGAAAGGCTAGTTTGGTCGCATTAAGCACATTCTAGTCTTTCATACTCATTTAGTTTTTAGTGCCCACGAGGGAATAATTTTCTTGAGAAATTTGTGTTATAATCATAAACAGACATAATTCAGTAATTTTCTCATGACATATTGGCTGAAGTTTTGGTGCTAATAACTTGAAGCTCACACAAGCAGGAACATYTTTGTTTAAATTCCAAGAAAAATAACAATGAAATACATTGATATGAAAACAAAACATAACTACAGTGTTTTACAGGCTGTTTTCAATAAAAGGGAATGTATCTTCATCAATTAATAGATGTCTCAKGAACGTAGGTATGTTCTAGCATTTCAGGTATGTCCTAATTGGACTCGAGTCATTCCATGAGCTCATCACTGACAAGCTCTTTCAAAAAATAATTATATAAACAACATTTTAAATGTACAAGAGTAACATATGACACCTCTATCAAATATTTTGCACATATGTATATGAATATTAAAAATTCTACTGCTGCTATGATATATTTATATATATATTTACATAGTTGCTTCTAACCTGAAATCTAGTATATTCCTTAAGTCAGGTTTAATTTTTTAAATAAGCCGGTAATAATAACAAATAATAAAATAAGCAAATACAGATGCTTTTATATCCAAGTATTAAAGTTTATTTTTACCTCCTACATACCTCCTTGGAAAGTTGACTTTCAGACCCCAGTATGGGCCTGCTGCCTTTGGAAACTTCCTCTGGTTTCTTATGAATATTGGTGCAATGCTGCCAACACAAAACAAAATTTTTGAGCGTCTGCCAGCATTAACAGGTGATAATGTGTYCTCTTTTGCATGCGAGGCTCTAATAATGTTAGGGTGCTTTCTATTCTGTGTGGTCTACTTTGGTTTATTTTCCTTAACAATGATGTAGACTATCAAAAGCCAAAAGAAATACTCCGTTCACTTGAGAAGAGCAGCGAAGCTCTCGAAGGGAAGCATTATTGGGAAATTTTGTGCAGCAGAACCAGTCGTCTTCCGCTCTGTTCAGATCTGAACGATTTTTCTTCTAAATCCACACCTAGACCATTTTTGATCTGTTCTGAAAGTGTGAAAGCAACAGTGTTTTGTACGGAGTGATTTGAGCTTTTGCTGCCACTAAATTGCCCTGGTTTGTTGAAAAGATTTTGTTTTGGAGAACAAGGAGGGTTGGTGTAATTCTCACTTGCAATTAAAAAATCTTAGTAATATCTCYGTTTGAGTAGAAAAGGTTCCTACTGATCAGTTGCAGTCTGAGAAATGAGGAACTWCTTAAACTCCTTTTTCAAAATTAGAGCTCCAAAATTTTACCTGACTTTAAGGATTTTACTACAGTCAGGTTTAACATCCTGGTTCCYTGAGAAACATTCTGTTCCTGCTGCTCTAAGTAATGGGGAAAACCAGAAAACCAAGGCAGTGCTCATTTCCCATGTACGATGAGAAAGCACCCTGAGTTATTACACTGTAATAACATCCATGCCCAAATGGACTTAATTTAGAAATGATAACATATGATCCAGAGACTGTTGATCCGTGTTTCTCTGTGACTTGAAATCTTGGAAAATGGTAAGTTTTCGGTGGAGGGGAAAGCCTGTCGCTCACTGCTAGGAGCTGTAGGGGCCCACGTGGCTCAGGGGAGCCGAGATCTCCCCGTGCTGCCCTTGCCGCCTGCGTCGCGCGCGCGCTGCTGCCTGCCGGGCTCAGCTGAGCACCGTGCTCTCTGCTCTCGCAGCAGTGTTTGCTCACAGGAGTTTGTACTTGGTTCCTTGCATGCATTTTTGCTTTCCTTTGAGCTGAGCAAATTCTGGTGATGTTGAGAGAGGAGGCCTCTTGGCGCAGGAGGAAAATGTGCTAATGTCCATGAGCATCCTCTGTGTTGCTCCCACCTGGAACCCAGGCTACACAGGCTATTTTAAGACTACACATAATCCCTATCTGACTGCCAGATCCTCAGTCATGCTTTTCTGCGTGTTCAAAAAAGCTCAGGGGAGGCTCGATGTAAACTTCCTTTTTAGATAAAGTTACCCGACTGGCTGCTCCATTGAATTCATTGAGGGTGGGAAGTGCTCAGTTCAATTCATTTCCAGCCCTCGTATTGCAGTCATTTTCTGCAACGATGCATAAGGATTGATTGCCATGGCAACAGTGTTTTAGCTTGTACAACTGTGAATGTGGTTAATGATAATAGAATTATCTAGTCATTTTAAATCCTGTTATATTATTAGGTCATCTGCGCTATCCCCTTGCTATGTGCTGAGTTATTCCTCACAGCGTATCTTGTAGTTCTTTGTCCCAGCGACTTTTACACGTGTTGAGCAGTGGGAGTCCTGCTTCTTCCCTTGGGAGACTTTCACAGTTTGATATATCACCCTATTAAGGACTTTCCTCTGATATTTAGCCTCATTGCACCTTGCTGCTCCCAGCCCCATGGCTTTGCACAGCCTGCCAGTTCTAGTCCGACCTTCTTGTCTGGCCAGCAGAGGCAATTCATCCTTCTTGAGCCTAATCTGTACTTGGGCTTTTCAGGATTTTTTTCAAGGAGAGGAGAAAGCAAAATTCTAAACCTGGCACTTTTTTTTTTTTTTTTTTTTTCATTTTGGCAATACCATTTTGTTATCAGAATGCCTAGTACTAGAGTACTTACTATCTAGGTGGCCTGAGCTGGTGAAAGAAAGAGCTTCCAGCCTGCGAGCAACCAGCCCGTTCCTGTGCGTGTCTGTGTGCYGGGGAGGAAGGTRCAATCACAGAATCACAGAATGGCCAAGGTTGGAAGGGACCTCTAGAGATCATCCAGTCCAACCCCCCTGCTCCAGCAGGGACACCCAGGGCACCGGTCACAGGCATCCAGGCGGGTTTGGAAGATCTCCAGAGAAGGAGACTCCACAGCCTCCCTGGGCAGCCTGTGCCAGGGCTCTGTCACCCTCACAGTTCTCCACAGCCTGCAGGACAGACTTGCCTGCACACCAGGGGCACCATCCTCAGTCTTCCGGGCTGTTTTGGCCAGTGTAAGTGTGATGGACAGAAATATCAAAATAATCCTACACAGATTGAAAAGTTTATCCTTTCTTGCTATTTGTTCTGTTTCTAGATCTTTTTAAAATTTGTCCTTTATTTCCACCATACAAAGAAATAATATCCAGCCACATTCAGAGAAGGATAGAAGTGGAAATGAAGTTATCCATCTTTCCTGAGCATTTCGTGCTCAACGTGCATTGGCCAGGTCGGTCTAAACGAGGTGAAAGGAAGTATGTTCTACACAGCAGGCAATGAGGCCATGGAGTGCTCTTCTACTGTCTCATGAGGTTGCCTGCAGATATGGTATATAACTGTTATACTCCTCACCTGCTTTCTTGAAAATAGCTAAGAATGTAGGAAATAAGACTGAAGCTTATCCCCATCCATTCAGCTCTCTGTTTTTCTCACTGCACCTCCCTTTACTTTTAAAATGATTTTCTCTTTGTTGATATCTTATAGCATACAGCTACTAATTTCCTTTTCTTAAAAATTAATTTAAAATATTAATAAATACATATTACATTAATCGAGACTACTCTGAGAGGATAGAGGAGTGAGAATTGCCATTTGAAATCATTTTTAGAGCTCATTTGCTGCAAAAATATTTGATGCCTCAGTAAAATTCAGATATATTAGATCTATTACACTTCTATCATCCACTAATTATTTAATTTGTGGAGCTTTTTGCTGTTTTAGAGCAGGGGAGAAGTAGCACTACTTTTTCCAAGATAGTTTCCTTTGAGACTTAGACTAGATTACATTCCTCAGGATGTATTATCTTAAATTTATTCAAGTTTCAATTTCCTCAGTTACTAGACTTCTCAGTCCGCGAGCTTGATATATATTTATATCTGTATCTGGAAAGTCTCTCAAAGCTTATTGATTATGTTTTAAAAGATTATGTTTTAAACCTAAGTTTTATTTTACTGGCAAATTTGATCACTTTATTTTTAGYTTGCTCTTCTAGATTATTAATTCTTTAGGTAATATTATCCTGCCATCAGTTCCAGAGGAAAGTATTAGCTTTTTCATTCTAAAGATTATTTTAGTCCTCCTTTGTTCTTGTGTAGACTCTCTGCTCTTGTTCTCTCTGTTCATTACTGTATTTAAAATGGATATATGCAAAGAGAGAAAGACAAGTGCATTTCATTAACTTTATAGATTGCTTTTTTTAGTGCAAGGCATCTAGTGCAAATGTCCAGTGTATTTCTTCAAGGGTTTTTGTGAAATTAATCATGGCAAGAAGTTATAATTAATAACACTAAAGCACTTTTCTGAGCCTGTARGTAATCCAGGATTGAACTGTGCTTATGCACTGCAGAAACTACTATGGACACTTCCCCACAAAATTCCCCACAGAAGTGGGGAATTTGCTCATTTTTTAGTAATTGAAGGCTCACAGGTTTTAACCAAACTCATGTATGTTGTATCTGTGCATGTTTACTCATCTTTGTAGAACTATGAGAACATTAATTTCAGTGAGAAATCCCAGTCTTTCTAAAAGAATTCTGTATTTGTTTGCTTAAATTTTCCCAGTCTCACCTCGTACTGACCTATATATCTTACTTCAAAGGTTCACTTCAAAGGTGTGAGCTGATTTATATGATGATGGTTTTTCTCCTTCCCCTTTAGTTGGTAGGCCAGTACTATCTGTTCTCAAATTCACTGGCGTTTAAGGAAGTACAAAATAGACTCAAGTCCTAACAGTATTAAACCCAAACTCACAGGGACCGCACCAAARCTTTGCTGCCCAAGTTCTGCGGTTACTCCTGTGGCCATTCGTGCCTGCCCTCTGAAGCAGTGTTAACAGGATGCTGGATTAGTTCAGCCAGTCAGTCTGAAAACCATTATATCCTGGGAAGGTGGACGTCCCCAAAGATGCTGCCCAGGCATACGGAAGAGGAGCTCAGTGCAACTTTATTTCTCGAGTTCTGAAACCCCAGCGTTTACTTTTTTTCTTTGAGTCCCTTCAAGTTTTTCCTTTCATGGTTTAAAGCAATACACTTCAGAATGGTAACGTAATGCTGCTTTACTTCTCCTGGATACCTACAGGGAAATTTTTACAGTTTCACTGAATTGATATGAGCAGTTTAACCAACATAAACATTTYTTCAAGGGACCCTAAGACTGGGCCAGCTTCACTGCCTGTTTTATCAGGGACATGGATGTGGTTTGTCACAAGTGGGTACCAAGTTCCTAAACGTTTGGAAGCTACCACAGGCGTCACGTAGCTTCTGCCCCACGAGGCAACTAAGAGAAACATTTGCCTGAACTAAACTGTTCCAACATGGTGTTGAACACAGTTCGCCCCTTCTTAATCCCAACTGACACTGGTCGTGCGCCATTTTGGCTGACCCCAAAATGGCGGCATCCACCCTAAAAACGGTGTTTACAGAGAAAGCTGTAAGACAACTTGATCCTGAAGAGAGTTGCTAATACACATCCCTCTCTAATACATATGTGGCTGCTGTACTTTCAAGTTTCTTGTTTGGATGATATGGATGTAGAGGGATTCAACCCTAAAATGTATGCGTGGGGCTTTTTGTTTGCTTTTTATACATCTCAGATGTTAATGACCATAGGAAGCAGTGCTCAGAAGTGTTGCTGTCCCTCTTGCCTTGGCCTCAGCTGAGGAAAATGGCAGCGAGAGTTGTTTATATGAAGGTGTTTAGAGAAATAGTTCGGGAGTGACGAACGGCAGAACTAAAGATATGCTGTGGATTAGAAACTGGTGAAAAGGGAAAAACGAGTTATAGGAAAATAGGTCAGTACTATGCAAGGGCAAGAGGGATTTGCTCTTGAAAGGCACATTCATTTTGAAAAARCAGCAAGTGCTGAGATGGCAACATTAGTAAGAGACAGTTGTATAGATGACTTAGAAAATAGCTCCGATTCTGGCGGAATAATATCCCATGCAATGAGATACAGGGTAGAACAGCATGAATGGTGAAAAGAATAATGTGAATTATCTGAGAAGAAATTCTCTGAGAAGTACTTAATTACACTGAAAGCTGCTACCTCTTCTGGTGCAACCAACAGAGGTACTGAGGTATTTTTTTGAAATGTTTTCTCGTTTTTATATAAATAGATATATATCTTGTAGTTAATATACAGCATTTGTAGTTTAATGTACAGCATTAATATACAGATTTCTAAAGCTTTGTCTCTAGGATTTATGTGGTTTCTGAGACATTCCTGCTTAGCACGTTTCCAACAAGGAGTCTTCTGTGCTGCTTCTGGGTAGCTTAGCAATGACTTGATGGAAGATGCAGTTTGGCTGTTGATCATGGTGTCTCCTACGTAAAGTAGGAGGTTTGGAGATCGTGGAGGGTGTGAGTCCGTGCCARTGCAGAGCTGAGACCAAAGAACCTTGTACCCAGAGAGACTGGATGGTTTTTTCCAGCTTCACTGTCTTTGATGGAAGCCAGTGGCCCTGGCAGCTCTGCCCTGGGCTCACCTCAGCACTGACTTTGCTGTCCAAAGCGATGAGAAGCATTTGGGTTGTTTTTAGAGATTAACTTAGGGGCATTTTCTTTTTAATGTGCTGCCTTAGCTTTTTCTTTCTTTCTTTTTGGTTCATGCCAGTAATTTTTGTGTTTATTTGATGTTTTTCTGAAAAGAAGGGTCTGGTTATCTTGCAGTGAGCTCACAAAACTGCACGCCTCCAARGTGAAAGATCAAACTCAAAAATCTGGAACGCTGTCTTTTGTGCCTCAGTTTCCTCAAATGGGGCAGGGATGTGCAGAGCAACACTTCCTCTCCCCAGGGGTTCACTGAAGGGACAGCCATTCCTGGCTGTGAAGCGCTCATTACACTGTGCTGGAAGGCACTAGAGAAGTGCAGGGTACTATTTATTTTAAATTTGATTTAATGCTTTTGATTAAAAAAAATTAATAAAATTGTCATAGACCAGATTGTAACCCTGTAGGCACTTGAAGTGGAGCAGTCGTAAATGAAGCATTTACTAAGAAGTTTGAAATTGTTTTTCATGTTGGCTTCAGCAAAACAAATTGACCAAAGAACAATGAAATATGCCGTAGTATTTTCTGTTATTAAAATGGTGAGTTAGTTTGGTGCCTAAGGTAAAATCCATGTTGTGCAAAAGAGCAAAAGGAAAAAAAATAAATGCATGGAAGCCGAATTGGAGCAATTTTAGTTGCAGTTCTCTGTGACGGATGAGGTGAGCTGTAAGACAAAGATGGAATATGAGTATGTGATTCTGCAGGATCTCAAACAGGGGCCAGTAACTTGAAGAAATGCAAGTGAGGTTTCCCTTCCCTTGTGCTTGCCTGTCCAGATGGGTGGCAGGTAGCACAGAAGACCTTTAAAATACAGGTATGCAAACGTATTTGTCATTCCAGGGATGAGACTTAAAATCGGAGCTTAAGGAATAAACTATGCATTAACAAATGAGAGCAGATGAAAACCAAAGGTGAATCAGTGTGTGAGTGAGAGGAAAGCAACATGCTTTGCTTTAAGCGAAGTGATGATTTTGAGGGTAGCAATATATGTTTTTCTAATTCTTTGGACTTGAGTGATTTTTAGTAACACAAATCCRAAACTTCTGTAAGTTTGGTTCTCTAAACGAGAAGAAACGAAAGTTAAAGCATATATACTACCTTCAGACTCCCACAGAGGTAGGGAGTTTACGGCACTGGAAAATAGATACTGGATTTCAATTATAGTTTCTAAAAGTCTTTAATAAGTGTTCTGACATCATCTYTCAGCAGTCCTGTGCCATGCTGGAGAAACTATCAAGAATTGAATTTTGTTATTACGATGCCAGGGTGAGTAAAATGATGTTTTGTGTGACAGAGAACAGAGTGAGCAGAGAACTTGTAGCTGGCCTCTAAATAGACTCTTACGTTGTGTGCTCAGGGGGATGGAGCTGCTCGCTGCTTAGCTGAACCTATTGAAAACCCTGCAGGCTGATACAGATCTGCAAATCAAGCAACAAGGGACTACTGCAGATTAAAAAAGAAAAAGAAGAAATGAATAAGGATAAAAGAGCTATGAGACCTGTTTGAAAATTGCCCAATGACAAATCCAAGTTCCTAAATAAAAGATGCTTTTTGTATTCCTAAAAAAAAAAAAAAAAAAAAAAAAATCAGAAGGATGAAAATCGTGGTCTTTGAAAAGGTGAGGTGAATAATAATGTATTCAGGAGCATTACAGAGAAATTGTGGAGTGATTTATGCGGAATTTTCTTTCCTTTGTCTTGATATCAAGGGGAGAATGTGTGACTCATCTCTAATACATCTCTGTAGAAATCTTTCTGATCTCTAAACTTATACGTGCAGACACGCACGTTTGTTTTTCTGTAGGGAAAACGTGTGTGTCCCAGTTCCAGGAATCCTTTGTCTTCTGCCTTTAAAAATCAGGCAGGACTTAGTGACTTTTCCTTATATAGAGAGAGATATAGATATGTATATGTGTTTGCTTTTGTATGTGTTTGTGTTTATCTAGCTATCTRTATACAGGATAAGCTAACTTGTCAGATTAAACCAAAACATACTTAAAATTCTCTTACTCTATACTGGTTACAATGAGGTGAACTCAGTGTGTCCCTGTGTATTGGAGAGCTAATGGACATGCCCAACATCACCACCTTTTTTAAGAGGATTAATAGGAAGAGAAAGCAAACAGACTGTAGTCACAAGTGTAGGCTATACATTATTTCTTTTTATCTTAAATTATATTTTTGCTGTTGTGACTCTTAAAATACTTGTTTTTTGGTGCTGTTCTTGTGCTTTCTAGATGCCTTAGTAGCACTGGGTGTTAGCAGTATATTGAGGATTTCTAATTTTTTTCCATAAACTTCTCTGCTCCTGTCATAAAATAATTTAAATGAAACATCTGCTGCCAGTGCAGTGGCAAATCTTTCTATATATATACAGATATTACATGACTTAATTGGGTTCTGTGTGTATATAGTAAGTATTTATAAATGTATATGTAGATACATCCTATTTATAAAAGTATATGTAGATACATCCTATCAGCAGCAGGAAGAATATCCTGCAATATCGCAATATATATTGTACCTGATGTCATAAACCAGAATTGCATCTGTCACTTGACATATGTGTCATTCAGCATGATTATATTTGTAGTGGTTCATATGAGGAGATGCCTGTGTAAATGGACTAAGTCCTGCAGTATTTGAAGCAACTGAAGAAAAAGCCTGTGTAAAATCAGTGCTAGCTTTTGGATTTTGATTATGTTTTGACCTATAATTGTAGCCTTGTTTCAAATAATGCTGATAAGTATTTCCATTACAAGTATTTCCCATGACTTCGACATCCAAATATGACTTTGTAAATCTGTATTTAATATGAAGCCYAATATCTGTTTTACATGAGTCCATCTTGGTGGTCTGTGTGTTAGCTTATGAATTATATAAAAGGAGTATATGATTTCAGAGATTTGAACATGGATGGAGTCTGCAGATAAGCCTTATTTAAAACAAACAAAGAATACAGCCTTTCTTCTGTAAAACTTTTATTCCACAGATATGTTTTGATTCCTGAGGAATGCCAGAAAGCAGTATAAGAACTGTAACTAGGCAATTACACAGAATGATCCCATTTTATTTTTAAGACAACAATCAATTTGAGGTAATTTGATATAATTGCATGTAGGTCTAAAACATCTACTATGAGATATGAGTACTTCTCCTTTTAATAATACAATGAAAATGTCTATAATTTGCTATTGATCAGATCTTCAGAAAGCAGTTTAAATGRTCTGGTTAATAGTGCAAGCCCTGCATGTGTTAGAGTTTATCTTTTTTTAATATTTAACATATTGGAGACTAGTACTTTCCTATTGCATCCAATCTTTTAGTCAACTCCGTTGTCACATTGTTTTTCAAACCTTATTTTATTGGGCTCACCAATAGGCGGCACTATTAGCACTGAAATGTGAGTTCAAGTCATAAGAAACCTCCTTTTTTGTATTTCTCTTTGCTTTAATTGTTTTTGCTTCAAGGTTACTCTGTAAATGAACTGTTTACACAAATTCATTATGTAATGGGTTATCTTGAATATTGTAATCCTTTAATTACTTTGTGTATAAAATGTTTAAAAAAGGATCTGGATCCCAAGTATTGCCAGTTGATAAGGAAAGGAAGAGGTGACCCTCATCTGGTGCCCTTGAACAAGAACAGAATATGTGTGTGGGTCAACATTTTAAGTTGCTGTTGAGGTGTTTAAGATGTTTTARTATTACATTTCAGACAAGTTTTAATATTATTGCCTTTAGAATATTGGCCTTTACAAAAATATCCAGAGATTGCAAGCCTAAGTTGAGTATTATCACCAGATACATTAATAGAGAAACACAATTTTCAAGTGACTTCTTGCGCCTACTGTATAGCAAGTTGAGTTGGAGTTAGGAAAAGGCCCTAAGTTTTCTTCATTATAAATCCTGCTTTGATATAATAGAGCATGAGATGTACCAGGAAAAAAAATATGCACCAGAAATTCAGGACAGTAAATTATCATCCTCATCATATTTTATAATATGTTGTGATTACTGTGGTTGGAATTAACTATGAACTGAGCAAGACGGCTCACTATGAGATAGATACTGTGCTAGGACAACACTTGAGATGTCTTCAAAATGTTGCTTAAATGTGTTTTGGTTGTTTTTCTTATCCACTAAATATTTGTYATCTTTACAGGAATGTTCATATAGGGATTCATTGCAGTATTTGCCAGATGAGTACACCTGCTCACTCTGAATAGTGCCTCGTAGTGTCAGGAGTCCCAGGGAGGTCAAGGAAACCTTACGGAAGGGGATTCCACTCTGGAAACAGAAGTTTGTGGTTTTGAACCAAAGCAGCTAATATAGTGTGCAAAAACATTATTATCTATATTACAAATATAGATACGTTTTAGAACTAACACTGCCTTAAGTACTGTATGTTTTTTCTTCCTTGACCATTTCCATTTATGCTGTTCCACTTGTGTAGGTTTGCTGATTTGCTCAAATATTTGCAAAATCATTTATTCTGCAATATTCCTTCTCTGCTTTTGGCACAGACCCTCTCGCTSTGTTATCTGACACAAATACATCAGTTCAACACCAGAAAGAGCCTTTGAGTTTCAGTGCTCTTCTTACTGTTAATGCTTCTTAATGCTTAATGTTAATGCTTGCTGTTAATGCTTCTTGCTGTTAAGCTGTCTTTTTAGGGTGATGTTAAAGCCCCTTCCATTAGGGACAGAGCAGCAAGAGTATAGCTGGAGTGAGCTTGGCTCTGCCCCAGGAGAGTTAGAAGTTAAGTCCATAGTGCTGGATGGATAATTTGCATTTTGGAAAGTTGTTTAATGCTTACTCATGTTCAGCCTGCTCTATAGAGTCCGTTGCTAGAAAGCAGAGAGGTCCAGTTTACTTAATCCATTGGAAAATCTTCGTAACACTAATATCAATAAATGTATTACAGCTTGTTCACACTGTAGTACATGTTATTGAAAGAGATGTGTGGGTTTTTTTTTTTTTTTTTTTTTTTGGTGAGTAGAGTTCTTTATTTTGCATTAAGTTAGTATTAGTTGAATTTCAACTTGTCCAGGTTTATACTATACATTTTTTTAAAGTTTCCAAAGTTCTTAAAAGTCCTGTGAAGTACCCACTTTGTGATTGTATCTCCAAGATGAGCTGCGAGGAAAGTACTCATGGCAAAGAGAAGTTGTCTATGATCTTTTCCCCTGAGAATATCATACCGTGCAATTCTCAGTATTGCCATTACTCTTTTTTACACACTCTTTTTTTACTTTGAGAGGGTAACTGTGCACTGACCTGCTTAGGGTGGGGCTGGGCTTTGTGTGGTGAGTACTCCACCAAAATAAAATTCTTGTTGCAGATTTTCAATTCCTTTTTAATTGATATGTTGTGTAAAACCTATTTTTATTGTCCTCACTGGGTATTTGGTTTTGATTTTTTGACAAAATAAAATAAAGGATACCTGTCTCAAAACTGCAAAAAAGCATTTTCTCCCATGACAAGATTTGCTCACACTTTACAATAGAAATAGTGCCATCACGCAGGCAAGCAGTTTGAAGGCTCAGCTTGATCAGTTTATTAAAGGGGATATATGAGATGATTGCCTGTGATAGCAGGGGATGAATTTGATATTCATCTGGAGACCCAGGAAATCCCTTCCATTCTGTGTTTCTCTATGTCTATATGATATCTATTCACTGTTTTGACTGAGCAAGGCAAATTTCATTTTGGACTAGTGAGGCATATAGAAACTATATGGATATTGCAATTTCCAATTGTTGGATGACCCCACCGCAAAGGTTTTGAATAACATAGGAATGATTTGAGATGCAAGGGGAATATTAACTCGTAAAAATGATTCACTTTGTTTTTTTTGGTTTTGGTTTGTTTAAGCGGATGATGATTTAATATTTTTTTTTCCTCTCTCCCTCAATTACTGATAATAACAGTGCACTTAGTATAGGACTGATGTGGATTACACAAAGCTCTCTTCTAATTATATGTGCATGTATATGTTTGTGTTCAAGAGGGAGAACCCCCTTTTTTTTTATTCAATAACTTTCATTATTTTCCCATGTGATCTTTGTAACTGTTCWTCAGATTTGATTGAAAATTGCCATTCTCTGGAGGTTTGGCCAGTTAATCAAGAAGTGAGAACATTAGCACAAAAGCCTGATGCCGGTATATTTGTGCTAGTTAAGACCCAGGAAATAGGTCCCTTAGGAGCTGTTTCCTCCCAGTCTGATCATACAGCGAGAGAACCTACTTTATGCTGCAAAGACCAAACAAACATTTATAAAACACGGCTGCCAGGAGACTAATAGCAAATACAGGCTCGTCTTCCATAATCATTACAGAGAAGTGCCAGAGAACAGAAGTGGAAAGATGAAGGGAAGGGCCTATTTTAATAACATAAGCATTGTTTTTGTTGTGGCCCAGCTGGGGAGAAAAGACATTGCTAGCATGCAGTCTTCCAGGAGCACTTCTGTATTTATGTTGTGTCCTTTTCTACATTTTAATCCTAAACTACCTGTTAAAATTTACATGTTACTGATTCCATTTTGCTATTTTTAGTACCTTAATTCTCTACACTAAGATTAAAAAAAAAGCTAGAAAACAAGCAAGCTTGATTTCTCCTTCCAAAACACWGAGGCTGTGTATTGAGTGACTTCTATTTGTAGACATGTGTGTATCTGATATATTTACCATATATTATCATGTTACTTGTTCAGTATAATGGCTGCAATTCCTTGCCTTTTCAAGACTCTGTTTTCAGTTGATAGTATTTGCAAAAATGCTATTAAGTGCTTTATAAGAAGATCATCCAGCCAATACAAAAATATTTTGTTGCAGAGTTCTTTGTAGACTAGTAAAATTACAAAACAGGTTTAATTACCCCATAAAAGAACATTACTTTGTGTAGCTCTTGTGCATGTGTGCGCGCCAGTTTTGTGGTGGTTGGATTTTTCATCAATTAACAAGTTTTGAAGTCAGAACAATTTTTGGTTTGTGTGCACTGGCAACACACTTACTACAATTTACAGCTGAAATTCCCAGACTTTCTGTTTTCTCCCAGTGTGTTGGCATGCTTGACAGYGCCAGCTGACTAGGCCACACAGAGCAGTCACTAGGAGCCACTGAGCAGGGATTTCCATGCAAGGACTGTTCCCGTTCAGATAGGGTCGCTGTGAGGCCAGCCCTCATCCGCCGCGGTGGGGCCAGATGGTGCAAGCGAGCTCAGGTGTCCCATCCGTCCTCCWCTTCCATAATTCCCTTCCCGGCACTGATATAAGGTGGGGTTTAACCCGTTTGAATTGAGGGTAAGTTACCAGCAAGATCGGGGCAGGTAAGCGCTGGCTTGGGCAGGTTTGGGCCTGCTGAGGCTGATGTCGCAGATCACTGTGAAACAGAGATACTTACTAATACTGTCTTTCTCACAGCCATAATCAGTAGAATATCCAAGCACTTCTCAAGCAATAATGAAATTCATATTATATCYCTATACACTGAAGGGAATTTACTCCCATTTTTTTCACTTATGAAGAAAATGGTGCAATCAATATCAGATTTGAGAAATGGATCCTGTGTTTGTGGGAAGCCAGAGCCTTACCTAACCTGCCTAGACTGTGCCCATCACCATTGATTGAAGGCTCTTCTGCAGGTCAGAATGTCCTCAAACTGGCTGCCTTGATCTACCAAGTGCTCACAGCTCACAGCAACTGGGTAGGAGTTGAGGGGACAGGAGTTCATTCATACTCAATGACTGCTGTTGACTGTTGTGTTGGTATTTGTTCAAAGAAGAGTCTCAGGGGAGAATGTGAAGAAGGAAAATGAAGAGGTTCTTGCAAGTTTTCTTCATGGAGAGTTGCTTTACTTACCTTGTATAGACTATCTATGTAAGGAACAACATAGATGCAAGGGGGAAAGTGTGTGTCTGAAGTTGTCTGTAGATGAATCAGATGCAAGGCCTGTTATAYTGGTAATGAAAGATGGGGTATCCCATCAGATGAGGAAGGCTTGGCTTGAAGAGCCTTGAAAATGAAGCAAGGAAGTCTTCCCTCCACAGCCAATGGAATTGTAGCTGGCTCCTGTATCACATGTGAAAGAATCCCTGAAGGAGCCGCAGTCCCAGGCAGCGTAACTGAAAGGTGTATTGTGGTGCATGTATACTGAGCAACATTTTGTGGGCAAGTATATTGCTAACATTTTTAAACTTTGAGGCTTTTAAGATTAGTTAGGGAAATTTTCTTTAAAAATACAGAACAAATGGACAACTTTACACATGTATTTCTTCCGAGCTGCGCATGCAGAGGATGCAGTGGACCTTTCTGCATGCAGAGTTGTTCGCATTAGGAGTCCACTCGCAGCAGCTTATTAATTTTATTGCAGGACTCAAAACAGTAATGAAATAAAACTTTTTGTTTTATTTAGATTTTTAGATTTAAAGTTTAGATATTTTAGTTTTGTTTTTATTTTTAGATCAATGTCTCCACTTGCTTTGTCAATAATAATCATAGTGCTGATTTTTGGTTTGGTGATGGTGGTTGTTTTGTTTTTTTTTTTTATTGCAATTTATTTTTCTGTGTGTGTTTTTTTTTGTTTGTTTTTGCAAGATTCAGCTACTGTCTGCCTGTGCAGAAACCCAGCTCTTACAAGGCAGGAATTTTCTACAGATCTATCTAAAAAGGAGAATTACTCTTTGAAATCCCTAATTCTATTAAAATAGTTAAAAATAATTTTAAGGACTTTGTTTTTGATGCCATTATTCAAGATTGTCATTATGTTGTTTAACCTATTAGGGCCTAAATACATGACAGATGGYGTGCGAGCATTATGGAAAGTTGCTTCCATTCCTTGTGCCACAGAAGGGCTCAGGCACCGGGTTAGTCATTCAGTTAACAGGAAAAGGGAGCTGATGAAATTTAATCCTTAGTGCATTAGGTATGTAGAAATGCACTGGAAGAGGCACTTGATTTTTCTCTGTGCTGCAAAAAWGAAACGACATTTTATTGCTTCAATTCTGGGGAAAAAAAGCTGTATTGGGAGTACGTTGGTCATTAGTT
This sequence comes from Nothoprocta perdicaria, assembly GCF_003342845.1. Classification (NCBI taxonomy): domain Eukaryota; kingdom Metazoa; phylum Chordata; class Aves; order Tinamiformes; family Tinamidae; genus Nothoprocta; species Nothoprocta perdicaria. The sequence continues at coordinate 1,201,789 of NW_020455832.1, forward strand.
ACATGAGAAGCTCCATCGTCTGATAGAGCAGGTATCAATGTTTTTGTAGGGAGACAGGAAAGCTCCTGAACTTGGGAGCTTGCCCAAAAAATATTTTCAAGAAAAAGTCTGAGATTAATATCAGTTTCAGTTCTCCGAAACTTTCCTCCCCTGCTAAATGACCTTTTCATTGGTTTACCTCATGATAGCACACACAGGTGGAATTAGCCTTTCAGCAGTAAACTGGTTTCCAAATAAAGAAATAATTACCTGATGCAGAGTTTTTCACAGCTAGTTGCTTTTCTTAGTAAGTCAGAATTTTCAGTCGAGTCCCTCTGCAGGTGTCCAATTTATCTCTCCATTCACTTCGCTATGAATCAAACTCTGTTATTTTGAGAAGAGTAGCGTGCCTGATTACAGTAATACTAAAGATTTTTTTATATAATACATCTGTTGATTATGGTAGTCGTGCTTCAGTTGTGATTCTCCCTTGAAGGCCCTATTTACCGACACAAGCATGTCTTTGGTAAAGGTGGCCTCTGAGCTGGCCCTGGGGAAGGCAGCACAGCCCTGGTCAGCCCTGAGACCAAAGAAATTTCCATCTTTCTTTCCATCACTTTCCATCACAAGAAAGAAAGAAAGAAAGAAGGATTTTGTGCTGGGCACACCTGGCTGTGGCCCAGGAGGCCACTGAAAGGCCTCCAGCAAGGAGAGGTCCAAGGGGAGGCCACGAGACTGAGGAGGCAGCAGGAGCTTCGTTTGCAAACAGACTTGCTTTAGTCAAGGGAAACACGTAGGGGCTGAAGGGAAGAGTATGGCCCAAGTGCTATTAGATTAGAGTGATTGCCACTCTGTAAATCTATAGGTGTGTTGTGAGTACATAGAAGTATTTGCTAAAATGACATGACAAAGCCAAGCACTCATTTATGACTGGAAATGCATCTGCTAAGAGAAAGGATGTGACTTTGGTCTCATCTTACATGTGTATGTACTTACTGTGTGTTGACTCTGTGTGGCAGAAATTCAAAATTTTCTTCCATAACTGTAACATTAGACTTGCAGATRACAGCTTCCAGGAAATGTAGAAAATACTTGTGCCTGTCTCTGCAATCATGTGTCCCCAGTTTTAAAGCAAGAAGCTCCTGACAATGACCTGCGAGGTGCCCTATGAAACAAATTGGAACACATATTTTTTAGAATGAAATGATTCCAAGTCTTCTGATTTCCCCATTCGCAGTTCTGAAAACTGCCTATGATTTTATAATTTCTATGTGTATTTAAATATTTATAATTCTGAGCYATAATTCATTCCATTCAGCTGCACGTTTGCAAATGCAAATGAAATCAATAAATATGACACAAGCTAATATTTTTGTTTTTATATAAGCGACATATTATTGTATTGGGTTTATAAGCAACTTTTACTCTATGGAAAATATTTTATTTGGAGTTCTTGTTTACATTCATAATGCAGTTCTAGGCAGGTTCAAGATGCTGGTTAACCTTTGAGATGTATTACTTGCCTAGTGCTTAACAGAGATAGATGACGAAGAAGTGCATATTAAAGCCTCTCCAAAGCCAGCATCATCAATCTTCAAGGAGCTCGGCTTCATGCAGTGCGGAGCTGGCCCGGATCTGCGGCTCAGAGGAGCCTCGTGTTCCAGGCTCCTGCTTCGGCAGGCCCTCAATGGAAATGTCAATTGGACATTACCAGCTGCCTCTGCCTTGCTTTAGTATTGCTTCAATAATTTAATATATCGTCTGACTCTGTGTGCCGAACTTCTAACCTATCACTTAGCGTTTTACTGATTTGATGGCTCCGCTGCAAGAATTGAAATCTGGGCTTTGAATCCTGCCGTTCACACTTTATAATGTTTCCCCCTGAATTTTCTTGATAAATTTGGCAATACAGCAATCTCATCTCTAACATTAAAATTAGAGATTTAGTGAATATTATATGTTAATTTTGGAAGATCACATTAAAAGTAATATCAATTGATTAGGATTAGAGCTTCATGTAACTATTTCAYGTCAACCATTTCTGGAATGGTATTAATAAAGGCTCGTCATAAATTGTATACAGAGGGCTTATTGTAATTATACAAATCACTGCCTAATACTGTTTGTATCTCTTCGCAAATGAGACTTGATGTGTTGACTTGTGCATTCAGTTGAGTCCTCAGGTAACTTCAAGAGAAGTATAGCTKCTGACTGGCAGCTTATTTTGTGCTTTCACTTGTGTACCATTTCAAAAAAAAATTGGCTCTGATATCTCCGAGGAATTGCTTTTATACTCACAATGAGAGTAAGATATACAACAAACTCAAAGGACATTAAAAAGCGCATGAAATGACAAAAATAATTTACAACAGATGTAGACAGCAGTAGAAACATTTTTTTGTAGTTGTAGAAGTATGCATTTCTACCAAAACAGTGGTTACCGTCATAATTTGAAAATGAGAATGTTAAACTCCATTTGGAAATAGTTCAATTATTAAACCTAAGTTTAAATGTATGTATTTTTTTTAATATCTAGGATGAAGATCGAACAGAGGAGGACAACAGTAGAGTTGAACCTATTGGACATTCAGACAGTGGGTTGGAGAATGCTACCAATTTTTCCCTGGAGTAAGTTATTGGTAGAACACATTATTTTAATGATGAGACTTGAAACTGAGTTCAAACTAGCTGAAAACTTTATAGAATAAATGATACTGCTTTTAAGAAAGCAGGACAGCCTTTGTTTGCCATGATGCAGTTCCATTTTAAACCATCTGCTTATTGCACTTTTTTTAAGGCAGCTTTAAAAAAGTTTTTAAAAGCTTGTGTTAAAGATGAGCATTGGACACTTGACATTTTAAGTGCTGAGGCTACAGCAGATTTTCTGCCTCACAGGAGATGCTTATGATGGAATTCTGAAAAGTTGTTGCAGGGAGTAGGGTCAAAGCTAGCACAAATAAATGAACAGGCAAGACTTTCAGTGGGAGAAATCTTTGAAACTCTCATTAGTCTACAGTATACAGGGAGAATGGTGCGGGTTCAGMGGAATTGCCTGGTCAGAAAAGCTCCAAATTTGTAAATAAATCTAAACTAATGTTGTTTGATAGTCAGAAACTCCCTCTCATCTTAAAGATTCAGTAAATGATATTTCATCTAATCATAAGGTACAGAAAGTTTGACCTTTGGCATTTCATTACAAGGATCTCATCCATACCTCACTATGGAATTTTTGAGAAAATATCCCTCCTATCCCTAAATTAAACCTTTTAGATTAATCAAACATAAATTTTAAATTAGAAAACATCTTTTTCTTCTATTRTTTCTGAATTAAATTATGAATTAACTTGAGAATGTTCGAACGTTAGATAAAGATCATGGTGACATCTATTAAGTGATGTATAGTAAGGTTTTCTCTATTCCTTTAAGAAAATCTGTTATTGTAAATTGGAAATGCTGATTGCTAAATAGAGCTTATAGAATTTCTGTCAAATTTAATACTTCTTGATTTTCCTTTTACTGATTTATTGGTTTTTCATCATATGATGTTTGATATCATACTGTTTTGGTATCATGACTTCTTGTATGTTTGTTTGAAGTGCCCTATTTGAAAACTAGGGCAAGAAGCAGAATTAAAACACTTGAAATTTTTCGGCAAAGTCAAGGTACTTTGGAAGATGTATGTAATGGATTGATTAGGAAGGGATCATTTCCCTTTATGTAGTTTATCACTTAAATTTAGGATGAGTTTTTAAAAGAAAAATAGAAGAAAAATGAGTGCATAAACTTTAAGTGTATATGAGAGTAAGGGACRAATACTGCCTCAAGCAATAAAGCAAGTTAAACAGTGTGGGCTGGTTATGAAGATTGACCTTTTAATTTAAGCTGTGTTTCCACTTATCATGAAAGTTCCAGGTGAATCACATTGATTTTACTTGTTCTCTTCCTCAGCCTTCAGTKTTCTTTTAAGCCAACAGGAAATTCAGAAAAAAGGGTGTTCATAGGGGGCCATAGGCATACCAGGAGTAAAATACGCCTCAGAATACCTTTTGGACATGAAAGGCATTACCTGATTCCTATGAGTTGCTCTGCACAAAATTTAATGAACACTTAGCCTTAATGTATAGAGGGAATGAAAAGAAGGTAGGCTGCAAAGAAACCAGGACTGGAAATATTACCAAATGCTAAAGTGCTATCAAGGTTCAAAAGTTTCTCTCTGAAAAATAACACTTTTCTGGTTACTGAGGAAAGAATATGAGACAAATTGGATTGTTGACTTCCCTAGCASCGTGTGGACTCATTAGTTTCAAATTCTGGATTAAGCAGGGCAAGATTTCATGGTGGGCCACCATGTTGAAGGAATGTTGAAGGAATTGGAACATCTTTACTGCTGTCACGGAGCATTGGTTTTGCACTTTGCTCCAGTTTTATTTCTAGATTATTATAATTCCTATGCTTCTAAGAACAGGTTTCCTGRAGGTATCCATATGCTGCCAGGAAATACAGATAAAATATCTAATACCAGGGAGAGACCTAAGCCACCAGTTTAGGTTATGGTTTCAGTTCAAATCTGTGACTTCTAGATTTATTGAGCAGTTTAGTCTGTGGGTATTATTTTTTCATTTGGTTATTTATGGCTCTTTGTAGCTTGTGGTAATATTGCACCTTTCCTGATCCACGCACGTTTCAGGCTCATTATGAGGTTTGTCCAAATCTGTTCCTAGAATTGTACAGCTTCTGAGCCTGTTTTTCTCTCTAAAGCGAAGACTATAATTCAAAACTAGATGTTTAGTTGTTTCAGGGGGGTGCATGATATAGTTAATTCTTGTTTTAGAAGCTTTGTGCAGTAAATTGAGGGAGATGTAGCAATTTTCTCTAAAGGAAATGGAAACAGAATAAAGCCAATTGTATTAATGTGTTTTAAATCCAAAAGACTTTATTGAATTACAAATTTGATAATTCTCCTCTGTGTTATTGGTTATTATGTAAAACTAACATTAAGACTTAGGAGTTGTCATTCTCTAAAATAAACAAATAAACATGCCAACTCCGATCAGCTTTTGGGCTTTTGCTGAAAAATTGCATGTCCTATTTACGGTATGAAAACCCCAGAAATTCAAATCTTGATCTTAAGTATTAGTGTGGGTCAGAGAGCTTAAATTTAACTTTAGAATAAAGACGAAATGAATCCATGTGATTTTTATGTAAAAAGTTGTTTGCCAAAATGCCTTTAATTTTTGTTTTATTAATGGATTTTTTTGTTGTTGATTGATCTCCTTTCATGCCATCAGATTAATATTCAGGTATGTAACATCCAAYGATGTTTTCACTGCCATGATTTAATTTCTGGGCTGTTTGTTTTTCTGTGCATGTGTGTGTGGGATTTTTTGGTCCGGTCACTACATGTTCACGTTGCCTCATTCGTCATTGTCTCACAGTGATATGGTAAAGCTCGTAGAAGTCTCCAACGACGGAGGGCCTTTGGGAATCCATGTAGTGCCTTTCAGTGCTCGAGGCGGAAGGTAACGTATTGTGGAGGCTTTTAATTGATCATAACTTGCTGTGCTTTATTGCAGTTGTGTTAATTCTTGCATTATGACTTTTCCTTATATGCAGTACTGTATTTTTTAAAGGATGCTTTACTAGTTGAGAAAGGAAAAAATGAGAAAGGAAAAAAGTTTATACACCTTGTGTACAGCTCAAAATTCATTAAAATTGCAGGATGTGTAATAGAAATTCTGTTTTCAAAGCACATGAACCCATTTTAAATTTCATTATATGCCAGTCTGGTATTTCTGAAATTTAAAAAAAAGCATAAGGAAAGTAATTTGCATTAAAGTAATATTTTATGGATTACATTAGGAAACAATGCATCATCCAAAATGCTTACTTTACTAAAATACTGTCATACAGTTTAGGATCCRTAATTGAAATATTAATAGAATCTCAGAAAAATACCACCGTCAGTTTATAACAATTAGTGTTACATTTGAAACCCTCAAGTACATGCCTCAAGAAAAAGGGAAAGAAATACACAATTTAAGAAAGTAATCTTTGTTTAGACACATCGAAATAGTAATGTGTTCTTAGTTGTCCACATATCCGATAGGAATTTCTGTTCAGTGATTAAAAGCAAGAATCACTTGCTATGTTAATATCATTAATATTGTCTTTTCAGAGGGAGGTACGTTTTTCCTTCTGCATGAAATACTTTCCCAGGATGGGAAACATGGTGTAAAATCTTTACTGGTGAAGTTTGCTTTAAGCACAATGCTTTGATAGCCAGACTGATGTGTATTGTGAGAGTTTTTGAATTTAAGGTAACTTTTCCTGAGGACTTAAGGCATTAAGAACTTACATAACGTGGTAAATTCTTCTATTTGTGACCTGAAATTGAATAAATTCAACATGGGAATGGAAGAGACATGAGTGAATGCTCTATCACACGTACGCTTAAAAGAAAATCTCGTAAACTTGGAAATGGTTGGATTGTTCATACAATTACTTGGGATTTAGCCAGTGTGAAGGCCAAGAAAGAGACCTGGCTGCTTACTAAGTGCCTACTCAGTTTAGTAAAATTGATTTTTAAATCTATATTTTGACATTTAATAAGGATTTAACACAGGTATGGTGTTCAGAATGCCAGTGTGCTTGTCATGTCTCAGGCAAAGCTTATGCTATCTATACATAATGGGAACATTAAAAAAAAAAAAAAAAAGAAAGAAAAAAGATACAAATGCAGAAAAAAATATAATACATAATATATTTTTTATATATATATAAAAGAACACTACTCATGGCCACAAGCTGAAGTATAAGAAATTCCGTCTCCAGGTGAGGAGCAACTTCTTTACTGTTAGGGTAACAGAGCAGTGGAACAGGCTGCCCAGGGAGGYTGTGGAGTCTCCTACTCTGGAGGTCTTCAAAACCCGCCTGGATGCCACCCTGTGCCACATGCTSTAGGTGTGCCTGCTTGAGCAGGAAGGTTGGACTAGATGATCTGTAGAGGTCCCTTCCAACCTTAAATATTCTGAAATATTCTGAAATATTCTGAAATACTTATGTCATAAAACATGAAAGACTTTCTATGCTTTATTTAAATCCTGAGATTACAAGTTTTTGGTTACGTTTATACTATGCATTATGTACTTTATAATATTTTCATATATAATATGTATGAATATATATATGAAATTCTCTCTATATATTTGTATATGTATAACTATTAGTATATGTTGTCCTCAACTTATACTTAGGCATGTCTATGTATTAGCATGGGTGCAGGGTCAGCAGCCTCCTACCTGGGTTGACTTTTAGTGTCTTCCCAGCAGCTGCGGAAGCCTGGGCAGCTGCTGTAGGTTCTCATCTCTCTGAGCTGGACAGGGTGCACCTGGGTCTGTGCCTTCAAAGTGTGGAGAAGAGCCAGAGAGCACCTCATGCTTCCCAGGAGGTCTCTCCCRTGGTCTCTGTGGAGCAGTGGGAGGGAAGGGATTGCTCATTGCTCAAGGCTGATCTCCTGCAAACTGCTTCTCGTCTCCTTTCYTGATGCTTTCAGTGAGAATAAAGACATTCTTTCCAAGTGCTTCTAGCAGTGTCAAAAGGGAACAACATACATCCACCATCACTTTGGAGCCCTTAATTTTTCCTGGTTCCTCACCTATTTTGAGAAGAAAATAGGCACTTAATCCTACCTTTGCTAGGTTCATGGGGATAGCTAATTATTTGATTCTTGGCAAATCTGATAAATTTGTTGTGAGGAAGGAAAACAAAGTTCTGGGAAAAGTTTTACTGATTCTTTATAGATGGGGTCATTTTTTTTTTTTTGCAACTGGGAGCTCATCTGTCCTTTCCTGGCTTTTTGGTCATATGCTATGGTCGACTGAATTTTTTCACCTTGTCAAAAGGGACGAGGCATGTACATATTCATCACCTTATGGTCAGGGAGGCTGTCAAGATAAAAGTTTTGTTTGCAAAACCTTCTTGCATATTTTTGCTGTAGGATAAATGCAGTGCTAAGCAGAGCAGGCGGCATGAAAATGAAAGCAGAAAGGAGGACAGCATAGACAGTGATCAGAAAAGTGTAACTCGAGGAGCAAAGAAGAAAGTGAATGAGAGAGAGGAAAACACAAAAGGAAAGAAGACTCTAAACCTATGRAAAGTTACCTCTTAGCGTCAATCCCTTATTCTGTGAACAATGTGTTATTAAAACAGAGCAGAAAAAAGAAATGGTTATCCATCTGAAAAACACCACAGAGAACTTGCAAAAATAAGTATTAGGTTATTTTGATGTAGAACAGTGGGTTTCTGTGTAGAACGGTGGGACTCTGCCTGCTGTTCCTTGTACCAAAGCATGACACAGATTCCCTGATAAATGGTGTATCTAAAACCTATGAACTACAAATACCTTTTTTTTCTATATTGCACATCCTAAACAAATGGCAAAAAAAAGAAGGATGTCATAGAAGAATGGGTAAAATRATACCCTGAATTTTCTTTCATTTCATGAGCTTGAATTACAGCTTCAGTTTTCATTTAAGAAAAGGAACAAACAAACCAAATGATAGTAGAAAATGTTATATACACAAACCCTCTGCTAAAAATATGTTTATACATTGTTCTGTTCTACAGATCTCATTTTATTTTGCTTTCAATAGAAGTGATTTTTAATTTCCAGAGTTTATAAATCACTTCAAGCTTCACTGTAAAAGTTTTATTCTTTCGCTTAAGTTCCAAAGAAAACAAAGCTATCTGAGATTCGTGTATTCCACTTTTTTTTTTTTTTTTTTTTTTTTTTTTGCACTTATGTTTTATTCTGAAGATGATACTCTATTTGATTGTACAGCAGGTAGGTGTTATCTGCATCTCCCCTTGTTCCTCTCCTACATTTCCAGCCTTTCAAGCCTCAAATATAGCCACAGTTTAAAAAATGACAAGCGTTTTACAAAGATTCCCTGAGGTGTGAATGTACCATTCCCTTGGTGTTTCCATTGAATGCTTGCTTGGTTTGATCTGACCCTCTTAAAAGGTATGTGAAACTTGATTTGAGGTATTATCCAACTCAAAAAGCTGCCAAGCAGTTGCCAAAAACTGGAAATTATTTCTGGACTTCAGACTTGAAGGCTGATAAAGGCATTTTAATACCTCCACAGTAGTGCAGTGACGTAAATGATGTTCAGTGRTGTATAGACATTCTTTTATGTACAATTTAGGGTTGACCAGCCATGATCCTTTAACTTGAACAAACAAGTTGATTTTCCTTCCAACTCAAGAAGGTCCAACTCTGACCCTGTTGCCTCATGGGATTTATCCCACATTTGTGTTCTGGTAGAACTTTCCAGAGATCTTCCAGTATTGAATGGCTTGTGTGAAACATCTGCTGTTACACATCTGCTTTCAAGCCAATTGTTATTTTTGTCCCTGAACTAGTTTTTGCCTTTTCATATTAGTGACTTTTCATAAATATCTAAATTGGTTATTTTCTGCCCTGTCTGATGTGATTAAATTGCGGTTAGTTTGTAGGTAATAGGTAAATAACTTCAGTGCAGTCATACAATGGGCAGTGATGGCTGCATCATCTTCTAGATGTTCAGTGTAATATTTTTATTACTCTTGCAGTATTTACACTGTCAGTTTTTATTAAGACAAATTATCATCATATCCATACAGCTGGGTGGCATGTGGGGAGTTCATATTTTCAAAGAACTACTCTGACTAACTCAGCCAATTTAGATGTCAATAAAACATTTGCTGCCTGTTTCTAGTTTTATCATTGGTTCTAATTTATACTTAGAACTGAAATGTTAACACATGTAGCTGAGTTTATTTTAATTGTATAATTAGACTAATGAACCTTGTGGAAATTTAGTGGTGCAAATGCTAATATAATCTAAGCTGTTTACATTCCCAATTATGTATTTAAAACAAATAAAAGATAGATGTCTGTGGTTTGATATTCTGTTCCCCTTCCATGCCCGTGTCAGTTAGTATTAGTCTAAAACAGTGCAGGTGCCAATTTCCACTTGCAATTATTCTTTCTACATGGTTACAGACTTGCATAGTGTTTTACAAAGCTTCATGGGGACATTTGAGGCATTTAGATATGTTGACAAGCCTATTCTTGAAGAAATTATGMTTTAAAGCATGTACTGGAAGAACTTACAAAACATGTTGACTTATTTAAACTGACCTGATTAAGCAAATACTGTTGACAACTGTGGCTGTATGTTTTATCCTGCAAGGTCATATTTAGATACACCACACACACATATGTGTGTATACACACACTGCCTTTTGTATATTTTACAAGATTAGGCCACAGACTTTGTAAATAATATGTTTTCCAAATGTAGAAAGTGGAGTATTGAAACTGTTCTAGAGCTACATCTCCACTTGTCAGAATTAATGGTGGTGGCACATAGCAGAGGAAAAAATCCAATAATTCTTCAAAGTTACTACACAATGTTTGCAATATTTGGTGTAGTCTGTTTTATCTTCAGTCACTGCAGCAACAAACATGAATCCCCATAATGCAATTTATAGCATAATATGCCTGCATGTTCCCATAATAGGCTGAAGAAATATCATAGGAAACTTGGTAATTTTATTTTTGTTTTTTTTACTAAAATTTTCAGGGATGTATATTTACAAGATCTAGAAGAATTTACCACGATGCAGAACTATATACAGAAGCTATCAATGAAATTGTGTCTAAAGTAATCTTTGACACTTTTTTTTTAAAAAGGCCATGTAAGGATTCTAGCTTCAAATTTGATAAATTTGCTTCAGACTGTTCACCCAGCCATGAATCCCATCTTCATGATTTTAGCTTTCTGTGCCTTGGTTAACCTAGTTCTAACATTTGTTAAAAAGCAAGCTCTGCATGAGCACCATATGTTGTGTCTGAAGTGAGCAGTCTTGCATTAATGGAACGTGTAGTCTTTGTTTAATGAAATTATTTGCAATTTTGATGTATAGTTTATAAATGTGTTATGTTATTTTAGCAGGGGACAGGATTAATAATTTTTATGAGCTTTGATGGCTTGTGTGAATTAAGTTTAAGAAGAATTTAGTTTAACCGTTTTTGTTGTTAAGAAACAACAAATCATGCACAAAGGCATGTCTTGCTTTGACAAGTTATTCATTTAAGTTACCAGAATCAGAAATATTAGAAAGTAGTATTTCTAGAAAAACATTCGGCATAGCTCACTTGTACTAATACGTATATAGAGATTTTTTTTTGATATTTAATCATGTAAGTAAAAGGCCTGCTGCAGTTTGCTGTACGTGCTCTCAGTCGTTGGTGCAAATACATGTGCCCACCTAAATCCCACCTGGTCTGTGACCCCTATAGGGAGGCACCCCGGCATCAGAGGGCCCTTGGCTGTGAAGTGCAAGAAAAGTCAGAGCAGAGGCCATTCTTTCCTTTCCCTCTCRAATCTAAGTGCTTTTCTCTCAAATGTTCTGTCCCCAGTTTTTATATTTGCTTGCTTTATTTCCACCCCTCTTAGAAGTCTCTTCTTCAGTATCTTCACTTTGGGTCTCTTAAGATATTGTCTCCCCAGAGGCAGTCAACAGCTTGGAAGTCAAAAAGGCATAAAATATTTGTGAAACTTCCCTTTTAACTGTTTGGAAGCTCTTCTGATAAACAGTAATGCAGCACATATCTACGTGTTTTTCYTACCATTCATAAATGTTCATTGCAATGTCTGTTGCAACTTAACAAACATCACTTATGCATAGTGATTATTCATAACATTTTAAAAATCTGAGACGAGGTTCAAGCCCTATTTTAGTGAACATAAGGACAAATGGTTGGATTTTTTTTTCCTTTTTTTTTTTGTACCATTTCTTCTTATGACAGCCTAGTTTCATAGTTGTCAACTAATTTTAATGCAGTAAATACAGCATAACTTAATCATAAGTTAGTCTTGGACTGCTAGGGACTTCTGGATTTTTTTCATGTAAGCTATTAAAATATTGTAGGAAAAGCAAACAGGAAAGCAACTAATTAATATCTATATAATTACTTCTCAGCTCATTTTCTTAAAGGAGCTTCTGCTAAGTTCCAGGTATTTTTTGGCAGGAGTTACTCTAGCCAAGTGATCAGAAGAAGCATTGGAAGAAATATCTTTGCTTTAAGGAAGGAAAACTTTTTAAGTGGGAGATACTGGACTTTTGGAAGGATTCTAGAAAGGGTGCAGTGTCCCAAACGTGAAGAAGAGGGAAGATTAGAGCCGTGCAAGTACTGGCAGGAGTTTCAAGGTGGTGTTTCCCGAAAGGCCTTGTAGAGCAGCGGTCCCTCAGCTTTGAGGAGACACTCTGCTTGTGGCGCGCGCTGTTTTCTCTGCAGGAGGCCCCGTCCTGCTCACTGCAGAGCTAAGGCCCAGCCCTGTGGGCTGCACCCYGGCTGCTGCGAGGCCTGCAGGTCTGTCGGGGGCCAAATGCGGCTGCGAAGGCCTCGCTCGGGGCAACAAGGCTGCTCCAGKGGGCAGTTTCCCCATTAACCGTGACCGCAGTGAGCGAGGTGTGTGTTAGGTGTGAGGGAAACCTCCTGCCTCGGCTGCAAGCAGAATTATCTCAGCTCAGCGTCAGCATCTCAAGCAAATTCCGTTTGATGCCATTTGATGCTGTGTGTTGTCTTGGTGCTTTCTGTTGCTTTTCCCATGTTCTGGTTGTATGTATAGAGCCTTCCAGCATATCGAAATGTCACTAGGAGGTTCCAAAGTGGAAGTAATAATACAATTATTTCTCCTACTCTTTCACCTGGCTTGTAGGAGACAGCTTTTGTTTCTCTTCTAAAATTATTTATCATTTAATAATATATTACTTTTTGAAATTGTTATGATTTGCATATGTTAGAGATAAATTGGCAAAAGTAGAACTTAAAGTAGAAAAACAAGGTTAAAGTTAGTTTTGCCTTTCTGGCCCATTTGATGAAGTGCTCAAGTGCATATGTAGCTGTCAGATGCCTGAGGAGTCCTTTTAAGCATCATTGACTGCTCATTTATTTTGAGCTATTTGTGAACTGAAGTGGTATGAAAGTTTTCTTCTAATAAGTTGCATCTGGTTTTATATCTGCCATTCATCTGATTTTTTTCMATACCATACCATGTTTAGGAATGACTTTTGAAAAAAGTCTTTTTTTAAAAAAAAAAAAAAAAACCTTCAACGCTGTGATTTTGACAATGTTGTGTTAATGCAAGAACTGATCTTGAAGATTGACTCCTTCAAACTGGTTCAGATATAGAAAGAGTATTGACTTTTGCCATGCTCCTCTCAGCGCAAATGCACTCTTCAGGAACCATTATGGAAGATTAGGTTAAATGTTTGTTTACCTTTCCTCTCTGAGAATGTCAGTAAGATGACACTGCACTAGACAGAGTGACCAACTCATTCCACAGAGGCTGCCAAATAGTAATTATTTTCAGACATTACTGAGCTGATTCATTTTAGATAGTATGCTGAATTAAAAATGTTTCATTTTTTAACTTCTTTACTGCTTTGCATGTAATACTTAAACTAAGGTTCACAAAAAATGCATTTGGTTCACATGAAGTTCCTGTGTACTCCATCCCCCCACTGTAGGCTGGATGATTATTAGGTGAGATGACCCCACATTTCACTTGCACAGAAGCAGTAGTAAAACCTGAGGCATTGGCTGCTAATTCAGAAATGAAATTGCAAGTTGAGCTTCTTGGTTGACTCATCAGAGAGATGCAGGCTGTCAGATATGCAGGGCTGCTTCAAGCCAGCTTCTTCATTTCACAAATTTAGGACTTTTGCAAGACAGGATATGGTGTCATCACGCTGTCTCCACTTGCTTTTAACTGAGAAGTTTGTTTCGCTAGGGTCCTTATTTCYTTGATTCAGGTAATGCTTAAAAGTAATTTAAATTTTTTGTATCCAAATCCTAAGTAAAGACAGTTTAAAATTTCATTTCTCATAATGATTATATTAAAATATTAAGTCAGGAGGATTTTATATACTGCCAAGTGTTAGATGTGTGATCATTTATAATCTTAATGTTCCAGAACCCTGGGGCTGTTAGTGAAGCGATTGGAGAAAGGTGGAAAAGCCGAACAAGAAAATCTTTTCCGTGAGAATGATTGTATTGTGAGGATTAATGACGGAGACCTTCGGAATAGGAGATTTGAACAGTAAGTGTATTTACTGTATGTAATATTGCGATATTTAATCTTTAGCAACTGCACCTTTCATTAATTTGAGGTAATGAAGTATTTAAGAAAAAATTCCTCAATTCGCTCTTTCTGGAAAAGGAATGCTGAAGATGTTAGTGCCTTTTAATTAGTCAAGCTACAAAACTAAAGGATAAGTGCTGTCATTAGAGTATAGGGATTTCTCATTTCATTGGGTTTTGCCTTGCTTTTGAACATTATGGATTCTTTTTTCTTTTGCTGGTATATTATTTACCCTGAAAATACAGCATGATTTTTGCTTGTATACTTTCAGTGTATCATGCTGGATATATGCAGATAGTATAGAGACTTTATTTTTAATATTTAAAACCTGTTTTTGGTTTTATGTATGTGAGAACTAAAGGTGATATATGCTCAGAAGCAGAAACTTCCTGTATAATTTTCAGGCATTATAAATATTTGTTTAGTGGATGTTTGGACTTTGGTAGAATCCCCAATAATCAGAAGTACTTTTAAAAGTGACAAAAATCTGAATTTGTTACGTCTTTGAAAATGCTCATTGACTTCTGTCTGCTTTGGATCACAACCTAAAGCCTGTGTCCATGTGTGCAGGATTAAGCATTTTGTTCCTGTTTCTCAATGTTGTCCTCTGAAGGATTACTTATATACATGAAGTGAAATATAAGATAAAATCTTTGCAAGACTGCATCAGCAGCAAGTTAAGAACATACGTAATCTTTGCTAAAATGTAGTTTSTATTGTAATAATTCTGCCATTATTGTGATTACCTTATCAAAATGAACTATTAATTATTAAGATTCAAAACACAAGGCACTTTATTAACTGCCGTAATACTGTATGCACTTTATTAACTGCCATAATACTGTATGCATTTCATTACTAGGGTTAAAATTGTCACTTTTCAGAGTACAGTATCTGGAATATTAGTTGTTAAGCATATTTACCCATGGTATTGGCCTACGGCTAAAAAACCTTAGCAAAAAGCATAGCGGACTAATGAACAGATCCAAGTTTTATAGGTTATGCTTGAGTTTCTGCAGTGTATCTGTCAGCTCATGTTGCTTAATTAACATCAGCAATTATGCTTATAATGTCTTGTAGTCTGCCAGCCTTAATTTGCTAATTTTCTCTTCATTTTGAACCTAGAGCACAGCATATGTTTCGCCAAGCCATGCGTGCGCCCATCATTTGGTTCCATGTGGTCCCTGCAGCAAATAAAGAGCAGTATGAGCAGCTCTCCCAAAGCGAGAAGAACACGTACTACTCCAACCGCTTTAGCCCCGATTCTCAGTATGCTGACAGCAAAAGTATTAATAATTCTGGACTTCACACGTTACAAAGAATGTCTAGAGGGGTTACCCAGTCGGATCAGGGAGACTCCTACTCGCAGCTACCTCATAGTGTGAATTCATCAGGGAAGCCACCGTCGGGCCTGGTACCGTCACCTCAGAAAGTTCTCGCCTCCACTGCCAACAGTGGGTACAACACCAAAAAGATAGGGAAGAGACTCAGTATACAACTGAGAAAAGGTAAGGCAGTAGCTCTTYGTGTATCGCAGTAGTTCTTTGTATATGGTGAACATGTAGAGCAGAGAGACATGCATACAGTTCTGTTGCATTATGCATGTTGGTTTGYAAAAGCCTGAAGGATTTGAGGGGTTGGTATTTGAAACGCTCGTGCCACTCATGCGTTCTAAAACCAAACGGTGGGGTTGCCCACGCAGCAGTCCCTTGTGCTCGAGAATCATGTGTTCTGTGTGTGCCAGCATGCAGCTATTCCAGGGAGTGCTCTGGTTGTTTCTTGCTATCCTTTAACTGATAAAATGCCTTCATTACARCAAATGCTGTTGCCAAGGCCCGGTGATGGAAGAACTATATAAACCATAAATAAGCCAGAATGGTCTATATTCTGCAATTTGAAGCTGTCAGGACTTCTCAAACTTAGTAACTGTGGGTTTATCTTAACACTTAAAAAGTATGCCGGATCCATCTGGTAAACTAGACTTCCCAACTTTGAACAAAATTTTTTTTTTTTTTTTTTTTTTAATTTATTAAATCTATTGAGGGGTGAAATTATTGACTGAACAATTGAGGTGTAATCTAGTATTTCCTATCTTGGGCATTATGCTAAGTAATTTGAACGTGAGTGAGAGACTGTTTAAGGACAGAGAAGAAAGCAGTGTGTGCTGCTTATCCTAACATCTGGTTTGGATGTATATCRTACTTGTAGATGCATTTGATACATCTATGGAATTTTAATGATGTGTTAAATGCCCTCTGTGAGAAGATTTGGTATTTTTATGTTGTTACTATCTAGATCCTTTTAAGATACTTCAAAGTATTGTGGAATGACTTTTATTTTAGATATGAGTGTTTCTAGCTCTTGGTAAATTACTTTTTAAAGAAGCATACATGCTCTAAGCCCTGTGAAATAAAAATGAGCATGCTTAAGGTTAGATACACTTTAATCTTTAGGAACAAAAGTCGCATTTACATTACACAGCAAAAAACTACCAGTGTGATGGTATTCATGAACTCAGTATACTTTCCATCTAGGAAATGGTATTTGCTTCGTGTTAATAATTTTTCTTAATTAACTTTCTTCTCGAAAGATATGGCAGGCARTGCATTGAATGTTAGAGATTTTACACGGTTTTGTGGGTACCAGGCTGCTTGTCACATTATCCTTATGCTTTCTATTCCATGAACTTCACATGAACCACCAGATTGCTTCTTTCTGGTTACTGAATTTTAAGCTCTACAAACTTGGATGACATAAGGTTGAGCTGACAGTTTGCTTCTGTTGCTGATGCTCCTTCAAGAATTACTTGAGGCCATCAGCTCAAATCAAACCTGCTTGGAAAAACTTTTCATTATTGGCTGAGTAAGGAATCACCGTGTTTACAAATATGTGCTCAGATATGTGCTCATCACAGGCAGTGCTCTCCATCTATTTTTTGTGTCTACTGGAAGCCTTTGGAAGCATCCCTGAGGCATATATATATATGTATATATATGTGTGTGTGTGTGTGTGTGTGTGGGTGTGTATATATATATGTATATATATGTGTGTATATATACATATATATATATATAAAATTTTACACCAGATCCTGTTTCTTAAACACTCCCCTTCCTTCTTTAAGGTAGTTTGGCCTTCATGTTAGGCGACCATGCATGCAAGACCAGCTAATGCATGTTAGCTATACTCTTTGAGACCTTTAATGCCTAGTTTGCACCAAGGAACTTGGATGGTTCTTACAGTAATAAAAGCTTTGTTATCTAGAATATGTTTGGGAATCTTGCRGGGGTTATTTGCTCCTAGCAGACTACTTATATGCGAGTAATAGCCAGAGATGGGACCTAGCTCAGTATGATAAATAATTCCTTTCTTTCTCTGTAAGGCTATTAAAGTTATTTATCATACTGTATTTTATGCATGGTAATGTTTTATGTTGCATAAAACAGATTCCTTTTTATCGTTGTCTTTCATTTATTAATCTCCACTCTGGAAAGAGACCTGTTCTCCCATTTTGACTTTCATTTGATTCCTCCAAGAATTCACTTGGGAAGCAACAAATGAAGCAGAACCCCAAGCAGTTCGTTATACATGTAGGTGCAACAGGGGACATTGTTGGTCTTTGATTATTTCTAATGAAGAATGGGTTAATATACAGACTTTATAGAAACTTAACAAATGTGCTTTCTTTGTAGCTAATGTAGAGCAATTATTTCATCAATTACTATCATTAGATTAAAAAATCCTTGTGGGATACATTATGGCACACAACATGGAGGGCTTCATCTTGAAATTCACTTTTGATTTAACGGCTGCATCCTGGTTAAGGATGTAATATATGAGAACTGCTTCTTCAGGACACGCAGACCTTCTTTATTACAGCTAATTTATTAAACCTTCTGTATATTGCATGAGCTGTATTATATAAAATGGCATGGTAGGACAGCCCTATAGAATGTGCTTCCATAATTATGATTTCTTAATATTTACTGCTGTTTTGGCATTTTAAAATAACCTGAACTTTCATAGGATTTAGCTGTTTAATAAAGTCAGAAGAGAAGGTCAGTCATATGTTTCAGTCAATGCGGAATGTTTGCTGGCTTTTCTAAATGAAAATGGATATCTGTTTATCTTTCCTTAAAGGTCAGGGCCTGAACTTCTAGCATATAGATGTAGGGGTTATTACTGATATTCTAATGCTATTAGGGCTGTATAACAGTTCAGCTTAATATTTCACACAAATTAAGATAGCAGAAGAAATGACAGCCAGGCTGTATTTATGTATATTCTGGTGTAAGCCAATACACAGTAAGTATAAATAAATAAATAAAATTCTTCATAGCTAATATGTAGGGAAAAGAAAGCCCCTTCATATCACGCGGTCTCTTAGGACAAATTTTGATCTCATCTGCAGTAGTTCATTCCCAGAGTGTTATTTATTTATTTATTTATTTATTTTTATTATTATTATTACATTGAATTACAGTTACAGTTCAGACTAAAGCACAGATATGGACAGTTTATGTGCACCAACTTGGGTTAACTTCTTTATGTAGTAGAGCACATAAGACCGTAAAGTATCAGTAGGATATCTGCCAGCATGTACCTACAGTGTACAGATTTACATGCATTTTTCATCCTACTCTCTTGTTTTCTCCATACAGATTTTTGAGACAGACTTGGAACTGACATTTTAAACTTTTRTTTAAAATTTCTTTTGAAGTGATTGAAACAATCTCTTAAAAACAGTCATTAAAATTCCCGTTGAGATGCAGGAGGGATGTTTGTCACTTTTGAAATGAAACTTGTAGATCCCTTAATTGCTTAAGTGACCTTGAAAAATAAGGAGCAAATCTGAGTCAAGCATGAAGCAAATCATTTTGGGCATTATTAGCCACTAGAGAAAAGAAAAATGCATCATTTGATCTCTCTAGTTTTAAGAAAACACTTCTGATAGCTATTTATTAGCAGGCTATAGCAGAAGGGGGAGAATGCTTTTATTGGCCAAGTCAAAGATTTTACTGAGAGGTACGAGCACTGCTTAGAGAAAAAAAGATGTTCCCAGTCACACAACTGCGTAGAAAGTGGCCGTGCAAGTAATTTTCCTGGACCGTGCAAGTGGCAGCAGAAATTTCATAGACGCCTGAGCAGCAGGGTTTAGTGTTTGGGCATTTGCATGAACGTTCACTCCACCTGCCCTTGCATGAGTTTGGAGCTTAGGGGGCTTAAATAAGCCCACTACAAATAACTTCTCAGACCGTGTCTAGAGTGAGCGGTAAGCTTTGAAAGCAGGTAAGGCTGGTAAGTAATGAAAGCTCCCCACTATGACCAGGGTAGTTCTTCAGTTCAGCTCTTGCATGCAGTCCACTCCAACAGAAAAGCCTTTTCTAGGCTAAAGCAGCTGGGTAATTATTTCAGCAATAAACCCTCTGTACATGGATCCTAAGAAATATTCTGTTGTGCAAAAGCAGGAATTGGAAAGGCATGAAAGGAGCATATCTGCTCTAATTACTGTCACAGGGTGTGTGGTCCTTCTACTTAGCTTTATTTTAATGTTATGTCTCTCCATATTCTGGATATTTTCCTAGTCTAATGCTGTCACTATAAGCATTTATTTTATTTTGTAGCTCAGTTGTTTAAGCTGCTTTGTGTCACAAGCAGTTTATGTGTGCGCCCTGCTTGCCAGGAGAGGGAAGCTGTGCTCTTCATCCTTCATACTGAAAAAAAGGGCCTAGACCTTCCCTAAACAGTCTTTTATTTGCCTGTGTGGATTTTCTTTGTGTAGATCTGAAATATTCTCTACTTCTGTTACATGGAATACTGACAAATACAGTGCGTGTCTGTCTGGTCACCAAACATTTTACGTGGTTTTAGAGGTGAGAATTTTTTTTTTTTTTAATTTAGGGAGATTTGTACAAAGTACTTGAGAACTCATCTGTCTGCACATTCTTAAGTTAGGGGAGCTGGAAGAGCATGATTCATTTGAAGCTTTGCTTGCACTCCTGAAGGAGAGGTAATTGTAAGACAAATATCAGGAGCAGCTGCTGCTGTGGGTCCTTCAGATGTTCCTTATTGGGTCTCTAAACTAATGGAGAGGAATGTGTCTCGTCAAAGCCCATGAAGCAATGCTTGTTTGCCTGCACATCCTGGGAGGAGCCAGATAGGAGGGACAATCTGGGGAAGAGTTAGTCTTAAGATAGGGTTTTAATGACAGTTAATCTGCATAAATTTAGGGAGTGCAGGTCACTCCGTGCTTGAGTCTCAGCTATTCTCTTTCTTTAAAAGGGTTAATGTGTTTAAATATCAAATCGGGATCTGAAGGAGTTCTGTGATCAATGTAATTAACTCGCTATCCAGTAACTAGCCCTTTTTTYACTCCCAGAAGACAAAACTGGAGGGAAATTAATCAGATGCAGAGCTGTAAAGAACACTCCTTGCGGGAGCTTATTTTGTTATCGTTCTCAAGCAGGGAGAGAAAATGGAAACGTAGATAGATGGCTAGCAAATGCACTGCACAAACAATCAGGTTTATAATTAGGTGGTGGGTTAACTCCTACCTAAAAGCAACGCAGAGGTCAAAAGAAGCCATGCAGGCAAAATGGGTTTTGTATTCTGTCTAGCAATGATCTGACTTTTCATTTTGCCCCCATCACTGCTGGGCTGTGGGCCCTGAGTCTGTGTGACTGGAGACACAACTGAGCCTTGTGTCAACCATGGCTGGCACAGTCCTGAAATGGGCTGCACTTCAACTCTTCCTTACAATGCTCAAAATAAAGATTTTGCATCACATTTGCCTTAAGTCTAAAGCAGGGGAAGTTCTGGAGGGCTAGTGATTCGGTAGCATATGTTCAGCTTTAGTCAAAGGACTCTGGCACGTGTGTGACTCGCAAGATCTCTGCTGGTCTTCTGACCAATTGCAAATTCTTCCTTCTATACTTCCTTTTAAATAAGAGCAGTTGTCATCTTTGTGACATTTCTTAGTGTGTAAAAATGCGTATTTTAAAATGTATCTAACACTCACTTTTGCTCTGAAAAAAATCCACTGACAATTCACCAAGCAGTGCGGTAGTGATGCTTCTGTCCTCTCATGTGTTCTGGCAGTATTTCCTCCCATGGCACATTTTGCTCCTGAAATTTAGACCTGCATTTGATGCTGGCTGAGGAGAGCACATCTGTGAATGCAGAAGAGCCTTGGAAAGGCAGGAGCTTTGCCCTGGTCCTGTGCCTTCTGCAGTCATGAAGACGTCAGGGAGAAATTAAACCCTTCTTCTCTGGGAGATGACAGCAAAGCTGGCTGTCTCTAGCAAGATATAAAAATTCCTTTAACGTTCTGTCATTTTATGATCAGGCTGATTCGAGCTAAGACAATGGTGTTCATTTGAATGTATATTTAATTAAACCTTGTGAAGATTTTTTTCCTGTCTTAGTGCAACTAGAACTGACTTCCCCCTCAAATAGCAGCTGAAAAATCAAATTTGCCTCCTGTCTGTTTGTCCAACATAGTGCCTGTACTATTGAAGCTACCCATTTCATTCACCTAGAACTGTTTTGCCTGCAGTTCAGAGCTGGCTAAGCTCCCTAGGGTAATGTGACCTTTGCAAGTGTTTTTGGCATTGCCTTCCGGAGAAAAAGGGAGCTCTGACTTGTCAAGAGAGCTGCTGGTTTATCAAAAGAAGCCTAAGAATTTGAATTACACCAATTAGTGGGTAATTTTTAAATGTTATTATCACAATTTGATTATTGTCAGAGATGACAGCTGTAGAGGGAGGAAGAGATGTTTTCTACTCTCTTTCTTTTCAAAATCTGTAAGGGGTTAAGTTGAATATAGCTCAGATAACCTAGACATTAAAAACTGAAGCTCCTATTCTTTCAGAGGGATAATGCCTGTATTTTCAAAAAGATGAAAATTCTTCCTTTCTCTGTTTCTTTTCTGGTTCTGAGTGTTTCTCCAGTTTCTGAAGCTGTATTAAAGGCTTCTTTTAGTGTAAATCAGGGATATCAGGGGAGTCTACAGTATGTTTGCATAGTTCCCTCCTTATTATAATGTACACTTTTACACCATAAGAACTAAAAATATTTTTGTAAAGGGGAGGTATTAAGATGTAATAGACATTTCTTTTGACAGGACAGTTGAAACGTGGAGTATGCATAACTGACTTAGTTATATGTATAAAAAGAAGTAGCTTAAAAAAAGAAAAAAAAAGCATCAAGTTGATCCAGCCACAGTGGTATATATTTTTGGCCTCAACTGAATGTGTCTCTTATTTTCAAATCTTGCCAACTCCTAAGTAATATGCAAKGAGCATGGGGGTTGATGAAGTTGTGTTATACAGTTAAGGGCAACTATAGTGTAATAACAGTAAAATGAAGCAGTGAAAAAAATGAGAGGAAAATGACATCCGAAAGTTGTTTCAAAGTATAAAACCAGCTGTACAAAGCAGTGCAGCAAAATATAGCTTAGTCTAGGCACTCTCTTTCTACAGAAACAAGTAGATTAAAATTTTATTCTGCTAATATATGGAATCCGCCACTGTGGATTTGCAGAATTCTGCAGGCTTTGGAAAGGGCTTTCTCAAGATTTGACAGCATAAAATGCCATAGTMCAACTTTATATCCTGTGAGCATTTGTAATATGAACGTTTCAACTTCTGTTTTTCCCTCAGGGTTTGAAAGTGGAGTGTAAGAACCGCACACCTGTAATGACACCCTAATCAGGCTGTGCATATCGGGCATATTAATAATGAAATGTTGTCCTGGGCATGCATTCAAATTCTGATATTGCTTCATTTTATGGATGAAATGGGTATTGAGAGAGCAATAGTCAACATTGATACCTAAAATATGAAAAGATAAATGCTATAAAAAGAAGTCAAGATATGACTAAATTTTTTTTACACTCTTTCTCGTTTCTTGCAAGGAATTAAAGAGCTGTAKGACTGCTTGAGATGTCTTTAAAATTATGAGGTCTCCAAACTAGCATGGGGATATTAGGATATTGACTAATTTTTGCATCTTTGTGCAGTAGCCCTGATGAATTTCATTTAGCCTGAAAGTGGGTGAAGCCCTTCAGGTTCAAATATCACTTTTTTAGCTGTCTTGACTGTTGCAGATTTGAGGAAGAGAAGTTRCCTCCTGATAGCCTAGAGGAATTAATCCAAAACTGCTGAACAGTATGAGCTGCGTGCGCTTGCTCTGCATTCGACACATGAGGATTACCTACTCCCAATACAAAAACTTAAAAAAGCAACAATCCACCCATCCCTCACTGCCTCCTGTGTCAGCTTATTTCTTCTTGTGATCACCATCTTGCTATTTAAATGTTTTGGTCAGATGTAATTGTGGAGATCTCTGAAATCTGTATGTAAACTAATATTGATGTTGTAAGAATCTTACTTCCTTTTTGCATGTGTGAAAAAGTAGATTTAGCAAATGAATTTAGGGGATGGATTATAGGACACAAGTCAACTGAAACTTTAAGCTCCAGTAATTCTGCAGTTGTGCATCTTTCACACAGGACACGTTCAGCTTCCCTGAGACCCAAGCTAAGTAAGTGCTTTTGCATAAAAGCTCAGCCGCTGCCTGTCCCTGAGATTTTATGCACAAGGATAAGTTGTGCAACTTCCAGGGATCATAGCTATGCTCCTGGAATTTATATCACCAAATCCCAGCTAAAGGTCGCCCAAGTAAGTCGGATTAAATCTAGGTTGGGATGTGTGTATCTAGCTGGTGAACTGTGGGCATCTCCCGAAGGTGGCTGTGAGATGCTGTTGGTGCTGCCCTGTAACGTGCCACGCAACAGCTCTCTGCTTTTCACCCATGTAAATGGGCCTCAGTGCCCTGTAAACAGTGTGTGGTGTTGGCAGCTTCAACATGGAGTTTCAAAGATGGCAGGTAATGCTGGATAAGTTGCATCAAAGAGGCCGCAAATGAGGTTTCGGTGTGGGAGGAAAGACTTCGTTTTGTCCTTTGCGTTTGTGTCTGGTAGAGTTGTTGAAATACAGTCAGTAACCTGCAACCCATAACAGAGCATAATGTCTTCAAAATGAAAGCAAGCCTCATTTGCCATGTRCAGTCTGTATTTCTTCTGTTTTTGCTTCAGTTAGTCTTAGTTCAGCGTAGTCCCCTGGAAGCACAGYGGCATGTAGAACATGAGTGCAAGGTGCCAGCCTGGCCTTGCACCCTGCCGAGCAGCCTGGCGGGCAGCGGGTGATGGGTGCAAGCTGGGGAGGACCCCAAGGGGACCACCCGCAGGGCCCAGGAGCTGGAGACACCAACCCAGCTGGGGTCTCCTGCAGCAGAAGAAATGAGACCACTGAACTCCGGGTGTATCCGTCACCTGCCCGTGGCCAGAGSGGGCTGACAAACCCCCCTGGCCAACAGCATCAGCTCGACGGCTTTGCTGGGTGTCGCGAGAGAGAGGAAAGGAATATTGACAATATCCGGATTGACAAGGGGGAAGGCAGGGATGGGATATCGTGCGTGCTTTGTTCTGGTTCCTTGTCATTCATCTTATTTAAATAGAAAGTTGGAAATATGGCAGTGACTTGGAAATTGTCAGAACAGCAGGTTACAAGGAAGGCCTGCTGAGCTGCTTGTGCCAGGAGTCAGTGCTTCAGATATATTTTATATATATATATATATATATATATATATGCACACACACACACAGACACACATATATATGCAATATATATGTATATGTATATGTATGTGTGTTTGTTTTGCCATGCAGTAACTCTTACCTCATATACATGTGTTCTCATGGATTTTTTTTTTTAGTGAGATACATATTCTTCTGGATAAAATTAATATCTAATACAAAATGTTATTTTTATATTACATGTTATTTTTGTATTACATGTTATTTTTGTATTATATATTTCATTTAATATTATATTTTGCATTTTAACAAGTAATATTCTATATTCTTGCACAGGTACAGAGGGCTTGGGATTTAGCATTACTTCAAGAGATGTCCCAATTGGTGGCTCTGCTCCAATTTATGTGAAAAACATCCTTCCAAGAGGTGCAGCTATTCAAGATGGGAGACTAAAAGCTGGAGACCGATTAATTGAGGTGATGAAATGTTACATGCTGTTTCTCTATTTTGGCTTAAGCCAAAAGAATAGCTAATTTCCAACAACTCTTAATAGTTTATATTATAGGAAAGTGTTTCTCCCTTTTTTGGGGTAGCAGATTAAGGGTTGTGCAGCTGCAGAAGGTAGCTGTTTAAAGAACAAGACTCAGGTGTATTATGAAACAAGAAGTTTAAATATCCTTATGTGWTTTTGTGCAATATTTTTGCTTCGCTGCTGAGGAATAAGTTGAAGCAGAGTAATYGTTACCTAATATATTAAATCAGCACCAAGTGCCAGACCAGAAATGACTGGAAGTATTGCTAATAGTGTGAGAGGTTCAGTGAGTTAACTTAAAGGCATGATGCAAGAGGAGGCTGCTGCTGCTGAGGATCACGGCCACTTCCCTCCTGAAGGGAGGGCATCCTCGTGGGGCTAAATTTCCCTGTGACAGGAGCAGAGCAGAAATCTTCCTGCCTTCCTATTTCAGTCCTATAAAATTCACAAGTCCTATAAAATTCACAAGACTTTTCCGTGTTGGTGTCTACTTTTTGCAGTCTTAGCATTTTCTAACATTTCCTTTGGCACAGGTGAACGGAGTTGATTTGACAGGAAAAACTCAGGAAGAAGTCGTGTCCTTGCTGAGGAGCACCAAGATGGGAGGGACCGTCAGCCTCCTGATTTTTCGCCAGGAAGAAACATTCCACCCAAGGGAACTGGTGCGTAAAGTAGAGAGCAGCTAAGAGATTTAGATGGTTGTGAGCAAATGATTTGATCTTGTCACCCGCTAGTAAATGTGCGTGGTCAGAATTGAATGCAAGAAAACAAAAGGCTACTTTGCTTTATTTAGAACGTTTTACACAAATGCTTTTTTTTCTCTTTAAGAGCTGGTATTGGAATTAAATATTGGTTTAAAATGTATGAATGAGAGTTTTAAAAGCAGTCTGAATCTATTTTGAGTTAAAATGCTTATTATAGAAGAAGTTATCTGATGGACTTTGGATGCATGCAGAGCAGACAAGTAAATTATTTCATATCTTTCACATGAGCAAATCTGTGTTTGTAAACTTGCCATTTATCCCACTACCTGCTCATCAAAATATTTTAGAACATTTAATATTATGCCAAAAGAGGGTATGGGAATAACTATGAAAAAGTGGAATATACAAGAAATAATAGTTCTTGTTTGAATATAAATGCAGTCTCTCTATGGAATGGAAATCCTGCAGTTATTAATTTAGCAGGGTAATTCAGAGAATGTTTCTGAGGAATTTATATGAAATGGGAAAAAATGATGTTTCATACTGTACCTGTTCCACTTGCATAGTGTATACAGATATTTCCCTGATAATTATTCAAGATAATTTCTGTTATGAAAAGGTAGACTGTGAATGTAGCAGTCTTACTTTGTTCTGTACTCTATTAAACTGCTGGAGTTATTTATTATTTGTATCCTCATAGCTATATATAGCTCTAAAATAAATTATTTGGCTGCTTTATTGTGAGAAGATAGACAAATATAAGTGACATTTAGTGTGATGAATAGATTGCTTCATTTCTCTTTGGTATTCATGTTTGAATGCAAAAAGAATGATTTTTTGTTTGAACATTTCAAGATAGTTAGTCTTTATTTTTCCAAACTGCAATTAAACTTTATAAGTCAAAGTGGCAGGGAATGATGCAAATGAACTGCACATTTAGCTTAATGCTCTTGGAACATGACTTCAGATATTGATACATTTAAATGAAAGATGTCATAAAGTGAATAGAAATGAACAACATGAAGTCATACTGTTCTCTACTTTAAGGCTGCAACTGTGAAAGCAATCTGTTTATAAGCTCCTATAATGTAATTTTCACAGTATTGGTATCTTACATAAAGGTGAATGAAAATGCTTTTTAAGTTTTCKAAATAAACTTAGAAGAAAATGGCCTAATTTTGTGTATATTATTTCTACATTATAATGAGGAAGCATAAATTATACTAATGTACTAATATCTTCTAAACAATGATATGACATGAATACAGAATAGACTTAATTGTAGTAGCACTGGGTTTAGTTTAAAAAATAGTGGCAAATTGACCCCTTTAAATGCGTTTGGCCTCAGTAGCCTCCCTGCTGCTGCTCAGGTGCTGCTTTCCCAGTTATTTGGCACACAGGAGTGCAGGGAAGCTGGATCTCGCGCATGTCGAGTGGTAGGTGGGCACTACACACTCCGTAGTGCGAGGGGTAGATCTGAACTGGTGCAAACTGCAGGAGTTCCCATTAAGCAGGAACACTGGGAGGGTCTGGCAGTGCACGTGCGTGCGACGATCCTCTCTTGCCTAAGGATCTGTCTGCATTCTGGTGTGAGGAAATGCTAGGGCTGCTCCGCTGTCAGAGAGCAGCAGCAGAAGTGCTGGGGAAACTGTTGAACTGCAACCCAGCGTRACGGCTGTGTTTCCCTCTCTGAGAAGAGCTAATCTAAAAAAAAAAAAGCTCCTGTCATTGGCTTTAACTAATTCTACGTTTAAAAAACAAATTGGAGGAGGAAAGGGGAATGATCTGAAATCATGTCAGTTCAACTTGGTCACTTGTAGASCTTCTCTGACCATTTAGTAACAATTTAGCTTTGCATCCTTCCCGTATTTCTATCACATCTTCTACAGCTGTGTGCTTAAACATTAACATAATGAGATATGTCTCCAAAATATATCCTTAAAAATAATCTTGTTTGATATTATTCATTTGTTGAAGTACAGGACCTCATATTCTGTGCTGAGGAGCAGTCAGTATTAAAAATGCTTATATTTGCCAACATTAGTTAATAATCCAAATAAAACAGGTGTTTAGATTTTATGTTTTGGGTTGCTGAGTGACTTTGGAAATGTTATTTATCCTTGGTTTTCCTCATAAGTAAAATGAAGAAAATAAACATTCAGGGAAGTCATGAAGCTTAAGGTCTTTAATGTATTTTGACACCGCTGTCTGGAAAGGACATGGGAAAATGTGCAGTTGTAAATGAAACGTAAGGGACTGTTAACCTGATCCCATGTGGGTAACTCTGGGGTCTTTGTAGTTCGYGTTGTTAGGTTAGAGCGTGTGATAAGGAGAATCACAATTCTGTGCAGCAGCTTCTATGCTACAGGTCTTGGTAAAAGTGAATAAAGTATGGATACAGGGAGCCTGAAAATATGGCAGGATGCAACTCTAAGGAGTGAGCTCTGGAGGAATGATGATGCTTGTCTGGAATACCAGGCATTTTATTGCTTCCAGGGTTACCTAATGCCCCAAAATTAATGCATTAGGGTTTGTCCTCGTCAGTGTGAGAAGTAGGTTGTTTCTTAAACATCCTCCCCAACCTCCTTCATGGAAGGAATGAGGATTACTCGCATGACTTTTCAAGCATAACTTACTCTTTATTGTGAAGGATTTTTATAGAACCTGATAGTACTTTGTAAATTCATCAGAAGAATTGATGCAAATTGTTTAGCTTTTGAGCAAGTCTCAATATYGTCAAGGAGAAACTTGCTTGTAGAGTTAGTGTCGTTTTTCTTTCAAGTCACTATGTCCAGTTTTACATGTAGGTCCTTTATAAGTTCCTGGTATTTACTGCTTCCTCTTTTACTGGTTTTGACTGTAGGTTAAAGCTAACTGGATATTTATGTTAGTACTTGCCACAACATTTCTGTCCTTATCCCACCACAAAAGAGCCCAAAGCAGAAAAAGTTCTGTAAAACCTGGCTTCTAATTTTGGCCCAGGGAGAGGGGAAGAAATTGCTGACCATCCCGACCAGCAGCAAGGTGGCATCTGGGTGTCTAAAGGAGATTTAATGTGGTTTAACCTGAATTTGGAAGAGAAAAAAATCCGTACATGTGTCTCCATTCACATGCGACACAGAAAGGATTTCAATGGGTGACCTTAAGTGCTACGTAAGTGAGGAAGGAACACAGGGAACAGGAAAGTCCCAGTTGTGATGGCCTGAAAGCACCTCMCCTGTCCTGGAACATCAGGATTTGGTGGTTCTGGTTCATCCAAGTGAGTTCAGAAGGGCAATCCTTAAAATGMGATTTTTTTTCTTTTTTGAAAATAGGTACTTGTTTAAAATATTTGGGAGGATTCACCTCGACTGCTGAAGTAATTCTTTGAATACTTCAAAGCAGAAGAGAAAGGGAATAACACGCATGAGCGAGGACTTTCCACCAGCTGGAAAAGGGTGCAGTTTTGATTCTTCCTTGGTCAGGTAGCCACCTGCTTGGAATGAGGGAAGTCAGGTGCTCTGGCCTAAGATTACCAGAAATTATCTTTGTTCACCTCTCCCTTAGTGCTAATTTAGAGAGGCTTGGATCAGGGAGCATAACTAGCTCCATTCTTCTGTTGCCTCTTCACATCCGAATTAGAGCTCTCTGTATATCCCTCTGCTGATAGATAGTCTATGTCGTGTGTAGCCGTGTTCTTATTTATTTTTTTTACTTCCTTTAGAATGCAGAACAAAGCCAGTCACAAATTCCAAAGGAAACGGTAAGAGCTTTGTCTTTTCCATACTGGAAGACTCCCAAATGTTTTAAAATGATATGGCACTTCTCCATCACAGTCTCACAGATCCTCCTTTCACATTATATACTGTAGATGGCTCTCTCTAGCTTTACATTTTAAATATATGTTTTTATGTAATTTCAGATAGGTTTAGAGTATTAGGTACAATTGAAATACTGTGTGTGTTCAAATGCTATTTGAAATTACATCCTTTATACACAGCCAAAGGCTACAAGTTGGAATGATAACATCAGGCTCTTAGTTTGGGGTACTTCTTGAAACTAATTGTTTAAACCATGATTGTATGTCTGAAACCTGAGATACCAACACACCAAAGTTAGGCAGTTGGGATTCAAGCCTGACACTGGATCCTCGTACCAAAGCCACTGTTTGTTGTTGTTAGTTATTTTTAAGAAACTATAGACAAGTAGTATGAAGTTTAACCCTTTGCAGATTATAGTAAATTTGTACATGATGTATCAGGGAGGAAGTATATTGAGGTTTAAATAACTTGTTTTATTCAGTGGGACAGGGTTGCCCTTAATACAGCTAATACATGTTTACAAAAATACAGGATTTATTTTATGAAATTTTAACACATGTTAGAATAACATACTACCTTGAATGTGTACTGCATCTTAGTGAAAAATAAACTATTAGAAGCTCTGTTCAAATGCCTATTTCAAAGTTAAATAATTAATTGGATTATGTAGACATTAAGCAGAATCTTGCTGGAGTTAGAAAATAGTTTAAAAAAATGCTGAAAAACTGACAAAAAACTCTATTCTGGATGACTCAGAAGCTTTGTTGCCACCAGCAGTGGCGAGATAGTGTTGGAGGTAAAAATAAAATCAAGGCGAGKTAAGGAGATGTTGTAGGAGTTACCGTGGGGAGGGAGCTTGAGCACGTTGCCTGAAGCTGTTAACGTTTCGGGGGCTGGAGTGTAGCTGCCAAACCTGGCCTTGGGGCAGAGCAGCGTCTTCACTTCTGTCCCTCCGTCCCGCAGTGTCCCTGTGCAGCTTCTGGTCTGGCAGCCGTCTGCCCGGGGGCCCTGCGGCCTTGCTGGCCGTGTGGGTGCTTCAGGAGGGCCTTCTTAGTGCGTGCTTGGTTTTATCTTCATGCTCTCATGCCAATGCTGCTGATACAGGAGGACATCAARGGGCAAACCGCAGGACAGCATTCCTGCCTGCAACTGGATACAACTGAAAACAGTTTGTGGGTGAATCTATTTGTTCTGCCCCAAAAGGCTAGGCCGGTTGCCTTGCTTATATAAAGCATTTGATCTCCTCTTTCAGTGTTGATCACTGAGGACCTCGTAACAAAGTCCTTGGAGAAATCCTTTCTCTACCTGTTTTTGGACCAACCTCCTGCCTTTATCTAAGGAAAATACTCTCCTTTGTTCTTTCTAGATATAGCTAATTCACTTCCTGTCCAGGGAGCTGGGATTGGGTGACTGATAAGGCATTTCTGAAAAACTGCTTGAACCAGCCTTGAAGCAAGCCTTGAAAATTAGGAAGTGAATTGGGAWGCCTGTGGGAACATACTTGGATAAGGCAGGAATAAAACTAGAAAGTTGATCAAGATTTTGCATCATGTCTTCTGTTTTTTCCCATTCATTTATTTATTTGAAAGCTCAAAGCAACAGTGATGAATAGTAGAAGCAAAGGTCTCTTTAAATGTACCTACTCCTTAGAGGGAATAAAAAATGGGCTAAAGCTGAAAGGGGTCAGTTGGATTTTCTAAACTGTCGTGATTTTGCACTTACCTCTGTCTTCCTGTCTTCTTTGCTTTGGATAAGTGTTATACTGCAGTTCTCTAGAACTAATTTTTTCTCAGAAGCACATTAATAATACAGTCACACACTTGTTTTTTTCCAAGTATTTTTAGACGTATTTTTCATTGCTTTTCCTTAAACTCCTCGGTTCTTCTTCAATCCTTGTTTATTCTTCCTCTGTCTACTTTTCAGTCTTTAAGATTTCTAATCTTGCCATTTCTATTTCTGTGTCTGCTCTGATCTTCAGTCTGGTAGTTGTGAGTTTTTAGTATTCAAATGTCTAAGAATTGATAGCAGAAAGCAAAGCAAGAAAAAGCAATGAAAGTAGTGAATTTTCAGAAGCTAGAGAAATAAGAGAAAGGTTAAGTACAAAAATCTGTTACTCTGTTTTTAATTTAAGGACAAAATGGCGATAGCTTTTTGTTATGTCTTTGTGATAAAATAGAAACTTTGAAATTAAAAAAGAAAAAAAAAGATAAAAGCCCTAAAAATCAGAAGTTTAAAGTAGTTTTATATATAGAAGCCAAAAACACAAGATCTCATTCATCAATTCACTGTCAACACTCAGAGTATGCCCTCATGAAACTATTCATTTCAAATAATATACACAATTTTGTGACACTTGAGTGCATTCAGGACCTTTGTATCTTTAATGAAAACTGTGCCAATTATTTTTTGGTGAATTTGTCTGTGACGCGAATTGTGTGAGAGAACAGGTTTCTTTTCTTACTAGCCATCCAGGAAAGTATATGATTTTACATTTAAATTTTGCACTTTCACAGAATACAGATTCTCATGCTCTTATTCACGAGCTTCTGTAAATGAGGAGCCCTCTTAACATACTAACCTTGCAGAATTTAAGCTCTCTAGTTACCCGTAAGAAGTGCAAATTRCTAATGCATCTTCATCTCTACCCAATAACTGTGCCCTTGTGAAAACAGGACTGATGTTTTTACCTTCTGTTCTGCTGAGGAATGGAATTGGCAGTGAGTTTCCTCCTGATGCATGGAAATCTCCTGCATCTGTGTGAAAGCCACCCAGCCACTGTACTGTACTGCTTGTGTGGCTGAGGACAGAAGGGAACAGATGCACCTATTTTTGAACACGGTGATTATTTGCCATGCAGAAGATTGACCGTAATATGAAAACTAGTAATTTATCATTATTACATTTCTGTTTCTAAGCATAATTTTCCTAATCATGTTATAGAGCATTGAAATGAACTGTTAATTATGCTATATAAAACATCTGCCAATTAATTTTTCCCCATACTTTTCCAAAGTCAGTAGTGTTTCAGTAATATTTTGCTTTTGCAATTGTCTTTCGTTGTTTGTTTCTGAATCCAAACCAGCATATTAACTTGCACATAAGCAGAGAAAAATAGTAATTATCATATGTATATGTAAATATACATATATATTTTATATACACTTAAGTTTTGTGTGTGTGTGTGTGTGTGTGTGTGTGTATAATTATTTTCTAAGCAAGAGTTCCTATTAAGCAAAAGACATCAAAAGCTCAGGGCTCCATTTCACGAGTATTACTCAGCAGCAGGGAAAAGTTCATTTTTCTGTTCTCATTTGCTCCTCTATCAAGCTCTTGTAACAGGATAGTATGAGCTTTAGTGAGGGCAATATTTGTAACCGAAACATAACAAGAATGATTAGAGTGTTTGACCAGTATAGGAACTATTTAACAGTTCTTCTAGAAATTGCAACTGGATTGCACTTAACATATCTAGTGAGTTTTATTTTCCTATGGACGTTTACTACTGATACTTTTATTATTTAAAGCTCGTTTTGATTACCGTGTCTTATCAGAATCCGAGGATAATATAGAGTTGTCAGCACTTCTGGGTTCCTTCAGTTGCCATAGATCTTTGTGTGTGATTTTGAGTAAATCAGCCACAGTATTTCTACACAAGAAAGCACCAGCTCTAGGATTAGGGTGATAATTTTGCCCTCTTCAGAGACATTTTGAAAGAATTAAAGCATAATTATTTTTGTACACTTTTTGTACACAACTATTTTTATACACTATAAAGATGAGAAATATCAAATACGTAGAAAGGCATATAGAATAGAATAAAATGTGTAGAGACTTATATAAAGAAATACAATAATTTGTATTGATTAATGGATGGAAAATTCTTGGCTTTCAGTTTGGAAAAAAACACCAACAGATTTCAGCTTTTTTTTTTTATTATAAAACTATAATCCTTTCAGTGATACGTTTTAAGATAGTAGTTGTGATCTTAGGGGGGGATTTTTTTTTCTTTTATTGAAATGTTGTTTGCATTATACAAAAATATATAGTCACTGGATATGGATATTTTTCAAAGGCTGTAAGTATAAATTATTGTAACTTCATCTGTAGGTAATTACACACAAATTCTCCTGAAACAGGCATTCTGTATCATTCAGCTATTACACTCATTTTCACAAAGAAACTTCTTTGAAAAACAGTTTAGAGTTTTACCTATTTCCATTGCTAACGTGGGTGATCTGGATGCCCCCAAATGGAGCCCAGGTGGGACACTGATTAGTTCCAGCCTCYAGCTGTGCACCAGGAGCTGTGCTGGTAGCGCCTGGTGTGGAATGAGCTAGCACATGAGCGGAGGTTTAGCTGAACATGGAGCTGATGCTGTTATTTCCCYCATGCTATTTGGGAGTTGTTTATTATTTGCTCTGATTAATTTTTCTGCTTTTATCCTCTAATAGTTTGCGACATGAGGGTAATTACGATGTTTCCATGGATTTTTAGTGCCATTTTGAGTGGTTTCACATTATGTTTTTCATAAACTTGCGATCCAAGAACCAGGTTACTGGCTAAAATGAAGAAAGAATAAGAGACTCTGCAATCTTCTGCAGATGCTCTTGTGTTCAGAGTCTTTTACCAGCAGAGGTGTTGTATTATTGAAAAGCTTGTGCTGGGACATTAGTGAGCAGCACTGAGACAATAATCCATAGTGAATAATTAATACAGGAGTTGAGTGACTCGAATGCTTTCTGAGTGGCTCAAATTTCCTGTAGTGTTCAAGGGTGATCCACAAAAACTTGGGTGTGACACTGTGCTTGTGACTGCCTCGCGGGCTGATAGTCTCCGGTGTCACCTGCGAGATGTTGACAGGGCCACAGTAGGACTGTGCTGCAGTGAGTGTTTCCAGCTGAATCAGTGCCACGTGCTGCGAGTGCTGGGCAGGTACTGCTGCTGTTGCAAAGCTTGCACTGGTAACGCTCACAGAGCAATCCCTAGCGTCATGGGAGCCGGTACGGGTGTCCCTCCACGTGGTTCTGAAGTGGACCTGCCGGAGTGACACCTCTGCAGAGTCATTCAGAAGCCAGACTGGTGCGGACCACTCTTATTCGGGATTATTAGACTATTTCATACATGCCGGGCTCATTTTATTTTGGATAATAAAGAGTTGACTGTGCAGAGTATTTAAAATGAAGCAGGAAATAAAGGATGTGAGATGAAAAGGGGGCCCTAGGTCCTGCAGTTGGTCACTGCTGACACAGGCCTTCTTTCCAACACTTGGCCTAGGATGGATGAGTCGGAATTCACATTGTTTGTTTAAAATTTCTGTTTAAATCTCCAAAAACACATTTGTTGGGAGCAAAGCTTGTTTTCTTCCCTGTTGGCTCTAGATTCTTGATGTTAATTCTTCTTCACTGTTAAAYCCAGAAAACAAGAGTGAGATGAACTGCTTTGCCATGATTGCCTCAGAGTCTGTAGCGGAATAAAACCTAGCTCACCCCAGAGGCTCATGCACGAGTCAGCTCATTGGGAACATGTTTCTTGTCATGCACTTTTACAAAGGCCTTATTTCTCTTTCAACTTTGCTATTTTGGCTCACTTTTCCCAAACGCTGTTTTCATTTCTTTAGTCTCCTGGGACTTGTACAGCCAGTGGGCCAATGGGAGAAGTAAAGATTCTTAGGGAGTTTTTTCTCTAAAGAAATGGGGTAACCATTAAAATTGCATACTTACCTCAGAACATACCATTGGAATTCAATATTTAAAGTCAAACAACAGTTTGGAATAGAAAATGTTAGCTTTAATAAATTATAATCATTATGGTAACTGTGTCTGACTGTGCAGTGTGTGAAATTCTGAAATATATAATGAAATTTTAGTGCTCTGATCAGTTAAGTTGAAACACAGAATCTTAACAGCCTAAAACAGTATCTATAGCACCTCAGATCAGCATGTTAGTATTAAGAAGAATAATGTTAGCATAGACAAGCAGGGGCATTCCTATATAGATAAATAACAATCATGTGGAAATACTTAAAGTTGGGCTTTTGCAAAGCTTTTGATTTTCATGCTAAATGAAGATCATATGCTAGAATTCTTCTTCTTTGGAGAATATGTATTTTTTTCCTAAACTTTTTTTTATCCATCAAAAACATTAAATTGAATACATTTCTGTATATGGAATATGTACTTTTTATATTAAATTAACTCCTTAAAATGAACATAACTGGAAATAAAACAGGCTGGTTCTGCGGTGTTCCATAAACTGGCATTTTTGTGTATAAGTATGTTCCAAAGTTAAGCCATGTATAATATGCAAATAACTTGTCCTTGATGGGATTAAAATTAAAGCAGACCCACATTTCCCATAAAATTTCAGAATTCAAATATAGTTTTTGATATTTAGCAGCTGCTGTTTGATTTGAACAAAAGTGCAGTCTTTGCCAGATGCAACATATTAACTTGCTAATATGAATAATGAGTCTCAGTATATACGTGCAAATAAGATTCATTAGTGTTATCTAAYATATGGGAGATATTATAATAACTTAGGAAGAGTTAGAAAAGAAAGAGAGCATAAGAATTTCAGTTGTTTAGTTGGCTTAAGCTTTATATCATTTTATAACTAGGTAAGTAGACACTTTAGGCCTTTAATCTGTAATTCAGAACATTATTGTTTGGTTAAAAATATTTTAAAAAGAGATAAAGGCCTGGTACAGTTTCAGGAGGAAGCTCAGWTGGAAAGTGTGTGTCCCATTAGATCCGTCATCAGGCCTTGCTGTGCCAGAGGTCCAGTTTTAAGTCTGAATGAGCTGCTGTTATTATATTTATCTGTAACACATGAGTATGGCAGGATGCATCAGTTTTCAGTTGAAAGAACTTTCTTTTTGGAAGAAAAGGCATGTTCATGAGGCAAAAGATTGTTGTGATAAAATAATAATTAAATGAATGCTAAGARTGTGTGTGGATACAGAGTGTTATTGTTTGCTTCTATGAAAGAAATGAGCAGTGAACTCAATTTTTGCTTAGAGCCTCCCATGATTAATTTATTTCTTTTCTTTCTCCATAATCAGAAGGGAGCTGCAGACAGGTTTCCATGACTTAATAGCTGCTGAGAAGACAGCATGTCTAAGCTTGCGCGGAGCATGAACCTATGCGTGGAGAGTGCAGGCAGATCCGTAGCTGCAGAGAGGCTCTTTGGAAACTTGTCCCAGCTTGACTGAAAATTGCTTCCCGCCTTAGGTGGGAATAATTTTTTATGTTGTGAGGTTTCTTCTTCTACCCATCTTGTGCTGCTTATTCACCAGCTGATCCCAAATGAGGTTTTTATAAGGAAAGAAATCCCAAGTGGGAAGTTTCTTTAGAATATTTAAAATATAATAGGATAAGGAAAAGATGCTGTTACTAACGGGATGAAATAAACTTATTGCACTGTTAGTGCCAAGGTCCATTTCAATGTTGTTTATAAAATTAAATCAGGTTTTATGATCATATCAGAAACCAACAGTATGTAGCAGAGAAAAATCCCCTGCCTCTGTTTATCTTATGATTTTTTAATCTCCGTATATGTCTAAACACTGCCATAAGTTTTCTCCAGTCAGGAAGTTTATCTTTGAATTTATACTATATGTTGCATTTAAGAAGTGAAAACCTTATCTCAAATGTCATTTAGTATAAATTGATGCTAAGTATGAATCTGAAGAAAAAAAATCACCTACATATTTTCTCACCAATCGAATTTTTATTACAAATTACATACTTGAGCAGCTTCATTCTTCAGCTGAAGTCATTTCAGATGACCTCTTTTCTCAGCAGACTCAGTCTGAGCAGATATTGTTCTGCTGCTAATTGCTCTGGACGCTGTGTGTGGAAAAAGGGAGTTCAATTTTGCTGTTGAGGGTTCAAAGAACATAAACTTGCTCGCATATTTATTGCTGGCCTGTCAAAGTATATGAAGCGATACATTTCTCCCACAGATAACTAATCATGAGAAATACTGTTGAGGTGTTTGATTGATATAGAGAAGGTGTTATATAAAATGTATTAAGATCAATTGGAAGTTACTGAAATTTGGAAGTGATTGTGTTTTCAGTTTAAAMTTTTAAATGCTGCATTTTAGGGTTTTGTGCATTTTATGCAGATATGTGACTATCTTAGGGAATCCATATAGCTAGCTGTATTTGTATGCTAAATGCTTGATGCAATTTTAACGCAAATGTTACTTTTATAGTAGCTGGTATTTAATGCATGTTTCTGTACTCCAGTGCTTTGRCTAACAAAAGATGCAACCAGTCTTGATACTACACAGATTTTACAACTTTGCTTCAAAGTATCAAGCTAAAATCTTGCTGCTTATCTCTTCAGAAAGGTTTCTTTATGGATGGAGTTAGATGTCAGGCTTTCTTGATCATTATGTGTATATATTATGCTTTCTGTGAAACATATCTTCAAAACAATGTATATATTAAGGCCTTTTGTTGCGCCATGGTGTAGCACAAGTGTTAGTGTTCTTTAGTATCCAGTCTTTGGATGTTAGTGGTTCAGTATTTTGGAATGTCACATCATTTCTTCCTGAGCATTCCTAGTAGAAATTGTATGTGTCAAAAGGAAACGTTTGTTCCCTCTCTTGCTCTCTCCTTTAAAAGCTGCATTTCAGCATATGCTACTGACAGATGACATGAAGGCGGTGGAGGGCGGAAGGCTTCTCATGTCTCTAAAACTGTGGACAAAGAAGTGGTGGTGGGAAAAGCTGGCTCCGTTGAAAAAAGCTGTGAAAACCTTAAGAAACCCCTAAAGCGTTCTAGTCTCAGCCCAGTGGTGCTAAATTTTTC
Source organism: Nothoprocta perdicaria (assembly GCF_003342845.1). NCBI lineage: Eukaryota > Metazoa > Chordata > Aves > Tinamiformes > Tinamidae > Nothoprocta > Nothoprocta perdicaria. The sequence continues at coordinate 1,240,414 of NW_020455832.1, forward strand.
TTTGGATAAATTGGGTAATTCCCTCATTGCTTCCCTGTTTCCCTGTCAGTGCAGAGCCTGTTTGTTTCTAATTTCTGGYATCCACCTGCAGCTGCTCTGGAGCAGTTTGCCCTGGATGCAGGCCTCAAGTTTCACCTACACTCTCCTGTGTCTGTAGCYCTATATTAGTGTTAGGTTGTTTCCCTGTTTGAGGATGTAGAAAAGAAGCAAACAGAAAAATCACATTAGGAATAGTGTGGAGAGGCTGCTGTAGCCCTTGGTCTCTCTGGACAGCAGCAGTGTAGAGGCTGTTAGCCGGGTCTTTGGGGATGAGTCCTCACGTAGCCTTTCCAATTGACCCATTTTTTGGCACATAGAGATGCTCCCAAAGGACACTCTTTAGTCCTCTGCACTAGAAAGGAGATGGCCACAGCTGAGGCTCTGTTTTTTTGAACATCAAAAAAAATCTTGTTTTTTGAACAAGACCCTGTCTTGTGATAGGAAAATTAGTTTTGGAACTTTGCAGTATATTTCGTGGGGTTTTTTTGACCCATTCTTTTTTCCCATGATGTTGTGAACCTTTCCAGTCCTGGCAGCTAACACAGCTATTGCTGRTGTTCAGGGCTAAGAGATGAGTTTGGATATGGGATATGAGCCAGGCTTATGACACTTGCTATTTAATTATTAAACATTGTTATTAGTAAAAGTTATTAGTTGTTATTAGTTACAAGTGAATAGTGTCTAATGCAGGGGTTGGGATGGTGAACATGTTAAGGTTCATGCCTTTAGCCTGGTGGGAAAGGTAGAGCTSATGATTTGGTCCCGTGGCTCCTCCAGTTCCCTCAGGAGCCTGACTTCCTTCCATATAACATTTTCACATTGTTTTGCTGGTGAGAAGAACTAACTTACATGTGCCCAAACTGATAATCTCTGCTTTGTGTACTCCACATGGCTTTCACATCTGTCCTTGCAGTAGTCTGTGTTTAGATTTCAGAAGACCCCATAAGCTTTGGATTTCCTCAGGTCTTAAGAAACAGTGAAGAAGAAGAAACAGGGAATGCTCCACAAGCAGAAGTTAATTCCTAATGTGTCCGGGAACAGCAGGGAAATGGGACGATGGAGTTTTGGGAATAGATGAGGGTCATGTGGAGAAAGCAGATACACAAACAGTGTCGGTGAGGGTGGTGGTGTATTTGCTAACATGGGAAAACGAGAGCGCTGCTCGTGGGGGCCCGGCCGCTGCCTCTCCGTGCGCCGCTGCCGCCAGGTGCAGCTGGAGCCCAACCGGGGCAGCCTGGGCCCAGCCCGGCCCTGCCCGTGGAGCAGGGTCACCCTGAGCACCGCTCSCCAGGGAGCTCGGGCTGGGCGTGGGGGCCAGGGAATACGCGTGGAGGAACCGGAGATGTGGGAAAGAGGACGGAGAGAAGGGCAGAGCCAGAAATGACGAGAAAGCTGGATCTGCTGGTGAGCTAGGCCATGGCAGAGACATGTGCTGTTGTTGGTCTCAGCTGTGTAATCTTCTATTTTTTCCAAACACTGTTCCAAACAAAAGGAGGTGAATGAGTAATTTTCAAACTTCTTTTCCTTGCGCTTAGTTTCTCCCTGTGACTCACAAAGATACCGTAGATGCTGCTGCTGAAATTGTAAAGGTTCTGTAGGTTTGCAAGTAAGAAAGTATTCATGATACAGCCTTTCTTTCTGGCCAGTGAAACAGCACAAATACGAGTCGGATTAATGGAATATTCAGGGATGACACACATTTCAATTATTTTACTAGACAGAGAAGCAGTTAGACACAAACACAAGGTATTCCTGAATCTAGGCATCACATGGAGGTGATTGCATATACACTATTTTGTGCATGGTTCTTCAAATAATTGCTGTGGAAAATATTGTGGCATTATAGTGAAAGCTTTTCTTCTTTTTTTTTTTTTTTTTTTTTTTTTTTTTTTTTTTTTTTTTTTTTTTCTTCAAGCTATTAGCTGTGCAGGGAAGAGAATTCCCAAAGAGAAATGCTATTCTATAACTCCGTATTAATCTTCCCGACAGAAAGCAGAAGAAGAAGAGCTTGTTCTTACACCTGATGGCACCAGGGAATTCCTGACATTTGAAGTTCCACTTAATGACTCTGGATCAGCTGGACTAGGTGTGAGTGTCAAAGGTAACCGCTCCAAAGAGAACCATGCAGATTTAGGAATCTTCGTCAAGTCCATTATTAATGGTGGAGCAGCATCCAAGGTAAGAGGGAACATGTGCACTTTTTTCTTCCTCTCTTTTCCAAAATTCAGGCTTTTTGGAAAGTAACTATAGATTCAAGAAGAATAGGATTCCTCTGTAACTGGCTTTTCCTAATCTTAAAATAAGAAAAACCTTCGTATTTGCACTCAGATTCCCATGTTTGTGGGTGTCAGGATTTGTTCAGCCTTAAAGATTCTCAGGAAGGAAATGGCAATCTCTGGGACAGTTAATTAGTATGCTTTTTGTGTAAACAGATTATGATAATGGCTTGAAGTGCAAGTCTATAAATGATTGAAATAGACACTTCCTAAATGGTTGCATAGGAACTATTATACTAGAATTCACTTGGCCATTAGCAATTAGATCTAAGTTGCTTGATTAGCTTTTATTTTATTTTATTTTGCTTGGTGGGTTTTTTTTTTGCCTTTCCTGCAGACTGTCTTCTTCCTTGGGGTTTTTTACAACGGGCTGTAACCTTTCCTTTTTCCAGGATGGCAGGCTTCGAGTGAACGATCAACTAATAGCGGTGAATGGCGAGTCATTATTGGGCAAAACAAATCAAGATGCTATGGAAACCCTGCGGCGCTCCATGTCCACCGAAGGAAACAAGCGAGGGATGATTCAGCTTATTGTGGCTAGGCGAATAAGTAAATGCAATGAGGTAATACATTTTTGATATCAGGATTGGGAGTTTTAATTTCTTCTAAGACGTTGGTGTTTACGGGAAAAGTCGTGTCTCATTTGAGACGAGGAAAACAATACTTGGGAAATTAAAGAAAGAGGGAATTGCAAAGCTGTCTGAATTGCAGTTTTACACATGCTAACCTAGCTCTCAGAAGGTTTTCTTTGGAGTATTTTCAGAGTAACAGGAAACACTAAATTGATTTTGTAATTGGATCACACCTTTCGTGTAGTATTTGTTCTTTGGCGTTTTATATGTAGATCCACTGAATTTTACTCTCATTTAGTGTCAACTGACTTGCTAGTTTGTCACATTCTTTTTTTTTTTTTTTTAGCTAAAGGTAGAGCTGTTATATTTTGTTATATTTTATTTAATCAAAGTCCAAGTAAAAAGTCTGAAAAACTTAAACAGCTCTCTTGTTATTTGGGATTTAAGTATGTTATATCTTGGCCTTCATTGCAGGAATATATGAAATACTGACTTCAGGGCCAAATGCTGAAAATAAGTGCTTTTTTTTCCTGTGATTATCTGTGGCTTCCATCTCCTCCAGTTCTGTGTTSATGTTTTGAAACATTTTCATGATTCCCAATAGTTTATTTTCTAGRTCAATGTAAATAATGCTATATAGTAGAAATGTGCAGGCATTTGATACTGAGCAGGGTTGCAGATACTGTGGAGGCCAGCATTAGACTTCACAGTGATTTTGACAAATTGGYGAAACAGACTGAGATAAATCGAGTGCAGATGAATGGGGGAGTCAGGGAATCTGTTCTTAAGGCATCTAAAAGTCATTCTCTCACTCTTGGTAACACTGGTAAATTCTTACCTGGAATATTAGTTCTTGAGCATCATGCTTCAAGAAAGATATGGACAAATTGGTTGAGTACTCTTGATCCTGATTTAAGGATCTTTTTAGAGAATAGATTAATTCTTAACACATAACATTCATCTTAAAATRAATTCCATTTCATAGTATATTATGAAATCGTGTTTCTAAATACATTACTTTAAATATTTAGCTTGTCTTCCTCAACCACATGTACACAGCTTTATTATGCATGCACGTACATGTTTATGTACACAAATTAGACAGCTAGCTTGGATGCACACCTTTTTCCATTTAATGTTGAAGGAATTTGGACCTTTCTATATTGGTAATTACCTGTTTAAGCCGTAATTCTGAACTTGGACTCCAGGAACTTAGAATCTCCATTGCAGACCGTTCCTTGTTCCTGCACAATTTCAGATGTATTTTATAACTTGCTACTTAGAAAAGAATTAAATGTTTTAGGTTATTTCTGTGTTTAGTATTTTTTTTCTAAAAAGGCTGATATGAAGGAAGTTATTTTTTTTTCTTTTATAATAAATGTAGCAGGACAGTGTTTATAAACAAAATGGAGCAAATCCAGCAATGATGAACCAAAAGTACATTGTTCCTTAAATGCAASAGACTTTATGCTCACTCATATTAAGAGCAGTTTGATGCCCTGCATCTGTTTGACATTCACCAGTTTATTTTGCAAAAATAGCATTGCAGAAATGGCACATCTCACTGTACAGCATATGTGTGCCAAAACCAAAAAACTGGTGCTAGATCCAGATTCAGATACACTGAACTGTTATCTGTAGAGTCTGGGAGGTAATGAGGGGAAGAACTGTGTCCATGTGGACCTACTTTACCATTTCAGTTGATTTTTTCCAAGTCATTAATAAGCTAGTGAGATGAGCCAGAATGAACCAGGAAAGTAGTAATAAGCAATTATTGGTGCAGTGAACAGCCTTTAATTTCTAATTTTCTAATAATTTATGTGAACATATTTTCTCAAGAATTCTTACTTTTACCACATTCAGACAAGGGAAATATGTTGGCAGTAATTTTTGCATGTTTTAATATGATGAAAACAAAACTTGTATGGGCTTAAAGCTATTTGCATGCTGACCTGGGTATATTYAGACTTGCTTTCTGAAGTCTTGCAAACTTCAGGCTTCAGCAAAACTGACAGGGGAGAGAATTTTTTCCTGACAATTTGCACGTAAGCCCTGGTTCAGGAGTTAGATGAATTTGACCGTGAGATGTGATTAATCAGATACAATATTGGTAAGTTAGGAGAATACTGTACATGATGTTCACATATGAGCARTCCAGGCAGTTTAAACCCCAAGGAAGCCTGCACTGAGAGGCAGCTGGAGGGCAGCCTTCCATGCCTGGGAATTACAGCGATATTTGCTCTCCTTAGGAGCATCAAATATTGGGCRTACTTGGCTGCCTGAACTGTGTTACACTTAATTCAGTCCTTTAGATTCCTTAGTGCTCTGGCATGTAAAATGCCCCCTACAATATTCCCGTAGCTACCACCTGGCTCGTGTACAGTCTCTCATCAAAGTTTCTTGCTATGAGGACAAAAACCACACACCGTGTGAGTGGCAGCAAACTTAGCAGCTTACAGGCTCGCAGGAGAAGCATTTTAACGACAGACCCTGTTTTGATAAATGATGCATTTTACCAGCATGTTCTCCAGAAATGGGCTTTTTTTTACTTGCTGTTTTTACTGCAAGACAAAGAAATGTTTATCTTTTGACAAAATGTGTATTTTCCCTGGTATTTTCTATGCTTTTTCTCTTAGAAGAATCTGATGAAAGTACAAATTGTGGCTTGCTGAACACACCGGCCTTAAAAAGAAAAACAAAAAGAGAAAAAAAGAAAAGTGATGGGGAAGGCAAAAAAAATCCCATTCAATTGATTCATTTCCTGTGTTGATTTAGGGCTGTATGCACCCACTTCGCTGACAAAAAAAATAGTTTACACTGTTGTTAGCCTTGCAGAACCACAGCTAAGTGGAAGGGAGCTGGGTTGTATTCCCTTTTGTGCAYGGTGGCCAGAGGGGTTTCTGGCATTCCTTTCCACTGACATGGGCAGTGCGGTGCCGCAGCCAAGGTCAGGCCCGGGCTCCCTGGAATTCCTGCTCACCACGGAGCGAGGCTGAGGGTCTCCTGAAGGGGACTGAGCCGCTGGGATCTGGACAAGGGGCGATGATGCGAGCAGGAATTATGCTTGACTTCCAGACCATAAATACATCTGCTTGCTGGCTATTAAAAGAGCAACAACAAAAAGAACAAAAAAAAAAACCCTCTTGTTTTCCTTCCCCTGGCTTTGAGTCCAGTGAGCATTCTGTGTTTGCAAAGTGAAGCTGAGATATTTTTAGTTGATAGGCAAGCCAGACTGCTTTTTCCTTCACTAACACAAAGTTTAATTGGATTTTAGGAAAGTTAACAGTATGAATATGGTAGGCTTTTCTTTTTAACGTTCATAATCAGCCCTAAGGGGTGTGTGCAAGAACATAGTTGTGTTTCTCTTCAGACCAGAATTTTTACTTGCTCACGATCCTTACCTGGTTTTGACYATTGGCTAGAATTAAAGGAGACTTAATCCCTAGGTGTCCTGGTTTTTGAAAGGCAGTGATAATTGTCTCTCTTCTGCTGCAGAGTAGTTCTGTATTTCCTTTGATTTCCAAAGTCAGAGTCTGTTTAAATGGAGCATAAAAGTATTTCAAAACTTAGCTAAGTTACATCTGATACCTTTTTTTTTCTTTAATGTTGGCATTATACATCTTATTGTACATCTTCACATCTCCTCATAGTATATAATAAGCCTAAAAAGCAGTTATAGTAAAAATAAATTAACTGCCATAGGCATAATATCTTGCCTTCAGAGTGGAAGTGATTATTGTTTATGTCATTGATTCTTATGTAACAATGAACTCAAAGGAAACCACAAACTTCCCAGAAGGTAAAAAGCTGTTTTATATTGTGGTTTTACTAAACCTGTGTTGCCTGTAGGAGGAATTTTCATTGACTCATCAGGAGAYGGAGTATAATCCATCCAGGTTTTCAAGTGAATTATCTTGTAGTAAATATTGATATAAGCATAAGGCGTGTGGTAGCTATGAATGAGCTTCAAGCCAAAACTGTGTGTTGGAGTTTTTCTCCTGTTTGCATTACTTTTACACAGAGTATAGTAATACAGTCAGTTCTGTCAACTGTACGATTATAAACCTTGCAGAGCTTTGTTTAAGATCTCAGCCACTCCAAACAAAATCATACAGTTAGTATTTGATGGATGCTACTAGATTAGGGTAACAGAAACATTTTTTTAACGGTCAGTTTGGGATTTGGATGTCTTAGGTTCTGTCCCTACCATTTTAAGAAAAGTAAAATATAGATTTGAAGACTATATTTACAGTTGTAAGGATTGTCCTCTGTGATCAGCCTTACACTTTGACTTCAGCTTTTCTCTCTAAGCACAGGGAGCCTTTAACTGCTGTTTCCAACGTTGTGCAGTCAGTAGCAAAACTGGGAAAATGTCCATCAGTAGTATGGCCAGTATTGAACAGACTGGTTTTCAGAAGATGTGACCGTCAGCTTTCTGGATCTTTAACTAAGGGTTGACATTTTTTTAATTGCTGAGGGCCTAAGGTTTAAAGAGCAACAGTAGAGTTCTCTGCACTGCATTCTGTTAATTAGCAGCATTATGATGATCAGCCTGCCCGGGCAAACAGCTGCTGGCTGCGTCAGCACGGTGCATTCCCAGCACTCCGGCACGCCTGTCAGCCCCCTCAGTGCAGCTGCTGCWGCATGTGCTGATCCAAGAAAATAAAGGTAATTGTTACTTGAAGAATCCTGCCCCTTTCATTCCTGCAGCCTGGACAACTCAGAGGCACAGATTGCTTCTCTCTGCTCCGTTGGTGTCACGCGCAGACAACACTTGTCTGCCATCGAAAAGAGAGAGCATCACCATTTTTGTCAAAATGAGAGATTCAAAAGGTGTTTTTTTTCCCTCTCTTTCACTTTTTTTGAACAGTTTCTTGACAAACCTGCCTTAAAAAAAATGCAAAGGATTTGCACATCCCCAAAATTCATCCTGCATGTCTTGCCATCTCTGCTCGAGCTGCTGAGTTGAAATCAGAGCACAGCATAAAGTGGAGAAAGCAGYCATAAATCCAGACCATATAAGGACCTCAGCAATTGTTTAAGTAAATTGACTGGTAGCGAGATGAGTGAGAGAAGCTTTTCAAGCAAATATTTTCATTATAAAATACAGAAAACAYACAAACATTTATTCTTTTCCTGTGTGTTTGAGAGCATGAAATGTTCTTTTGGTCTTGAAGCTACTCCACATCTTTACATTGAAAGTAACATAAGAAATGTTACAAGAAATGTCCTGAATTTAGTCAACAGCCCATCTAGCCAGTACCAAAAATATAATGGTTTAGGAAGAACCTGTGAACCTGGCCTCCTTCTGAGGTCCATTGTGCTGAGACTCTCCCAGCACCCAAAATTGGGGATGTTAGAATGTGCATAGACAGGGCAGAGGTTTTATAAAATCTAYTTATAGGTTTTTGTGTGTGTGAATTGCTTTTAATACCTTTCAGAATTGGATGATAGTATCTGCCTCTGCAAATTCCTGCTGCAACACATTCCAGAAGTCCAATACTTACTGTGTAAAGAAGTATTTTTAAGCCATTCCCCTAATAGTTTGTCCAGGTGCCCCCAAGTTCTCAAACATGGGATTTGATGAACAGCAGTTCCATATGCAGCTTATCTTGTTTTTGTAAACCCTGMTCGTGTTCCCCTCAGTTTTCTCCTCTCCAGAGGTAAAACTCCCACCCTTTTTTAGCCTTTTCTTTTAAGGCACTATCTCCTAAGCCTGGTTTAGTCATCCTTCCTCTGCTTTCTCTGACTCCACTCAGTGCTTGCTCATGCAGAGGTCCAACCTGCACATGGGTCCCAAGGTGCGGGCACACCAGTGTGCGACACAGCAGATAAACAGTGTTGTCTGACGGTGCCTGACATCTGGTTGACTTTTTTGGCTGCTCTTGTCCACCAGGTCAGTCAGTCATTTCAGACAGCAGTCGGTGGTGACTCTGAGAACCCTTTAGTGAGTCACAGCTGTCAGTTCCACCCAAGTTCAACACTGTGTTTCCCTGGACAGGCTCTTATCTACTCTGAATTGACAGGACATGTTTTGCTAGTGGTGATGGGCTCTTCCCCTCCCCTCYGGTCAGTTTTGTGAAGTCCTGCTGGAGTTCATTAAACTATCTAAAAGACTTTTATATCTTCTGCAAACAAAGTGACTTACTGTTCACTCCCCTCTCCAGGTCACTGATAAAGCTGTTCATCAACCTGAGCTTTCTCAGTGCTGATCCCTGGGGGAACCTTCTGCTGACTCTTCTCTATCYTAGAGCCTTATCCTTTCTTTCCAATCTGCCAGATTTCAGGCCATAAAATGAAAACTCATTCCAGTCATATGAAAACTGTGTTCCTTTAAAAACCTTTGACATGAAGCCTTGCTAAAGCCCTTTTGGAAATGCAGATGTACTRTGTGTGTTTTATTCCCTTGGAGAGCTTACTGGCACCTTTTGCAGAACTCCAGCATGTTCGTGAGGCAGGATTTCCCTTTCCATAGCTCATGGAAAGSAAAGGGAGCTCAGCACTCATGCTTCCTCATAGACCTTGCTCTATGCTGGGCTCAGGGATCTACTTTACTGTAGATTCTACTCATTTATCAGGAAGGAAGGAAGACTCTGTATCTGTAATTTTCAATATCCTTTCCAGTTATACAGGCGTGCACGAGTCCTCTGGCACCATGGCCGTTCATGTGGCCTCAGCTGTATGGCTATTTACACAATTTCACACTGAAGTTTTTTCAGGGATTTTAGGAGAATGTTATCCACCCTTAGGGACACGTTAACTTATCTCTTTGGTCTAACACTTCCTATTTACTGATCTGGCCTCTTGTTTGGCTTGCTGTGGCTTATGTGGCACCAAGAAAGGCATAAGCTGTGGAAATCTCAGTATCTTCAGAGGTAATAACTGATGAAGGAGTACATGGAGCATCACTGGTACCTTCTCATCCAGGAGTGCCCATTTCATGCTTTTGCCATCAAGTTGGTCCCACTTCTTCCCCCTTCCTATTTCAGGTATTTTTCCAGATGTCTGAGCATCCTTTGAAGGGTGTTGATTAAATCCTATTTTATCTTTCTTTCTTAATTTCTTGTTTATGTTTGACCTGCTATATTTTATGGCTTTTCCTATTTTTATTTGGGCAAGTTTTCCATCTGTTAAATGCTCATTTTTTTTTTCTATAGTAAGTTTCCCTTTGAACCCTACAGGAGAATTTTCGATCATTTTGTTTTCTATTTGAATTGTGGCACATGTTTTACCTGAGCTTCTAATACAGTATTTATTAATACTGTCTAGCCTGTTTTAGGCCTCTAGCTTTGGGGCACATACTAGTCAACAGGACACGGATAAAAAAGGGAAAAAAAAAAAAGAAAGCCTGGAGAATGACTCTGTAGAATGGAAAGGGCTTCACTTCCTTGAAAGCACTCTAAGATGTAGGTGATTTGTACAATGGCTTCTTAAAAATCCATAATGCTGGTGTGGAAGATGATTTAATTTCCAATGGGGGAAAAGGGAGAGTGATTATTATTTCTTTACCAAAAAAATGGTTGTTTATGCTTGGAATATTTTGGCAATGTTCTTGTGCATATTTATGGACATAACTTCAGATMGGATGGATGGTGGTGTTTGAGTAAAAAGGACCACATTAGTTGTCCTTTTATCATCCAGATAAGCAGCAGCTGGGCTAGTTAGTACAGATAGTGCTTTAGCGAGCAGCTGTTTCTTATCTCAATGACAAAGGGTCAGGGTGGAGATCTTACTCAAACAAAAATCTCCTCTCTGTTCCTATTTTAAGAGAAGGGGCAGAAAAGGAGTTAAGGGGAGTCTGTGCCACAGAAGGCTCTCTGTGTCTTTATGAGTACGATTGTGAATGACAGACCAATGCTAGGACCCCAGAGAACTCTCTCTGTTCAGCCTTGAAAAGAGGCAGCTAGAGGGGGATCTTATCAATGCGTGCAAACACATAGTGGGTAGTGGGAAGGAAAACAGAGCCAAACTCCTCTCAGTGGAAAGAATGAGAGGAAATGGTCACAAATTGAAATATAAGGAATTCCATTTCAACATAAGAAAGGTTTTTTTCTGCTGTGCAGGTGATCAAGCATGGGAGCAATTTGCCCAGAGAGGTTGTGGAGTCTCCATCCTTGGAGATCTTCAAAATCTGATGGGACATGGCCATGGACAACCTGCTCTAGGTGATCTTGCAGGGAGGTTGGACAAGATGMTCTCCAAAGGCCCCATCCAACCCCAGTCGTTTGGTGACTTCAAAGCTGCAAATGAATAAATGCTGTTCATAGCCCTTTCTGGAAGTGTATGGAGCCACTCGATGCCTAGCTGGATTTTCTAGCTAGGTCTTCAAGGCAGCTCAATGTAATTTGTACATTTTTGCTTACGCTATCTATTCTTTATCAGTTAAATTAAATTWTACCAGGATGTCACCAATACCTGTGAGTAAGAATGGGTCACTCAAGTTTCTTTTGAAGTGACTTGGGAAGAACAGCTTTTTATTTGAACTAGTATGACGATGCACTGGTGTTCTGTGTCTTGTCATCAGCACAGATTCCAATTTTAAAGTATTTTTTTCTTACAGATTTTCTGCAAATAACATTAGATTTTTTTTTTTTTGTAAAAGCCATCTCTGTATTTCCTGCCTAATTTTTGCTGTAAGTGGCATTGTATCTTATCATTAAGTATTTGTGTTGATACCTTTATTTAAACACATCATTTGAGATGCTAATTAGAAATAGAAAATATTTTTCTCATGAAAATAATCAAATACATGATTCAATTAAAAAAAATTATACACAGAGTCCCTGCTATGCCTTTTATTTGCGCTGCAGTCTGCTACTTTACCTGGTGTGCAGTATTATGTATTTCTCTGATTCATAGCTTTCTTCTTATCTGTATCTTTCTAAAAATCTGTTGAGACCTTCTTACAAATGAGTTTGAAAGTTGATGGGTTGTCACATGTARAAGGTCTGTGTGATACGGCTCACTAAAAGTTGGACAGTTGTTACATAAAGTCATCAATATAGTGCTGGGAAAATAAATCCCAAAGCGCTTTGATATTTTCACCTGGTATTGAAAGGCACTGCAATAAAGGTTAGTTTATCGTGTAACGCATTTGTCATGTAGCTTTAAGCTCCCAAGCAGCCTAGTGTTTTCTACCCTCTTTTTCTTAACGTACAGTGTTTCAAAATTCAAACATTTTTATTCCTTTTTGAATTTGCTTTTGAGTTCTTTAAATCAGAAGCTATGAATATTGTTTAATTTACTTTTCAGTAAAGCTGTCAGTTGTAATCTGCAAATTAAAAAAAAAGTAAAACAAATCCTCATTTCACAATTTAAACCTTACTGAGTCTAATTCACTTGCACTGCAAGTTTATTATTCTTCTGCAGCTTGACGTGCCTCCAATTGTAATTGTGTTGACCCTCCGATGCAGTAARTCTCCCCCGTGCTTATCAAACTGGGAGAGATAAGTGTACAATTTGGAACTTCATTAAATATCTCATTTATATTAAACAGATGATGGCTTTGAACAGAAATAATAACTTTTGCAGGCGATGCGACCTCGGGTTGTGGTCTCAGCCACTCTGGAATGCAGCGCTGCTCAAATCCCCAGCCCTCCGTGTCCTGGGCAGGCAGCCAGCAAACCCAATGTCACAAGTTGTTAGTCCAGCGAGTTGACTTCAAAGCCTCTGTCACGAAGCCTGTAGTTAAGAGTCCTTTGTAGTCCTTGAAGCAGTTAAAAAAAAATATCTTTCATAGCATGCATTTCTTTGTCATCTGGGAACTGTGGATGATGATTAATAAGAGGCAGCTATTTAAGAAAAAAAGCAAACAAAACAAACCCAAAACAAACATGTTGCTTGTTATTGTAATTCCTGAAACCATGAACTGTTTTTTGTTTGCTTGTGTAGAGACCAGGCCTATGAGTAAAGCATTTTCAGTTCCTCGTGGCTTTGTTCCATGTCTTGCAAAATTTGGTTCTTTACTGTATTTCAGTACCTATAAAATGCATTTTAGATATGCACTTTAATATGAAAAGTTATGTTTCTCAAAATAGATAATGAATGATGTGTGAGGTAATATGCTTATCATGCAGAAGATCTATTTCTTTAAATTTGTTTAGTAGATATTGTTTTTTCTCGAGGAGAGATTGTTTCAGCTCACACTGTAGATGAGTTGATTTAATGGTCTCAGTTTGTTCTGTGCATTATCAGGTAACTAGAGCTGTGCAGGTGCTGAGGTTGGGGGCGAGGGGCTGAGTGATGGTCGGGTCCGTCTTTTGCCTCCGTGGTGGTCACTGGCAGCAGCTGGTTGGTTGCTGACAAGTTGSCAGTCGCAGTTGTCACCAGCGCACGGGGACTCATCACCCTCTGAGGTCCCGCGTAGGCAGCATTTGCAGAGCTGCCCATAGTGAATGGGGTATTTAAACCAATAAAGGTGATTTCAAATAGAGGTGATTTCAAACCTTCTTCTTTCGTTGCCCTCTAAGAACCCCCCTTTTTGAGGTATATTCAGGGGAAAAAGAGGTGACCATTCTCCATAAGGGCTGAAGTAGGTAGTCACTTGGAAGAATCTGGAGAAGGACAACAATGAGGGCAGAAGAATAACTGCTTGTGTGTTTTTTCCCCTATTTACATGGAAAAGCAACATGTCTCTCTCTGCTTCTCCACTACAAACTTGATTTGGTTCTTAATGCGCCAGCTAGGCCTGGACCTAGACCCTTGGTGGGCTGGGGCCTGCAGGGCTTTGCCAGTTCTGCCTTTTGTAAATGTGACAGGATGCTGCAGTCTGGCAGTAATCAGGAAAGATCCACGACTGAAGGAAGTGTGTGAAATCTCTTTACCCTGAGGGCAGGAAAGGCAGAGCAAAGAATTCCTCATAAGCATCAATAATAACAATAATGGAAAGCCGCTTTTTTTTTTTTTTTTGTCCTAACTACAAAACCCCTGAGTGTTTGTGTATTGGTTACTGATACACATAGTGGAGTTTCATGGGGGTTTCCATGATGATTGCATTTGAAAAGAAAACACACTACTTCCAAAGGCATCAGCAGCCCAGCTCCAGCCGGGCTCCTGTTCTGTGCTCCTGGAAGGAGGCTTGTTCTGTCAGCCTGTCAGCACGTGCAAGATAGTCCAGCTGTCTGCCTAGTAATACTGTCTAAGAAATGGTGCAACAAAGATACACCAAAATGCAATCTTTTTTTTTTTTTTTTTCCCACCAATTTTCTGCTGAAAGATTTGAGATTTGACAGGGCATCGTGGGAGGCGCAGTGCAGAGCGGCACAGAAAGTTGGTCATTAAGCAAAACTGTCATTGCAAATTATATTTGTCCAGGGTGAAAAGTTCTAGCTCATTTGGTGCCCAGACAGGTCTAGGCCTTAGGCAAGTTGTCAAAGTTGCCCCATGCTGCTAAATGGATGCTCAGCACTGATTCTCCTCTTTCTATGCAGTTGGAGTCACCTGCGAGCCCCTCCGGGCCAGAGCTGCCTATAGAGACTGTCTTGGATGACAGGGAACGTAGGATTTCCCACTCGCTCTACGGTGGGATCGAGGGCATCAGCGAGTCACCCACGAGGAACGCTGCGCTGAGCAGGATAATGGGTGAGTCAAACAGCCTCTGCTCAGCACACCTGGCCTTTCTCCTTCTGTGATGCTTTGAAGGGTGAGCAGTGTATTACTCATGTGAAACGTGGGAAAAGCAGGAAAAAGGAAAGTTGCTCTGACCAGTTTAAAACAGGCCTTAAAATTGTTCCACAGAAGCCTTCTAGATAGCTTAATATGAGAAAGAACATCAATAAATGGATATATGAAGTGATTTTGATATCCCATAGCAGGTAATGGAACAAATAACAGGAGCATTTAACATTTTTTTTCAGCATCTGATCTGACAATAAATTGTTTATTAGTCTAGTCTGCATTTTGAGTCTTTACTCAGATTAAAAGTCAGTGAGTCCTCCTATAAGGAATTTATGATTATATTTCTTCATTTGTTCTTCATTTCTCCTCTACTTCAGTCATTTTTATCCAACAGTAACTAATGAAAATCTGCCCCCGTTTCTGCTTACTAGGTTCTTTCATTATTTTGGTTGATTTTTTGCTTTGCAGGACACCAATTTTAAAGCCTCCTGACTTATTTTAAGCATGCTTTGTTTAGCTTCCATGCCACACCATCTGCATGGCCCCAGTGAGTAATGAGGTCATTAGCAGTTGCTCCGCARCAGTTCAGCTTTCTGTGTACAGACCTAGGCAATAAAGACATTTCTTTTTGCCACAGAAATGGTTGGATTTACTGACTAGCATGGGATTAGCTTGAAAGGATTTTCAAATTTAAAACAAAAAAAGAAGTTTGATTAAAATAACTTCTGACATAAGAAACTCTGATTGCTTGCTTGAGTTGCAAGTTTTAAACATAAAATGCAGCCATTAAATCTGCATTTTTTAGTGTACTTGACATCCATGACCTATATTAGTAGAGGCAGTTGCCATGAACTTGATATGAAGCCAGACTGAATTTAGATTTGAGTTCCTTAAGATGGATTTTCATCTTTAGAAAGTGGAAGTCCATGATTTAGGCCCTTTTTCCAGTTAGGAGCTGGCATACGTATTTTGCTCTGTGTGTGCTGGTGTTTTGTTGTTGTTGTTGTTTTGTTTGTTTTCTAATTCTTATCTTTTGAGATTTTGTGTAGTAACAAAATAACAATGCTGTTGAACTTTCTGAAAAACCACAATTTTCCTGTTAGGATACTTCCTGCTTCTTTTTTTTTCCCTTTGTATTTGTGTGTGCAATTAAGCAGCAGTAATTAAAAATAAGTCATGTTCTAGTCTATTGCATTATATGTGGTGTAAATCAGAAGAAATACTGTATTTTAGAGTATCTAGGCTGTATGAAACTTTTTCACCCAGTCATATGCACCCATATGCATTAAAAAATATTTTTTTAATGTTTATATTCATTGAAAAATTTAAGGATTGACAAGGTAATCTGATGTCTTTAGGATTACTTTTCCAAATAGGGGCTAGTGAATTTTCATATAGTTTCAGGGGGTTCGGTAAAATACTTGAAAAAAAATAATTTCTGCTTTTTCCATCAGCATTTCAGAGGATTTACATGTAGGATTGAAATAAATCAGTTAAACACTTTGTCCAGCAGTGGGAGAACAGACCTGGAGAGCTTGTGTGCTCACATCTTAAACACCCCAGGTTAATTTCCCATCACAGGAGCACAGCATTTGCCGTGACAAATCAAAGTAGGGATTCATCAAATCTGGTATCAAATCTTCCGTTAAGAGCAAGCAATAAATGATGTTTCATCAAAAAGACAAAAACCGTAACAAGAATCGTATAATCTAAAGCTTTTGTTTCCCTCTGCAATGTTTCCATCCTGCTTTTTTTAAGGTTTTCTTACAGACATTCTGATTTCTTATGAGTCTGTATTGTTTTGAGAGACCAGGAACTGTGTGGGAAGATGTTTTAAAGTAGATTCTGACTTAAAACCATTGATGGATTTAAGTTGGAAGCACTTGGAAGATCAAATCATGCCTGAACCGCTTAGTAGATGTGATGGTTGCAATTTTAGGTTGCCRTTGGTTTTCTAATATCTTAATCTTTCTGAAGGTGTAAGCATAATTAAAGTAGAAACTCAGTGTTTTCGAACTCCTGTCATATTGTTGCCTGTGMATTTCTTTGTGTAGAACACATGTTTGCACAAATCTTTGCAGCTGTTTTAGAATGGCTAAAGGTTGTAGAAATGAGTCTTTATTGTCCAGTGGACTCCAGCGTGTTTATAATGAGAAAAACCTCAGAACTTTTATTTTCCCACACATGCMTTTGTGGTGTTACACAATGTTGAAAAAGATCTTCCTCTCCCGAAAATTGGCTTAAAAAGCAGGATTATTCATAGGAACAGTCTGGCTGAGTAAAACTGGAGGTCTGTTCTTCTGTATATTGTGTCTGGCCGTGAAGACAACTGAAAAAGCCCTGCTGGTTCCTGAGTACTCACCCAGTACCTACTGGTCTTCAGTCTTAAGGCCTCGCTGTGACAACTGKTGACTTTTTATTTAGCCTTGAGAGGATTTAAGAATGTAAACTTTTAATGTTCTTGGTGCCTTGAGATGAGGAGGTCACAGCTGGATTTTGTGTGTGAAGGACTCTGTCTTTTTCCATAGTATGGGTGGCTTTGAGCTGTCTCTCTTCCTAAGTTAGTCAAAAGTGATAATCTCAAGATCTGAAAAATTCCAACTCTCCTCAGACATTTCTTAAAGTTGGGTAAAAAACAAAAGCCAAATTTGAAATGGCTTTTAAAGAGGTATATCTATAGCAATTTTCAGAAAGGTATTTAAGACTGTTTTCCTGCTATTTCAGTCTAGTAACGGGACCTTGTTGTCAAAGTCCTGTTGTGAGAGCGGGAATAAGGTACCTGTTTTAGAACACTCTTTAAGATGTAGAAGAAATATTTGCTTACTGCAAGACTACGTGGTACTTTTAAAGTTTCCAGTGTTACMTATGTAGAAATATTTCTTTTCCTAGAAAATAACTATTGCTACTAATTTTTGTGTTTTCTTCTGCTTTTCAATTGATATTTCACTGAAAAATGTTTAGGGAGAAGAGATTACTCTTTCTGCTTTCATGGACTGATATTTTGTTTTGACCAGGTCATTTCTCTGTATATATTGTGGGTGTTCTGTTCAAAAAACATAATAGTTGGATTAAACCCTTCCTCTTATTTATTTATTTTCAGTATTTTCCTGTAGCCTGTTTGTAGTACATTCTAAATAATAAGTGTGTTGTTTAGCTTGTTTGGCTACCTGATTAAAAACTCAAGTCTCTGTTTCTGATAGACCCTCCTTGCATATCATCCAATAAGCTCCAAGGTTTTGCAATACACAAATACGTAGCTGCTATCTATATAAATTATTCTTACTGAACAAGAAGCTTAGCACAAAGTCATCTCTCATCCTTTTCTTTTAGTTGCTGGTATTTTTCTTAAGAAGATGACAGGTTTTCTTGCTAATGGTAATGGCAAATGGTAATTCTAATAGTAAACAGAAGTTATTTACCACAGTACACAGAATAACAATGGCTTACACTGAATCTACTTTTCATCCTCCAGGATCCTCCAGAACAACACAAACTTCTGTATGTGCTATACAACAGGAACTACATAAATAATTGCTGTCTTTGGGATGCAATCAGGAGAAAGCACTACAGAAAAATTCAAAGCTAGAGATGTAGAGTGGGGTGTCAATTAAACAGAGATTTTGCTTTGCAAGCCCAATGCAGTTCCCCCGGTAACAATTTATTTGGAGCATGTTGGGCTTCTTGGAAATTCTGAGCACCCTCTTCAGATCTGATGCCTGGATAGAGTCAAGGCAGTTTTGTACAATAAGCAAATGATGCCTCTTTCATCAGCGCATTCATGTTAGAGACTGGTTCTTGGAGGTAGTTCTAATAAGTAGAAGATAAAGATACTGCAAAATTCCCTTTTTTTTTCCTGCAGTATCATCAGCTTTTCTTAGATGTTCCCATACAAGTAATTCCAGTCCTATCTCTGTTTAGAGTGGAAAATTAGATGATGTGGACATTTCACCATAACACAGATTCACAGATTCACAGATTCACAGAATATTTAAGGTTGGAAGGGACCTCTACAGATCATCTAGTCCAACCTTCCTGCTCAAGCAGGCACACCTACAGCATGTGGCACAGGGCGGCATCCAGGCGGGTTTTGAAGACCTCCAGAGTAGGAGACTCCACAACCTCCCTGGGCAGCCTGTTCCACTGCTCTGTCACCCTCACAGKRAAGAAGTTGCTCCTCATAACATAACTCCGTATGTTGATACRSASAAAGGTGCCATTAGTATCAAATGAATAMATTAAGATTTGGATAAGTTCTGGTTTTCTACTGAATGTTTCCCTGAATCTTTCCTGTTGGATTATCTTATCACTATTATCATTATAATCAAAATAATTTTATTATTATTTCTATGGTTATTTTCTTACCTTCTATACTTGTGGAAATAAGGCCTTATCTTGAGATTGCCAACACGTTTTTCATTTTCTACAAAAGTGTATTAAGTTTGGGAGGATTGAGGGACAGAATTTTTTTTGAGTGTGCTCAATATTTCATTATTTGTCCCAATGTAGTAGTTGCTACATTGATTTGGCCTGATCTGGTATGTCAGAGCAAGAAGCGGCCCTCTAATTTCTGGTGGAAGAAGCTTAAAGTGGACAGTTGATCTGAATCACATAATACCAAAATGCTCATCAGAATGAGTAATRATACTTGGATTCCTTTTGAGTGGGACTGTTGTTCACTTTACATAGTGCATATGTTAGGGTTTTTTTCTTTTTTCCCAAGAGCTTTATTTTTGTGATTTAATTCACGTCCAGACTGTGTTCCTGTTTGAGGAGTAGGTGGTTGGCATAGCTCTCCTTCTAAGTCAAAAGTCCTTTTAGAGCTGGAGACCAGTTGTTTGTAATGGGAACTCTGAGCCTTTGCTCTCCCTGCCCAGGTGGGTGTGAAGCCTTTGTGAATCTACCTTGCTGTGGTGTTGGGATGATGGTCATGGTGTAGGTGGTCACTGCAGTAAGTGTGAGCCTCATCCCCGAAGTGTGACACTCTGCAAAGGGAAGATGTTTTCCCTTCCTTCTTACCCCATCCAAAATACTATGTGTTACCATGTAGCTTACCATGCTGAAGGCAAATGAATGGACGCTAAACTGGACTTCAAATATCTTCAGATTCTGATTTGAGTCGAGTTTTTCTAGCCTGAGAGAATATTACTGTCTTTTGTACGTTTGTAGACAGCTTGAACAAAGCCTCAGATTTGTAGATCAGTCACAATGCGCTGATGCTTACTGGGTTTGAAGTTTCTTTGATGTTTCCCTGTAATATTTCTCAGAAAAAAAATGTGAAGTTACTTTTGCCAAGGATGCTTTTCTATCCTCTTTAGCTGAACTCCCCGCAAAGGGCACATGGACTCCTGTGTTGAGCTCTGCCCAACAGGCTGCTTTGGAGGTGAAGCCTTTCACCTGTTCCTAGCATCATCTGCAGTGAAAAGCATAGGCACGTTCCCGTGGTTTTCCCCCTATATTCCAAAGCAACTATTAAAATGTCACTCTTCACCCATGAAGAAGGGTAGGGAAAAGTTAAAAATGCTACTGAATTACTGAAGCCTCTCAAATGGGAAGCTCAATCTGCAGAATGCCATAAGGTTATACCTTTTCACAATGAATTCTTTGGAGACATTATTAACTGCACAGTTAACAATCTTGTAGGCATTACGTTTGGAAAGAAGTACATTACCAGGCTAAACATTAACCTGTCCATCAAAGAAGCTATTGCTGGGCAAAGAATCAGCTGTTATGCAAACTCAACGCATTCATTTCCCTTTCACAGTGACGAGTTGTTCACCATGTAGGTCCTTTTTCTTCCAGCTACTTTTACCTTTTTCAAAGATTTCGAAGCTGGGTTTACCCCCTTTGGAAAATGGTGTGTTAGTTTTCCCATACAGAAATACAGCATGTATTATCTCGTGCTGCAGGAATTTTAGAGAGCAGGATGGGAATTAGCTAATTCCTCTTTATGCATATTTTTTTTTCTTCTTGGAATAATTACATTTCAAAAAAGCAACAGTAGCCCACATAGATTTCCCAAAAAGGGAGATGAGGAAACAGTTTCATACGATCTTACAACTTCTTCATATTTATATTAATAATAACATGTGTAAGCATATGATGTGGCCACATAAGCAGTTAATATTATGAAAATAGACATAATTTTAAATATAGTTACTTAGATGCATTGTGTTTTACTATAATAATACAGATTGTTGTCAGATAAAGTACTGATTAAGCTAGTGGTCTTCTGTTCATGACGTGTGACAATTTTACTGTTTGGTGTGATAATACATTTTGAGTAGTAAAAGTCATACTGTGCCATGATCTTTCATTTGGAATTATGCTGAGTGGAATAAGAGTTAGGGCAAAACCTTTTAAATGGCCTTTAAACCTTTTAAAGTTGGGCATCAATATCAAAGAGGAAAATATTTTAAAAGACATTTTATTAACAGAAAAAAAATTGTGTGACTAATGTGAACTGATTTACCTCGGATAACTGAACAATTTTCTTCCATTTTTTCCAATCATTATTTTCCTGTTAACAAGGAAGTTAAAATCTTAAGAAGAACCATTCTATATTTCTACCTTCTCCCAAATAATGCTATATAATCCTTTTTCTCATTTTTTCAACAGTTTGAAAATGTAATAAAATATTACACATACACATAAATACTGGAAAATATGATTATGTATATATGTATATTAATTACTCTGAATGCAATAATGTTGATGATGTAAAATACTTAATGCATATTGTAATTGCATTTTACTAGGAAATGGTATTTTAGTAGTTTGTAAGAATCCTCTGAATATCCTTTTTAACTGCTACTGTCCTGAATTAGCCAAATGATGTCTGCGTACAGAGGAAGAGCAATATTCAATGTATATTGTGTTTCTTATRTGCAATGGCTCTAACTTGACAATTTTAGCATTACTGCCAGAATTTACATGAATTTTGGGGGGAAGAGAATGAAGACAGATTTTCACTTCTTTTTTAATGTCTCAAGTGAAATATTTGCATCTACATTTGAAGCATGTGTGGTATTTGTAGGTTATTTTCTAAAGGAGAAAATAAACAATTTTTCAAATTTGGATTTCATTTTCTTTTGTTGGCTTTAGCTGTGAGCTCTCATCACCTTTCACAATTCACAACTTTTGGCAGGCATTCTAAGATGGTTCCAAGTTCCTAACAGCAGTCCAAAAAGGTTTGGAATGTCTTTTGGGCAGTGTCTGATAATGAGAGGTGATGAGATTTATAAGTCCTCGTTGAACTTTTCCTTCATCTCTTCAGAAGAGTTTGGGGAAAGATATTATTTTCTTGCAGTAGGCTGCAGGTACATCTGATATAGGTTGCTTTTCAGACCTCTGCATAAGAAGACCCATATACAGCAAGACGTGTTTAATTTTAATATCTGTGTTGTGTCATTCTTATCAGGAGCAAGGTGGTTTGACATGACATTTTATCAGTTGCGGCCATATATTATTCAAGACTCTCTCTGCCATTGTTCAGTTTTCGGCGTCTTTTCTCTCCCATTGTTCAGGTAAATACCAGCTGTCTCCCACGGTGAACATGCCCCCAGATGACACAGTCATCATCGAGGATGACAGGTTGTCRGTGCTCCCTCCGCATCTCTCGGACCAGTCGTCATCCAGTTCCCATGACGATGTTGGGTTTGGGACCGTCGATGCTGGTGGATGGGCTAAAGCTGCAATTAATGAGTCAACAGACTGGTAAGAGCATCGTTTAGGGGAAGCAAGCAATAGATTAGTGCAGTTAAATCTTTTTTTAAGTTTAATTTTTGGCTGCTACTAATATTCATCTTTCCCTTTTTCCTCCGCATATTTAGATTACACTGTTTTCAAACATGTATTTGCTCTGGGTTCCAGTAAGGGAGTCTGACAGATAATTTACTGGACTTTTTGCATCTGGTTGCACAGCCCTGTGCTTTCTCAAAGCACATTTGTGGAAATGTTACTAATTGTTATTAACATCAAATGAGTGTATAGCTGTGCTGATTTGATTATTTGATAGTAATTTAGTTGCCCACTCAACTGGCTTTTATAAAAAAGCTTTACTAAATCTAARCACTTGAAGTTATGAAAGATTAAAATTGAATTTTGGTCAGAAAATTTAATTTATAAGTTTCACTGTAAATATATTTCTAACTTAAACAAAGATTTTGTTTTTATATTCCAATGCATATTTAGGAGCCTTTTAGGACCTCTATATACTTCATTGATTTTCCTAATAACATGCAGTAATTTTAAGATTTGCCTGGAAGTCAAGGGAGCTCTTTGTGTTGCACCGTTAGTGTTAATGCCTGTACAACAAGCACTAGTCCAGATTTCTTTATTATTCAGGAAGCAATACCATTTTTATAATAATATGGTTCGTGGCTGTCATGGGAAGGCAATATACTGTGGTAGTTCCACTTTTTAAAATAAAAAAAAGTAAATTTATATATTTAATCTATAATAAAACCAATTTCTTTGAATCCTAGGTGGGCTTTCTAATTACCTATAAGTGCTAACGAGAAATGCATTGAGGGCCATTATTAACTTGCTTATGGTCCTGGCAAAGAGATACTGTTTATTGCTTAGTACAATTAGTACAGATCTAAGATTTAATTTGCAAGTCCTGTAATTATCTATAGTCATAGCAAAATAGAAGCCCACCTCTGTACTGTGTCACTTCTTAAAGCTAGAGAGTTGCCACAAATGGCATGAAGTTTATGAATTTTCTTATTTCTCTTGTGTCTTGGATATGTTATGAATGTGTCAGCGATATCTTAATGAAACAGGAATAGCGCCTGTCAGCTGATATGCACCTGTCAGCTTCTTCTTTTTCATACTAGTTTATTTGATATCAGGTCCAGGAATTGAATTTTGTATTTTAAACACCGTTTTAATGAGTGTATTTAAAAGTAACTTTTTTWTTATTCTCATTTGCCTTTTTTTTAAATGTTTTTTTTTAAATGTTGCAGCTCTTCTCTTGAAGAAGTTATACCTGTAATTTGGGCCCTTGAAAAGTCCATCTGTCTATTGTAAAAGCTTTTAGAGCTGAAAATCTGAGATGTTTAAATAGAACAGTACTCAAGACTGCACATAATAGCTTATTGCTGAGTGARTTTTTTTGCCGAATGTGAGCAAAAACCTATAGCACAAAATAAAAGCCCATTTGAAACCTGCAGATGCTTTTACATTTACTTGTACAGCGTTTCTTGCTATTCATTTACTACTTTGAAAGTGACAGTAACAGTAAAGAAAATAGGGATTAGGTATTGTGGAATTCATCATGCTCAAAACCTTTAAACCTCTCTCTCCAGGAGAATTTGTAAAGGTCCTCAGATGCAATTGCAGTTAAAAGAGTAGATCAGTAGAGTACCTTGCTATATAATGTATTCTATTTGTAAAAAAATAAATAGCAGCAGAAGTAGATTGTTGCATTAATTTCCTGCTGCTAATGGATGAAGGAAGACTTGTAAAATGAAGGTGCATTGTATGATTTTGCTGGAAGGCACAAAGGGTAAAACTAAGAATACGGATGAAGGGTTATCCAAACAAGAATGGCAGCTGTTCTGAATCACAGAAGAAAATGTAAGCTTTTCCAGCCTGACAATATCTCCCTAATCCTTGATGAAAATGTTATGAAAACAAAGGGGCAATAAGACAGGATTAATAAGTGGAATTTTAATAACACCGAGGGTCAGAAGACGGTTACATTCTTTTAAGGATCAGCTGTCATTCCAGAAATCTTATTTGTTTAGTGTGCTAGAATATAGTAAATTGCATTTGGCATAGCTTAATGAGTTGTATTAAAAGACAGAAGGTGAATTTAATGTAGTTGGAAATATTAAAATGAGGCGTTTTGAGGGTATTAGTTACTTCTTAATTCTCATTGGCTTTTCCAGTTTGGGATCTTCTCTGGTGCTTTGGGTACTTTGTGGCCAAGTACATGTATTGAAACTTTGGTGAGCTGCCTCTTTCTTAACTAAACCACGCTTGTGGGTCATTAATATTATAAATAAACCTAGGTAGGAAAACTGAAGACCATACATAGGGGTCTGATATTTCAAGTGTAAAAAGATAYGAGAATTATTGATAGCAGAGTGTAATATATGCTGCTAAATGGCACCTTTATTATTCAGGTTACTTTGCAAATGTAGACTAAATAATGCCTGTAATAACTGAATAAGAGGGAGGGTTGATGAGTGTGGATAAGAGAAACTCAGAGGACACCCTTAGAAAGAATGTCAGTAGAAAAGCTGCGATTTGATGCCCAGAATTTCTGATAGCTTCTCCTGTGTTCAGATCATGCTGCTYTCTTGATAATCTGTGGTATCTCTTTGAAAATATATTCAACTTTTGAGCTTTATTATGTTATTAGGACTTTGAATGAATATATATGCGGAGGCTGTATTTACATGGAAATGATATTCTGCATTATCGAGCTCTTTATATATGCAGCTTAAAGTGAGTGGTTATATGGGCAAGCTCATGTGCAAAACATATAGTTTAAAGAAATTCACCCTCTTTGAATAACAAGTGACGTGTTATGTGCAGCAAGATAAAGCTGCTCTTTAACTAACGTGAGCTCTCTCGGCAGATGTTGCTAGAGAAAAATCTCACTTGGTACAASTATATTTTTTTTAGTGTTCAGAGGCTGTGTTGACTAGTAGTGAGCCAGAAACACTTGTGTGGCCTTTGGAAACTCATTTATGATCTGGTTATGAAAGGTGTCAGAACCCTGTAAGTTCAATTGAGTCATTTAAAGTACATCCACAAACTTGCACGGTTCCTTTCAGCTACTAGTTGCACTGCTGCAGGCACGTTAAATACACATATATACATAGGTCTTGTCTGTTTTACCTTTCTGTTGTAGAAATTGATAATTTTTTCCCTATTTTGCAGGAGTGAGTGTGAGGACTAAATAGTTATTTTTTGCTTCAGGCTTTTGATTCAATAGAGCCTTAAGCATATGCTTGGAAACGTGGCTAAATTGTGCAGACATCTCTGAAACAGTTGCAGTAATTAAATGTAAAACATTATGAGCCAGAGCCAGAAACATTAAAGTCAAAAGGCACTTGACATTGACTTTATTGATATAAGCTCTGATCCTGCTCCCATTTAAGTATTCTATGCTTGTCACATGCACATATCTTATTATTTGTAAATCTGCTGCTACTAGGCTGAAATTTCTCTAAGCTGCCAAGGAATGTGGGTAGTGATTTTCATCATTCCTAGTAGCTGATGTCTTTGGACACTTTCCCTTACCTCTACTTACTGTTGTGCATAATACACAGGTGTTTCTTGATCAAAGATGCTTTTATAAATTACAGTAGGTGGCATACATCATAACATAATCTAAAACTTTAAGTCGGTTTACACAGAAATTTGCAATTTGCCTGTTCATCACTAGGTACATGATTTATATTATACCTAGCACTTAYGATAGAAAATAACTCTTTTGAAATATACTGAACAGAAACATGTATATATACAACATTTTGAATGATATTTGGTCTAGAGATGTCAATTTGGATAAAAAAAGAAAATTTTTGGTTTTTTATCTTGACAATAATCAAAGAGGATATCTTTCGAGGACTCCATTTCCTATTGGTTGAAGAGTAATGGTGCAAAATACACATATTTTGTGGTATTTTACACTTTTGATTTCTTTTTATGCCTGATGAAGTAGAAATGCAAATTCTTTGGACTTGCCCTCAGGCGGTTTTTAATACTAACTTCTTCTTCCTGAAATTAGATGAGTGAATTTCCTTTTCCTTGGTTTATTAGCTGAAAGTGATGCTGCAAAGGTTTATATATAGATATATAGACACATATAGATATAGATAGATATAGAGATATAAAAAGATTTCTGGAGTGGTAGTCGTTGTTTTTCAAACAAATTAAGCCACCATCATTACACATTGGAAGCTTGCAGGTTAGCTTGCCCACCAAGCTAATTTTGCCTGCCTTCTTGCCCTCATGATTCTACCAACATTTGACCAACCATTTGACCCATAAATCTGAAGTTTGGTGGAACCGTGTTCCTGTTTGCTGAAGACTTGAGTAACTTAGCCAAGGTCCTGAGAGAAATTTTCAGAAGAGCCCATAAACTGAATCGAACCCTGATTCAGTGGTAAAACCATTGTGGCAAATGCTTTCTCCTTGGGAATTAATAAATAAGGAAAAAAAATACAAGTCTTCTTGTCATAGCCCGGTTAAAAACATTAAATAATTGGGAAAGTTTGAAAATTTTACAAGTGATATTGCCTATGGAGATAAATTTTTTTGCAAAGTCTTCAAAAAAGAAATTCTGTAGGTTTCAGACAGGACAGATTCTATTTATGCTTTAAAAAAAAWCTTAATTGAGAAAATAGATTTGATAAATTGTTATTAACAAAATGTATTCWTTTCTCTTGAAGAAAAACAAACTGTTTTATTCCCTTTCAGACTGTTCTTATATTGGATCTGTATATACTGATGGCAATGTGCTCAGCTTTACATTGGATGTTTCTAGATGTTTGCATTAGATGTTAGACATATTTCATTAAAATTCATTGGKGAGGTTCTTGTTGCTTTTTGACTAGAATGTTTTGATGCAGTAAAACAAATCCATCGTGTGCAAGCGCTTACTGGCAAGGTTTTATTTAAAAATGTATACTTTCTTGTTGGTAGAAGCCACATGCTAAATAAATGCTTTACTCTGCAGAGTGAAAGGTTGCGTGATCTTGATAAATGTTTGCATGATTTTCTTCCCTTCCTACAGCACCCTTAGTCCAGATGTTGATCCAGTGCTTGCCTTCCAGCGAGAGGGTTTTGGACGCCAGAGCATGTCAGAAAAGCGTACAAAGCAATTTTCAGATGCCAGTCAGTTGGAGTTTGTTAAAACACGAAAATCCAAAAGCATGGATCTAGGTAGTGAGTGATATTTTTTCAATTGTTTTATTTGAACCTGGTTTTAATGTTGTAAGTATATCGATTTTGTAATTCTAAATACATGCTTTATGTGCAGTACTGCTGCACAGAGAGTGTGCTGGGGTGAAGTGTTCACAACATGAATGGCCAAGCGGTTGGTGGATTGGTCCTACCACTTGTAAATGTCCATATATTTAAGCAAAATAGCCCTGTGGATATGTGATTACATGTGAATATAAAATTTATTTGCTAAGATGGAGGTGTAAAATGCATTTAGCTACCCATGTAGAATACCTGCTTTAAAATGTAGCATGCTGTCCTTCTGGATAGACAGGGTTATGCTTAATTCATGATTATAATGCAGTTAGTCTTAAAGATCCTTGGTAGTTTCTCATTTTCTGCAAAACTTTTAATTAAGATAATAAAGATGCAAGTAGTTTTAGGAAGAGGTTACTCAGAAATAGAAAATGGATATAGTCTGACTTCTGTCCGAGACCCAAGTTTTATAGTTATTTCTGAAGACCTATAAAGTAGCAGCAACTAAGAAAGTCTATTGACCATAATTCTTTCTAGCTTATAAAACAATTGAGAATAAGCAGTTTCTAACAAATGCATCTATTTTTCTGCCATTGAATTTTGATTCTGCCCTTCAGAATCTAGCAATCTTACACAGGGAGCTTCGAGTGCGCCCACACACAAGTTCAGTACTCAGCATCGTAAAATATAGTCAGATTTGTTCTAAATAATTATAACTACCTTAACTACAATCCTTAATTCACCACCTTCCTCAGAGGGCAGTAAGGCTGGTGGTGTTCACTTGTCTTGACTAGTTGTGATGCGCTAACGTGTCAATAACATGTTGTAGCTGCCTGCGAYGTGAACATGACTGACACTGCATGAAGGTTCCTCGTTTGCCGCCGTTCCTACCCAGAATGTTTGCTTACTGTGGCAGTTTGTTTGCATGAAGTGACATGGCTAAGCCCCCCCCGCCCCTAACTTTGAGGAGTTTATAGGAATAGGGAATGTTGGATGCATGTGGGGCATGGGCACTAACTGGGCTAACCATTCTACATTTACCTTTTAACAGTAGCTGACGAGACTAAGCTCAGTACAATGGATGACCAGAAAACAGGTAAGAATTGACAGTAAGGCTGTTGCTATAGAAACCTTGGTCAAAGCAGCTTACCACAATTACAGAACTGCCAGTCAAATTGCATGAAAACATGAATATTCCAGTACTTGCATGGCTGCTTTCTATTGTTGTGAATAATCAAGTTGTACAGAAAAAGAAAATTCTCCATAGAGATAAGTATCTAGGGTAGTRTATTCAAATAGGTCATACATACGGCTGTAGGTAGACACATGTTTCTACACTTGGAGCTCATAAATATTCACAGTTGTTTTAATTTTTGTCCTTTTAAATAAATCTTGGGAAATCTCCTAGCACAAGCTAGTGTGCAGAGGGATGAAATGGGAGAGCTGCATGTTTGGCTTTTACGGTGTTAACTACGTGCTTGAAAATAGCTATTTTAATTCCCAAACTGCTGTCTTTGCATTAAGTGGTCATCAGATCCGTATTGTGAGCTGAGCTGAAGACTATTAGTGCACTTTGATTTGCCTTAGGAATTAAAACCAAGCTTCACTGCGGAACAAAAGAATATGTAAATAGAATCTTTTCCACACACCATAGATTGTAACATGTTTCACACAATGATAATGACAAATAGCTTTGAAAGCATATTTTTATTAGTAATTAAAATAGTGCACTAGCTGCAATTATAAACCTTTATGATTTATTAATATGAGTTAGCTTTTGACCTTTGGAATGCTGTTTTAATTAGGCTAGATCCAGAGAACACCAAAACATTACTTAGCTCTAATTAGGAACAATTCACCTTTTTAACCTGAAAATATTATTTATTTTAACATGATTTGGGGAGCAGGACATTTGATGCAGAATTTATGATTAATGTTTCTCAATTGCTTCTCTTTAACCACATTTTACATCACTGAGGAGCTTTAAGAAAATCAACTGAAGAAATCTTTTCATTAAAATAGCTAAAACTTTCGGACTTGAAATCTTACAGAATATGGCCACAGACTTGCAGCTTCACAAACTGAGTACATGAAATTAAAATGTATGAGTGTTTTGAAAGGATTAGAGCCATCAGAGCTTGAATGTATGAGCTGTGTTAATGGTTATGGAAAGAAACACTGCTTGGCAGCTCCCCTAACCAGTGAGCACTATTCACACAAAAAAGAAGCTACAGATAATGCTAAGATTTGTTGTAAATTACTTTTCATTTTCTTTTTAGCCTGCTCATTGGGATGCAGTTAGGATGATGTAAAATCTATGCAGATTAGAAAAATATGATGCTTAGATTTAAAAGTTCATGATGTTTTGGTAGTATTTATGGAATACAGTTTTTCTGTATGTGCCACCTGGATTAAATTCCTTAAAGAGACAAGTCAGACAGCTTGGGTTAAAGAGCATGACCATAACCATCTGGACAAAGCAGTTACATATTTTGTGTGCAGCAAGCTCAGTGGCTGGGAAAAAAGGAAAACACCTTTTACTGTACTTTCATTTTATTTATCTTGCATGCTTTTAACCAAGTTTTGTATATAAACACTGACTTTCTCCCGTTACTGAAGATGGATGGGGTTGTTACACAAACCACTTACTGTAGTTTGGCTTAAAAATTTTCTGCTTATAAGCAAAAAATGCTTCAAATGCATAGCGAGCTATGTTTTAATGAATTGTAGAAACAAGAAACTTTCACTATATATTTATTTTTGGAAAAATAAAAACAAACTCTGTTGTAGATGAAGTTCAGTTTAATAATGCTGACTGAAAATGAAAGTGTAGATCTCACCAGCACCAGTTACTATAATAGATTTTTAATTATTTTTCTTTCTACAGTTCACTTAAACTGCCTAGTCCTTGCAGTGTTTACAGTTCATTCTAGAGGTTAGAAGTATACTCAGTAGCAGTTGAGCATGCCTCATTTATTGAGTCTTAAGCATACTGTAGTTCTGTTTTTTTTCCATGCAGACCTTGTAAAAATAAAAAAAAAAAAAAAAGCCAAGTGAATTTATTTAAAATATTTATTTACTTACTTTGCATTTATTTTATTAAAAAATATCACTTTTATGAAAGGGAAGAAAAATTAAGCTACTCTTGATAGCACTGGAGTTTCTTGCTCTATTCCTCTCCCACTTCCCCATCCACCCAAAATGTCGCTCCATTATTGTGTCAATTGAACTAGAAATAGAAGAATTTATCAAATCCAGGGGTGCAGATGTTAATATGCAGTGGATTTGACTCTCTGCTTACGTCTTTTAAGGATGTGTTTTGAAGGTAGTCTACGTCTTTGCAATAGTGCTCTAGACCAACAGGGAGGCAAGGGTTTGGTACAGGTGGCTRCTGGCATTTAATGTGAGAATTAATAAAAATTATTTTTCGGTTGAAGCTAATATAAGAATTATGTGTCTCTCTAAATTCCAGGTGTCTCTTTCGTAGTTTCTTTGAGTTAGGAGCTTAAGAGTAACCTTTTTTTTTTTTCTTAGCACTCATTCTACTTTAGTGGTACACACTTACAATTGCAAGATAAACCTTCTTAAAGAAAGGAAATTGTCATTTTAAATCATTTAAAAGCAAGTGTGATGAGGAGCTGCGTGGCTGAGCATGCACGAAGGGGAGGCTCTGCATGTCCTACAGCAGGAGCATTGCTGGGTTGCAGGTGGCTGAATCCACATCAAAGAGTATTTGGTAATAAAAATGTTGGAAAAGCAAATTCAAATTTTAAAAAACGATAAAAGAATCCCTTTCATCCCTCAGTCATGTACAGACTCTTTCGCAAGGTGCTTCTTTTTTATTTTCTCTTTTAAATCCAAGTGTCAAAGTAGAAGTAGAGCTTATTCTGAGTAGATAACATTTCTGATGATTACTGCCAGCGCTGAGGTCCAGGAGAAAAGGCTGACATTTTTGTATTTGGAAAAAAAGGTTTTGATATGACTCATAAATTTTAAATAGAATTCATTTTAAAGAAAGTTTTCAGTTCTTTACCAGATTATAGGTAAACAACACACTTTCTGGCTGGTGAGTTCTAGTCATAAAGTCTGAACTCACTCAATTTACAAGGAGGCTTAACCATTCGTTTTGAAAATAGCAGCTTTGCTTTGAAGAGGCCATAGAAAATACTGAAGGTATTAAAATATACATAGCTTTTTGATCACGGTTCTTAAATTGCTTGTGAAAAGACATTTAGCTCTTTCAGATTCTGCAACCTGTTCACATTTGTGTCCATGGCCACCCAAGTTCAATAAATACTCCTATCATTTCTGTAGTCCATTATTAGTTTTACAGTGCTCAAGGAACATTAGGTCATATCCCATCTAGCTTCTCCTTTGGGAAAGCACAACTTATATAAATATTGTTCTCACAAAGATCTGTGTTGGGTAGCAGGAAATGGAATTTTTTTAATGTCCTTTATGAGCATAAATGGGCACATAAATGCTTGCTTTATAATTACTGTTTACAAAAAGAGCCATTCAGTAATTAGGAAAAGATATATGAGCATTTCATTTAAAAGATTGCAAAGCAGATTCAGGAATAAGGAAGTTTACAGTAAGTTGCCATGTAAGAGGATACTCTTTCCTTTTGTGTATAAAATCAAATCTGTCAAACAGCTGGGCTTGCCTTTTTTTTTCCTTTCAAAATGTTGTATTCCTTTTTTTTTTTCTTTTTTTTTCCCCCATGTCTCAGAGGCTAATTTTAACAAAATATAAATATTTAAAATTAAAAAAAAAAAACAACCAAATTTGTTTTACTGCAAGCTTTATTGGAGGGGTAGCAAATCTTGCCATGTGCTGGCGAAAGGACAGTTTTGTGAGCACTGTCTCTCTGCTGGAGTTATTTTACTTGGTAAAGAAAGATCTTTACCAAGTAAAAAAAAGTAAGTAAATGCAATCGAGCAGCAYGTAAAAGTGCTCCATTAGACTCCAGCCCGTGCGCAGGAGGGCGGCGAGGCTGCGTGGAGCTTGTTTGCACAGCTGGGAGGTCACCAGAGCTCCCTGCTCCTGGCTGTGCAGAGCCCCCGCTCCGTCCCTGACCCTTGGTCCCCACCARAAACGCGCTAGGAGCGCGGGGGAAACGTCTAGGAGATGGGAAGCCTTCAAAAGAAATTTCCCACTTTGTTGAAGGGTGTTTAATTCCAGCTGAGGGTGCAGACAGCAGGACCCTGGGCTCTTGGCTGGACCAGGCTGCTGCATTTGTATAGAGCTGTGAGACAAGTTTGTTTTGTTTTGTTTCCAAATTGTTTACAAATTCATGTTATCCCTAGGGCAGCTAAATGGGAAAACTTGGACACCTGCTCTTTGATTTTATTAGAACTGCAGCATTTCAGTTCTGCTTAATTTCTCAGGTTTTTAAAAGCCGTTCTCAGATTTGTGAAAGCTGAGWGGGAAAGGAAAGCATTTGCTGCCCTGCCCGGTGTCATAGCGTGGCAGCCAGGAGCACGGAGACCTGCCRTGCTGCTCCTGGGCAGCCCTCGTAGGTCCAGCAGCTCCTTCCCCACCCACCGCTGCCTGGTGAGGGGACCTGGGTTTATCATGTCTGCGTTTTTTCCATTTTACATAGTGTGGTTAGAGAACTGTCCCTCTCTCCCCTTCTGATCCCCTGAACTGCAGAGGAGGAGAAGCTTGATATTCTGATAAAAATACTTAAAAAAGAAAACACCCCCTTATAGCATTACTCACCCCAGACTTTGCTTGTAAAGCTATTGCTTAATGGTCTGGTGTTCCGGAGGGCTCTGCTTTTGGCTCTGCCTCTCCTGGCTGGCTGGCTTGGAACAAGTCACTTGAACTTTCCATCCCTCAGTATGTTGAGAAGAGCAGTATCAGCCGAGATGGTAACTGGCCCTCACCAGGGAGTGCCATGGCCACAGCTGCCTTCTGGACTCCGGAGGAGAAAGAGTCTAGTCCTCTGGAGGAAAAAGAGTCCTGTAGCCTCGGTAGAAGAGCTGTCTTCTTCTAACTTCAGCAAATTTGGCTGTGATGATGTCCCACCTTGGTTTTCCCTCTAGCTGCAGTTTTATCTAGCGAATCTTATGGAAAACCTGGCCAAGATTATKCTGCAGTTTGGAACAAAATCACTTCAAATAAGCGCAGGAAATTAGTTTGACTGGGATCTCTCTCCCCATTTTAACTCTAATATGAAATCTCTTTGTGTACTTGTGTGCCAATGTACAATGTCAGYGTGTATCTAACTGCAAAGGCTCAGCACCCTATCCACAAACCTGAGCAGAGAAGGCTGGATAGGGAAGGGGTTTTGTAGGATGYTGTCTAGGACTTTCCTGGCATCGTCTGCACATCCTGCAGCGATAAGCAGGGCCCCCAGCTCCAGCTGCAGTGCTGCCCACACATTGATGTGATACCTGCCAGAACTGTGTTTCTTTTCCAGCTGGATAACTGGTATTATAACTGAGTTTTTGCTACAGACAATTTTCTATACAAATTGACAAAATCCCAGCAAGTCAACTGATATTTCTCAGAAGCGTTTCATTATGAGGTTGTTAGCTATTTGAAGCAAGTGTTTAAAACTCAATTAAAACCAAACAACCTACTACTTGATGCTAGAAATTAAGCTCCTTCACAAGAACTTTACTCTGAACACAACAGGATTCACATCCATAATACATTTGCTAATTGTGCAACACTTGCAAGTACCTATGTAATTTTCAACTCGAAACAAAAATAATTATTTTGATTGCCGGTTATATATGTATCTCTGGTGTTTTATCAGTAATATTTTTAAAGCCAAATGATTACTTTGTCATCTAAATTGTCCAAATAATGGTAATACATATTGCTGTCTTTCAACTGATTTGAAAAGCCAGACATTGATAACGTTGTCAGTTTTGTTGACTGTTACTTGACATCCTCATTCACTTCTGAGACACCAAACCTGCACAAAATTCCCTACAGATTAYTGAGAGATGATGTGAATAATCTTAAGTGTGTCCCCAAAGACTTTCACGATGGATATGCATAATCAACCATGCAGTTTTCCATACTTATTCTAATTACTTTTTTTTTTCCCTGAATCACTAAGGTTCCCCAACCAGAGATGTGGGGCCTTCATTAGGTCTGAAGAAATCCAGCTCATTAGAAAGTCTGCAGACGGCCGTGGCTGAGGTGACCTTGAATGGGGACATTCCCTTCCACCGCCCGCGCCCCCGAATAATCCGGGGACGTGGCTGCAATGAAAGCTTCAGAGCTGCCATAGACAAATCGTACGATAAACCCGTAGCAGATGATGATGACGAAGGCATGGAAACTTGTAAGTAACCTACTGCTGTACGTGAAGAGTTTTAATAAAGATGAGTTCCTTAAAAGATGATTAAAGTAGTAGAAGCTGATTTTAATATTTTAAGTGAATAAGATGAACTTGTCATTAAGTTTATTCAAGCTCTTGTGCTTCGTATGTGTTATCAGATTGTAACACCCCGCAGTTTTCTTCCTTCTTAAAATAAGCGAATAAGATTATCAGGAGTGTGTCTATTTAAATTACTTGCTATGAAAATTTTCTGCTCATTAATTTATTAATGTAAATTAGCAAAATTTTTAGGTAGTAAGAAAAAAAGCACACATTAAAAATATGTGTGCATCTAACTTGAAAGAGCACATTTGTAGTGTTTGGGGGGGAAAAAGAAATCACTATCCTTTAATTAGAATGGGTAAGGCTGGCAGATCTAATAAAATATAAAGTTAATGATCAGTTATTACCCACCCTAATGGGCATTCATTTACATTTTCAGTTCTTTAACCCCAAGTATGACCCAACATGTGGAGAATGTCATTAACATAAAAGAATCACTTCAAAGCTAACCTTATCATTATTGAACTATGTGAGAATGGGCTGSTAAAATGACAACTCATATGGAATGAAAATAGTATAAATGGTAAATTACATCTACCAGGGGTTGTATTAAAATAYTGAATTTTTAACCTTCATGTTATACTATTTTCAACTTGTCACACACTAGCAGGATTTTTTTTAATCAACCTTCTGTTAGTTAAAAGTTTATGAATGAAGATGATGCCAGGAAAGCTTAAGTATTGAAATATTTAGTCTGAGTGCTGACAGAAAAATCTTGAAAGGGATTTTTCTCTTTTTTAATTTCAGAAAGTTWATTTCATGAAGTGTTATTTTCTGTAAAATTCTGTTATAAGCATCTTGTGTGATCACCCGTCCATTTTTTGGAACTCTTCGGGCATTTATAATTTGCCTGTTTCTAAAAATATTCTGAGACTGAAATGAAGGTCATTTTGTGAGTCAGTTTTCTCAAAGATAGTTAGGGGCAGAATTCATTCTGCTTTGCTTTTCCAGCACCTAGCAATTTCACGCAGCAGCGAGGCTAAGAGCTGGCCTGGTGCTGCTGGCTGTCAGATCTCTTTCTGACCAACAGAAGAATGGGCTTGAGAAAAAGTCTAGTGGTTCTGATCATTCTTCCCACTGTGTGTCTGTGGTCTTTGGGACCTGAGGCCACATTTTTCTAACAAATGGACTTGTTTTGGTGTGACCCAACTGATGGTAACATCCTGCTTGAGGCATCAGATGTCCAAGAATTATCCGGAAGTTACGGAAGATTTAGCCTCATTTGATCAAAAATACAGCAAAACTGTTATCATGAATCGCTGTTGAGGCGATTGCTATAGGTTTATGGCATTACTGCAAGGAGTTTTGAGCGTAGTGATGCAATGCATATAGAGAATAGCATGAAGAAGGGAAGGCAGACCAAGCTTCTGGCGGCCATCGAAATGCTGCAGGATGTGTGTTAGTCTGTGCAGATGCAGAGGTCTCGAGTTGACCAACTGTGATCTGTACAGGTGAGGTTGTTCTCAGATTTCAGAGAATAAATAAGACCTGAAAAAGCTGTGACCAAACTATGTGCAGTCAGCTAGGTCTAACTGTAGTGAACATTTTCCCCTTAAAACTACATAAAATGTATAAAACTGCACATTTTAAGTTGCATGTATTTTAGTAGCTTCCATACACCACAATGAAATACCTAGTGACAATATAGAAGCTTGCAGTGCAGGGAGTGGTGGAAGAATTGAGCAAATATAGTAAGTGGGCTGGACCAAATTCACTGCTAGGAACAGCACGGATGCCCTCTGAGTTCGCCCTTTCTCATGGTGGCTGGTGGAAGCTGTGGAGTTGGCCTGGTCCTGGTGAGACCTGGAGCAGAGCAAAGTGCCAGATGCTGGGGCCTGTCTTTCTGAAGGCATGTCTGTGTCTGTGCTAAAACTGCAGTCTGCTCCATTGTAGGTAAATTATATCAGGCCTCTGGTTGCAGAGAATTTGCCAAATGGTGTCTTCAGCTGGGCAACGTCTGGACACCTTTGAATATACAGAAGTTAATTCAACAAGCTGGTCGTAATGTAGCTAATGTCTTGCTRCTGCCATAACTGCATGGGCTGAGTATATTTTTAATTGTCTTTAATTATTCTAGAATTGTTTGGAATTAAACTGTGGCTTTCTGTCATTGTAAAGCCCAGGCAAACATGTTGGTGGTCAATTTGCTGGTGCCCATGAGGATGAATTCATTTGTCTTGCTTGAGATTTTTCCTTTTACTCCTCCAAATGTTTCAGTGCAAAGAGTGCTCCTTTCTTAAACACAGTGACCCTCTCTGGATAGCAAATAGCAGCACTGGTTTGTATTTTATAGAAGAATTGTTAACATGTCCTCACCTCATATAAGAAAGCCATCAAAGTACACGTAGTGTCTCAGGCAAAGGGGCGGATTCTCTTCTTTCARTGTGTGAGCTGTCCTTGGCACAGTGTGTGATTGAAATTGCCAGGCTAGAATGAAAACCCAAGAGCAAGGCCCATGTCTGGGGAAGCATTTTATGAGTTTGAGAAGCTGCATCTGAGCTGTAGTGRCTGTAGTGAGGTAGCATTTGGGGAAGGGTGGGGGTGTTCAGCTTTTGCAGATGATTTTTCCTGATTTTTTTTTTCTTAATATTTGAAATAGCTGACTGGAAGCAAAATGTTTATCTTTAGTGTGCTGAATGAGAGCAACGTGGCTGAATTGAGAGCAGTCGGCAAAGCTTTCTAATCTTTTGCTGAATCTTAATTGCTAGAATCTACGGCTGTATTAAATATCACAATGAGAGGCCGAGAAGCTTGGTGGCAAAATAGCTTCACATTAAAGAGCTTTGATTTCTCATGTGCATCTTTTTCAGTTTATGGCCTAATTAGGAGAATAGCTTCATAATACCTGTTTCTGTACTTCTCTTTAGTACAGTTTGGCTCATGAAATTACTCTAGTTTTCAGCTTTAATGGATCTTGAAAGCATACCTCAATTTAATTTTTTGGCTCTGCTATCCTGGAAGAGGAGTCGGGGAGTGCAGGAATGGAGGGAAGCAGCAGCAACCGAACACAAGCAGGCTGCCTTTTGCAGCAAGCTGCTGCCATCACTGCAACTTAGCAAAAACGAGAAGTTTCATTTGTAGCCTGGGCTTGAATTTTAATTGGGTAGCATTTGCATTTGTTCTAAACACTAGTAATTAGGTGTATGTTACCTTCAGAAGGATGGTGCTGCATAAAAGTGAAACAAGTTTCATGTTGTGCCTTTTTAAGAAAACTGAAAATCTCTTTACGCTCCTAGAGATGCCAGCATTTACTCCAGGAGAACAGGCATGCCAGTTCACAGGGTTCATTCGGAGCTAAGGAGTTAATTGCTGATGAGCTGTGTGTGATGGGCAAATATTTATTGCAGCACAGGAGCAGAAAGGAGGCAATATGATTTCCGTAGGATATGCAAAAGGAATGATAAAGGAGGAAGCATTGTTATGACAAGTTGTTCAGCAACTCTGCATAGCACAATACACCTAGTACATATCTAGGATTAATGTATTGTCATTTTGAATATGAACAAATTTGTTCATCTTTAAAATTCTAGCAAGTCCACAGTAAACATTTGACTTAAGAGTTTGCCAATTTTTTAATGCTTTTTTTTAAAAAAAAATTAATTTGCAGGCACAGTCATATAAATGTCCAGTTGGTTTTAACTGGAACAGATTGTACCTATAAATTATCATGCAAAAGAATGGAATCTCTATTCAAATGTGGTGTTCCACTACTCTTAATAAGAATTAAATATAATCTGGAACTTTTAGAGACATTGTGATTTAAAAAAAAAAAAAGTACACCCAGTATAGAAATATACAGAGAAGAGTCATCATTTAATTTTCTAAACTACAAAAATACAGTAATCTAAAAAACTATGCCTGCAATTGAAAAATGTCAGCATCTACTTAACTCATAGCAGTTCTGGTGATAAGTTAATGRCATGAATTGCCAGGATCATTTTTATTTATTTATTTTTTCCCCTCTCTGGTGGGATGAGCTTCAGAGTATTGGTTAAGATTCAAAAATAAGTGTTAATGCTGAGTTTTATCTGACAAGAGATGTGTTTAAGTGATGTTCCCAAGTTGGACAATGTTTGCAGAAATCTTGGGACATCTGGTGAATAAGAACAGTCTCTTGTCACATCTGTGTATTGTAGTACAAAAAAGTGAAGAGTTTGGTGTCTTGCAGGCCAAGTATATGACTGAGTGAAGAAAGAATATTGAATGGCTTTCAGTGAGTGAGAATGTAGATTTTTCAGGCCCAGTGAATTATTTGGAAGGTGAATATGAAAGATGACTAAGAAAAACAAGTTTCRAAACTATAAAGATATCTACATGTGGGAAATTTCTAAAGAAACACTCATTTCTACTGGTTGTAGAAAAGTCTTTGAGATTTTCAGGTATAACAATAACAATATATATAACTTTTTATATATGTGATTATGTTTATAAGAGAAAATCATAGGCTACTAAAAACATGTTTCTGTTTAAATCAAAATAATGGCAGGATTCTGATACATGAGCTTGAAAATTGTCCTTTMTTTCTCAGTGTTCTATTTAACCTAATTTTCTCTGAGATTGTCTTAATTAGAAGCAGAGAAGAAATACACTCTCATCTCATAAAAGAATACATTCTCTTCTCTTTAAAAATGCTACCTGGCCACTGGATAGTATCCTCACACYTAAGGCTGTGCTGTCTCTATCAGTGTTACTGCTTTGGAAGAATGGAAACCTGAGGTGTAATGAAGTTTATACTGCTCCTGGCAATGAATTAGGAAAAAAAAAATCTTTGTGGTACTTGCAGCAACAGGAAAGATCTGCTAAGACTTGTGTTGGGGGTTAGCAGTCCTTACTGACATTTATATTTTCATTAAAGTGTTACTAAGTTTTTTCTCACTGTGCACCCTACTCTGCTGTTATTTCTTGAAGTCATTCCTAAAACTCTTCTTAACAGATTTAAATACTGAAATGAAGGGGCAAGGTAGCAACCCTTTATTAATTCTTACATTATTTACAGTAGAAACAAAGTACAAATCCTGGAAAGGTAAGTTCCTTGCTTTGGATATTTTAAGCTTCCTAATAGACA
Source organism: Nothoprocta perdicaria (assembly GCF_003342845.1). NCBI lineage: Eukaryota > Metazoa > Chordata > Aves > Tinamiformes > Tinamidae > Nothoprocta > Nothoprocta perdicaria. Next base: position 1,280,326 of record NW_020455832.1, read on the forward strand.
TGAACGTTTTAGGAAAGTCCAAAATGAACAGATACTTATTTTGAAAACAAGGACATCTTTTGCAGTTATGTCTGTATTCTAATTCCAAATATATTTTGTAATGTTCTGAAAGCAAACAAACAAAAAAGCTTTGTTCTTACACCACTTAAGTGCCTGAATATTCCTTTTCAGTGGAGGAGGACACAGAGGAAAGCTCAAGATCTGGTAGAGAATCTGTGTCCACAGCAAGTGACCAGCCATCCCACTCCTTGGAGCGGCAGATGAATGGAAGCCAAGATAAAGGTGACAGGAAAAAGGCGGGGAAAGAAAAGAAGAAAGATCGAGACAAAGAGAAGGAGAAAATTAAGGCAAAGAAAGGAATGCTGAAAGGCTTGGGAGACATGTTCAGGTAGGTGTTTTGTAAGAATGAATTATAGAATGAAGCTTCATATTTATTTGCTCTTTTATACTCTGACCATTTCCTGAGGCCATTTTTTATATACAAAAATGTACATCATGTGTATAGGTTCACCCTTCATAATTTCTAAGTTTATTGGTAGTGTTATGTGAAGGAAGAAGCTCAGCATGAAAGGGAAGCAGTTGGCTAGTGGGCTGGAAGAGCTGCAAGGGAAATATGTTTTAAACATTCAAGCTGCCTAGTCTTGGAAAGAGCCTTTGGTGACGTCTAAGCAGTGCATGTGTGCCTTGACACGTTAAAAGTTTTGGGTTTTTTTTCCTCTTACACTGGGCTCTTCCTAATCTCATACCAMAAATGTGTGTGTTATTAAATCAGGCTTTATCTTTACTATAATGCCTGTTTGCTACTATGGAAGCATGATGGGAAAGCCATGAATCAGTTTGAAATTGAAAAGCAGCATGTTCATCTCCAGGAAAACAGAATCTAAATAAGGTTATGTGCTCTCAGAACCCACAGGCTGGTGAAAGACTTTTTTTTCTTTCCAAGCTGCAAGATTGGTGAAAGCCTTGATTTTACCAAGCACAGAGATTTTTTTTTGGAAATGACATAAATGTTCTGAAAGGAGCAGGCTGCTGAGGGACACCCTGCTGCTCTGAGTACATGGTGAAACGTGACAGGCAACTTGGATCACTTGTGGGAAGGGGTGAGAGGGAGACGAGATTGGTCTTTATTTTAGCTAGGTAGGGTCAATAAATATATTTCCAAAAGAAAATAATATCAAGACTGTATTAGATTTCTTTTATATATTTAGTGGTTCATTATTTAAATATGCAATGAAAAATAGGTATCAATTTAAAGATTTATTAAAATGATTGCACTGAAAACATGTACGTATAGCTTCAGTGAACTTATTTCCTGTTATGTTCTTTATCCCGTAAAACATTAATTGATTATAGGTTGTTGCTCAAGACTTGTTCCATGACTTTGTATCATATTGCAAAAATTGTTACTTTTATATTTAAAAAAAAAGCTAGAAAATACTAGTTATATTTAGAAATTGCAAAATAATGTCAGATTATTTGGCTATATATGCCATGGAATGCCAAAATGAGAAGGTCTCACRCTTCAGATAGCAGGAAAGTGCTTCAGGCTGGTCGGGCATAAATCCCACACAATCTCCTTACCTTCTTCGTGTTTGCCTGCTTAGATTGAAGAGTTCTGCTGTCAGGTAAAACCTTAGAGTTTGAGCCTGTGAACATCATTAAATTGTTCTGTGAGACATAAACTCCCATAAAACTCGAGTGGAGAGTTGCACTGAAAACTCAGTCCCAACATTATTCACTTGAATAGAGGCTTAAAAATCCAAAGTGCAGACAGGTTCTTTCCTGCAATCTTACCTATTTTTCTACAGCTTCTTGATTCTTTATTTCCATGGAACATAAGTAATTTATTGGGTAAAATGAGGGCCATCCCTTGAGTTGCAGTATGACACAGCGCCTACAAAGTTGAGCAGCTCCTCAGTCCTCAATTTTCTCCAACCATTCGCAGTACCCTGGGGTGCACTGAGAGAGCTTCTTGCCCTTGCAAATTTTAGCACACAGTCAGCAAAATCCTGCCCAAGTGAAGGAGGCTTCATCTTCTGCAGAGCTGGATTGTTTCAGGCTCTTCAGTTGTTTTCAGCCTTCTGGCATTAGAGCTTGACGTCTCCTATTTCCATGCGGCCCGGGAAGCTTTAGATGGCAAAAAGTGCAAGAGTGGAAGCGAATGCCATCTTTAATCATGCACTTCTGGTTTCTCTYCTGACTTTTATAGTCAGTGTAAGACATTCAAAATCTTTAATTTGAAAACAACAGTAATTTGATGGATCAGAAAATCTCACRATAGCTTTCTTTTAGCTTTCTTTTTCACTCTTCATAGCAGTCAACATTTCCTTAAGGTGTTTTTGCCCTAGCACCACTTCTAAGTGAACTTCCCTTTTCAGTCTCCTTAATTAATGTGGGAGCAGTGCCATTGGGATGCAGTTTGACTCCTCCTGGATCTTTAAATTAACGTGCACCTTGTCAACCACCCAGGAGAAATGCTCCTGGCAAATAAGAAAATGCTGATCGAAGGAATTAAGCATTATGCCTCATTTCCACTCATTGCTTAGATTTCCTTTATTGACATGTTTCTCCATAGTGTTTGAGAGACGGGCTTTGTTATGTCTGCAAGTTAAGRTTGTACTTCTGCCTACAACACGTTTTGTTTTACTATTGATCTGACATATTTCATAGATGTCAGGTAGCTGGTGAAAAAAAGTGCGATAAAAATAATGATGGCAGTAACATTTAAAATTCAAGCCATGATCAAAGCATAATTGGATGTTTTTGATGCTTGGCAGCATTGTGATTTCTTGGTACCTCTATTTCTTTTCTCCGTTTTCACTTACGTCTTCCATTTCAGTGCCCTTAACTTTAATCTGTCTTCATTAGGTTATATGGGCAAGAACACTTGTGGGACGGAATTACTGTTAACTGACACTTTATTCCAATGTCTGTATATAGCCAAGGGGTTTTTTATTGCTATATGAAAACTGACAGCTCATAAAATGGAGCCTACATAACATATAAAAATAAGGCTGCTTGTGTCATTTAAAATCATAGGATTTGGTACTGGAATCTTCATTAAACTGTTCTGTAAGATGCAAACTCCCACTAGAGAATCCTAGGTTACATTAATGCTTCAGCATCTATTCATCATTTYCAAGAAATCCCCTGATGATTCAGGGATGTGCTATCGCACATTACTATCATAAGTAAATCTTTTAAATACTTACATTGTTTTACTGCTTTTATCAAACAGAATAAAGAGAATAGGCCTGCCTGTGGTCATGAACTGGGAATTGCGGGGTGCAGTCTGCAGGGCTCTTGCACACATAGCTCCCATTATTTCCAAAAGACCTTCACTCCCACTAGACCATGAACAGTCTGAAAGTTCRCCCTTCTCCCTGTGAAAWACATCTGTCTGCATATGTGTGTATTTCTCTTTCTTCAAATTGACATTTTAGGTCAGAAAAGATTAATATGAATTTGTCATTTGGCTTAGAAGTCTTCTTTCTATGCACAGWTTAGCATAGAGTACAGGTAAATCTAGAAAAATGTTGAAGAAAGACACTGGTCTTTGGAGTAATGCTGATATATTAGCTTGCTGCTGCTTGTGGGTGCTCCAGARCTCACTTATACCAAAATGTTTGTTGCTTGAAGGTAAAGCTTATACGTATCATTCCTSTGTTTTCCATGTCATCCCTTCAGTGGCATCTTATGCTCTTCCTATGGCTTTAATCACATCCAAGGGAAAGGTTGTTCTGTTCCTCCTTCTCCACTGCTGGTGTTTAAGTGGTGTCTGGGTGGCCACTGCCCGCTGAGGAAATGGTTTTTTGGAAGCTGATCTGCTATTCTGCTGTTTTTTCTGTGGGTTTTGTAAGAAGCCTTGAACGGGTGCTGTTTTGACATAAGAAGATTATTTTAAAAAGTATGTTTCTCTAAGTGCGATCTAAAATATGTATTTATTCGTTTTTAGATCTGATTTTATTTCTAGTAGAGATTTTGYGTCTTGATAAAATGGATCTGACAAAAACGATCAGTTGATAAATAAGTCATAGTAGTACTGCCTATGAAGAAGGCCTCATGTTTCACACACTGCACCTATGGTTAGTGCTGAAAGGGATACTATGGACTGTTGGGCTTCTACTTGTGAGTTTTGACATTTCTCTGCATAAAAGGAGAAATAATATATGCCTACTTCTCCTTCCTTGCACTTGGCCCAGTCAAAGGCAAGGTAGTTTCATTGAAAAATTCATGAAAGTGAGTCCTCTGCAAACGTGAAACAGGGAGATAGGACATTATTCTTAGTTTTTAGACTTTGGGTAATGAAATGGCAACGGTACTCTGCTGTGGTACATCTTGTCACTTAAGATCCCCAGATTTCATCCATGCTTATTTCCATGGTACAAGTTTGGATATAGTTCTGATGGTTCAAAATGATAGGCCATAGATGGATGAAGTGGTAGCTCAGTATCTTCCCTCAGCTTCCTTGAGTCATGTGCAGTTTTCCCTGTGGCTGCCCTGGGCCGTGGTTCTGTAACACGGTGACTTCACATGACTATGTCACCTTTTTTAGGGTTTATTTTGATCTCAAGAACGTTGGTAGCAAAACTCTCATTGGAGAGTTTATATTTGAGAACTCTCATTTTATAATAAAAGAATCATGTACATCAGATGGTCAGCAACAGGCAAGGGTGTGACCGAAGAACATCATCTTTAAAAGAAACTAAACCTTTAATATGTTGCAAATAAGGACAAAGTCGGGGAAAGAAAAGCAGCTTCAGGTTTCTGTAGCAGAGAAGGTCAAGCTATCAAACATGTCTTGCTGGAAACACAGTTATTGGATGTCAGTGCATGATAAGAAAAATGTGCTGAAACAAATAGAAATCAACATCAGATAAAAATGGATTTGCAGATACAGAAAGGTGCTGAAACTGCTGAGGTGAAGTAAGGATGCTGAGGGAACATGCTCTTTCTGTCTGATGCTTGAGTCTTGGCAAGAAAATACTTCCTTTGGTTTTGGAGGTTACTTATGAAATCAATTTAATGTCATTTTGAAGTAATTAGGGATAAGTAGGTTATATGAAATAAATACATTTTCTACTGTAGAAATTATTTTCTCTTACATAAACATACCTTTTCAATGGGATACAAGCAGTGTGTGTGGAAATTGGTGGCGTAAGACTAAGATTAATCGGTGCCTGTGTGATGGTGGCATTGGAGGCTTTACATTTCAAGATCTGTGCTGTAATGTTGTTGGAAATGTAAAGCTGTTACATACAATGCCTGGTCTTCGATTCTCTCTTGACTGCTTTAGAGTACAGGTGTGTGAATCAATGCACTAGATAGCCAATGCAAATGCAATATTCCCCAAATTTCCATTAAAATCTAATCCTACAATTACATTTAAAATGATTACTAGGAGCCTTGTAGAATTGCTTCTTCCAGTTCTGAGAGAGGAAATGGATAATTTAGTTTGAAACCTTCTTTAGCTGAAATCAGATATACTGTTGTCTCTTTTTTCCACCCCCTGCCCCCCAGCCCAGYTGCTTCCAGGGTGCACCGAACATGTCCAGATTCATAAACATATTATTTGTAGCTTTGCATTACACATTTCAACCACATTAGCCATCTGAGACCTCTGACTGGGCACTTGGGAGAACAACATACACAGATTACTGCTGCTTGTTACATTGCTTCCTGCCTGTATTGCCTACTCCGTTTTTCATTTAAGATTTCTCCCCGTAATGTCTGTGAAGAGATGAAAAGCAAATCACAAGGGTTATATCATTGATTTAGTAATTACCTTCTTTTTCTTTCATTTAATAACAACCTTCAGACTTTTAAGCAGGCACATGACATGAAGGTGTCTGAGTTAGTAAAATACAGCTGAAGCATACCCCAGTCAACAAATACCTCAAAATTGATAAAATAAAACCCATGGTCTGATTCTTGTCATTCAGTAGCTTAAGAAGCAGCAATAATGGCATTTTCCTTGGAGGGCATGACTAATGGGACTGCGTATCACTGAATGACACGTGCTGATCTCTGGACTTAATGGAAAACATGGGAACGACTTCCAAAACGTCGCAACTTTTTGTGGTGCTTTGTTCATGGCACAAAACGCAATAAATCTTCCATCTGAGAACAGTGGAGAAAGAGGTTAAACACCTGTTTGCCGTATCATTTCAACTGCAAAGATTCTTGTCAGCACCCAGAATTGCACCTGGATTGTTRATACCCATCTGAGAACATCACCAAGAGCTTGCTGTGCTTACGGTGCGCGTGCCATCCACAAAGCTGAGCTGGGTCAGTTCTCAGCTACGCTGAGCTTGAGGCATTTGTACTCTGGTTTGGGCCTGCTCCACTTTGTAAGCCAAGTGGTGTAACTAAAGTGAAGTCCCCACCTGCTTCCCCTCTTCTGCTGRCAGCTAGGGAATGTGCAGTCGCAGGACTAGATGATCTCCAGAGGTCCCTTCCAACCTGGAATATTCTGAGTCCTGCACGTGGGGCATAAGCAGGGGCCGATTCGCGTTTCAGGAGCCCAGTCCTCTCCCTGTTTTACGCTTCTCTGGGCTAGTTTGTTCTGATTTGTTTCCAAGTTTCGAGCAGCTGCTGGGATGCACGGACTCAGAAAAGTCTTTCAAATGAAGTCAGCCATGCAGYAAATTGTCACCTTTGATGCAGACAATTATCGGGGACTCTCGTCAATGTCTTTCAGAGCATTTTCATATTCTTCACTTCCTTCTTTCCAATTAAAAGTAAATAAGGGCCTGAAGGAGATAAGCTGGATTGAAAATGACTTTTCTTTTTGGAAAGGAGAGCAATGTGCTTTTCACCCTCTCCGCGCTTTCTGTCTTCCCTGTTTTCTTCTGGCTGCTGGAATCAGCTGTTTTGAGGGAAATTGTGTTCTGCTGTGGCACTCTGCAACACCAGGCATCACACTTATTTATGACTAACATGTACTTGGGGTTAGTTGAATGGCAAATTCTTATTGCTAAACCAAACAACTTCACATAATCTGTCAGGGATTTAAGGAATGCGGCTTCATTAAGTGGTTAGTAAACTCTGTGACTTCTAAATGAAACACAGAAAGCACTGGTATGCAATCGGGAGGGGTGGATTTGAAATGAGAGATTAACATAATCGTATGTGTCATTCTGACAGGAAACAGGGCTTTGTTCTTAACACTGGATTTTCCCTGAGTAAATCTTGAACTTGTAAGTCTGATGGGGGTATATTGTGTGTGGGTTGTTTTTTTTTTTTTTTTTTTTTTTTTTTTAATTTGAATAAAACCAGGGCTTTTGTTTCTAACATCCAGAAATAAGTGTAAGGATGACCCGTTACTAGAGACAAGTTCATAGTAGCTGCTAACATATTCTCCCAATATTCTCCCTTTGCTTGTCAGTGAGTTTAAATAGCAAACCTTTGACATCTACAGCGCAGCATCTGACTGCAAAGCGAGCGCGGAGCGTGACAGCCGAGCCTTCCAAGAGCCTTCCCGACGCTCCCAAACATTTCTTTTCCAGACCCTGGTGTATGAATATAGAATGCAAGTGTCAAGGATGACACCCACTTTATAATCTTGGTAAAGCAAGCCTTTTTCATAGAGGAATTTGTTGACAGTTCAGAGATTCAAAGTCAGTTTTAGCTTTAGCTTGTGAAGAAATAAGATTTTTTTTTCCAACCTGATGTGATAATTGAAGACTACTAGTTAGTCAATGTGTTAGTCCCCAGCAAAGTACGGTAGATAAATACTTTCTTGAAAAGCATAGGTCCTGTTAGATGAAAAGCTCTATAAATGATATCCATCTCTATATCTGTAGGGAATATTCTTTAGAGATTTTATTCACTACCAATAGCACTTGCATATTGATGCAGTTTAAAGATGCTTAGTTTATAGATCTTGTATGTTTAAAGCTGTCTTCCTTCAAAACCTTTATTTCCAAGCAGGAATAGAAATGCTTTCCTGGAAGAAAATTAATGCAACTTAATATATTTTTACAGCAGAACATGTCATAGGCCATTATGTCAAGGTTACTTGAGCTACTTAAGTTGGCATCTGCAGGAGACAGGATCCTTTGCTAGGAGACAGAGCTCCGACTTGCAGTTGCATTTCACTCCTCGTGAGCAATGATCTGTATTCACGATGCGTTGGAAAGCTGATGCCTCTGTGAGGATTTCTGCGTGTCTCATTGTCGTGCAGTAAATGATAATTAAAGGCAGAATTATAAAATACGTCAGTGAAAACAGCAAAATAAGTATAAGCTACTATGATTTCTGGAATGGTATCTACAGGGTAGCTGGAAATATTCTGTGAGCTCCTCCCTGAGTTTTGCTGAATGTAGTAGTAAAATAATAGGTAAAAGACATTTGACTCAGAGATCTTATTTCAGTTTTTAGGTTGATGTTGTTTTTATTAATGTCACAGTCAAAAAAATAAATAAATAAAAAGGAGGAACAGAAGTTTTATAGAAAGATGAAGACAGAAACACAGTGCTCACTGTGTTGTGTGTGGCATTCCTCTAATTTGAAGCTTTTGATCAGTTCTGGTTAACAGAGGAAGGATAAAAAATAAAAGCAAAGAATGAATAGAATTAGAAACAACTGGRCAGATATTGAAAATTAGAACAGTAAACGCATAGAAAGATGCAGTTTTAACAATTCCTCATGCAGCAGATCCCAGGCTGGCACCAACCTCCTCTGGTTGGTCCAAGTCCTGCTCACAGCAGACTAGCTGTAACGTCTTACCAGGTTTCCAGAGGGCCATGTCCAGCCGAGTGGTGGATATCTCTGAGAATGGATATTCTGCAGCTTCTCTCAGCAGCTCTTTCACAGCTTAACCCTAGTCCTCATGAAAACTATTTATTTATCCTATATAAGAGGAGATATGGATAAGATATATTGAATAATATATCTTATATAATATAAACTGGTACAGAAAATCTAAATCAATTAGCACCTACTTATCTTTCATGTGTAAAGCATTCACATAAAAACATGTGAATGTACAATGAAGTTGTCATTCCAAATTTTAAGGATTTCTGAAATGCTTGATTATCTGAGGGACTTCTGTCCTCACATTTCCTTGAACACTAACATATAGGAAGGAACACTGCTGAGCGCTTGTGCTTGCGACTRCAAGACACCCTGTGTGTATTAAGTGCTAAGGGAGGAGTTATTTGTAAACAGGATATTTTACTGTGTTTCCATGAATCTGCCTTTCTGCCTTTATTCAACTCGTAGCTATTATGTTACCAAGCTTGAGTGGCTGTTCTGACACCAAATGASACCTGATGTGATGCACTGAGCTGGAAGAGGTGATGATTTTCTTTGGAACTGAGGGAGAAAACCAGTTACAGATATCTTTTTCCTATTTTATTCTGCATTAGAAAATGCCACCTGATTTGCAATTACAAACGTAAAATTTGTGTTGCATTAATGCTTATGGTGCTCATTTCCATCTCAAACCGCAGCTGTCAAATAAAACCTCTAATATTTGTAGTTCAGAAGTGACAGGAAAAGGTGATTTATATTGCTTTTGGATGGGGCAAAGGTGTTATTTTAATTCTCGTCATGCTCAGCAAGTTCTAGAGCTGAACAGAAGATAAGAATGTGGCCATAGCAAGCTGAAGTAGCCCTGCAAGTCCCTGTACCCTCATGGCTTGTCTCTGACTGTGGTCAGTAGTGGGTGTCAAGGGCAGAGCACTTGAACAGGGCAATCGGAWAGTGCTTCTTCTCCGGTCTGTTTTCTGATCTGCAGCCCAAGGATTCCTTGAGACAATGAAGGTGCCTCTTTGTTCATACAGAAAATATGATGTGCATATTTGTGTCCTTACCCTGTTGCTGATAGCTTGGTGTATATTTACTTAATTTCTAATGYAGTATATTGAACCATAGAATCCTTAAGGTTGGAAGGGACCTCTGGAGATCATCTAGTCCAACCCCCCTGCTCACGCAGGGTCACCTAGAGCACGGGGCACAGGGCGGCATCCAGGTGGGTTTGGAAGGTCTTTAGAGAAGGAGACTGCACAACCTCTCTGGGCAGCCTGTTCCAGGGCTCTGTCACCCTCACAGTAAAGAAGTTTTTCCTTAAGTTCCTGTGGAACTTCTGGTGCTTCAGTTCGTGGCCATTTCCTCTAGTCCTGTTGGTGGACACCGCTGAAAAGAGGCYGGCCCCATGCTTCTCACTCCCTCCCTTGAGGTATATTTATATATTGATTAGATCCCCTCTCGGCCTTCTCTTCTTCGGGCTGAACAGGCCTATATCAAAAAAGAGGTTTTTTTGCAAAGATTCTATAAAGTTATTTTTGTCTCGAGAGCCTGGTTTTACATCAGCAGTGTGCAGACCTGATTGGAATGCACGGCAGTAGATCTGACTCATTATATAATGTCAGTATTTTATGGCACTCAGGTAAGTATGTTTGCAAAGTAGCAGTAAACCTGTTTGATGTGCAATAACGCTTCAGTAGTTAATGTAGTGTTCTACTGCATATTAACTTTTACTGCTTCTATGCAAACTTAAAATAAGCAAGAGTGCAAGAAAAGGCTGTCAGTGTCTGTAAAATAGACCCTGCTGGAATGCATTCATTTCAAGAACTAGCTTTACAGCATCTGTTTGGGCTAGCCGATGATGGCACTAAGAGTAAATGTTGAAATGTTTGCCTCACCAGAAGATAAATACACAGTTTTTACAAATTCTAACACTACCTTCAGCACTTTGTTGATATTAGTCTTGTAGCTCCTAGTCCTAAAAGGAAAAAGAGCAGTAGTGTGTTTTCATGGAGCTACTGGATGGTCTTAACTCTTTTCAACAAGTATAATAGCATACTGGCCATACAGCTAATTTAGAAGGTTTCTATTATATGTTGAAAGTATGTTGGCAGTGCTRGGTTGGTAGAGAAATTTCCTGTCAGGAATAATTAATTCTGCAGTAGATGTATTAACTTTGTAGACGTTGCCAGCCAGGGAGATACTAAAAATTAAATTCGCAGAAAGTTGGTCCTTATATTATTTGTGGTTGAAGTTTAAAAATCTTCCAGACTTTGGCAAGTTATTTAAGCTTTGAGGAGCAACCGTTTTCTCATTGAAAAATGAAATAGTACCTTGTTCTTTGAGTGCTTTGATGTCCTCTGGCATTTCCTGAATTGTAGAAATACAGCATATTTGTATGCTAAAAACACGTTATCTATGGCTCCCTAATGCTTGTGATGAGTTTATATTGGAAGTATATATTGGAAGATGGCTGTGATTTCTAGATGACTGAAAATATATGTAGATTTCCTTTTTCCTGTTATGCTATTTTAGCTAGTACTCAATAAGAAACAAAGTTTATGGATTGGCTCTGTAAAGTTCTGCGGAAGAGGATTTAATAAAAAAAAAATGCATCAAGGGTCTTAGTTGTATCAGCATTTTTGAGTACCACAATAATGAATGTAGTGCATTTTTATACCAATTGCGAGTGCTTCTAGCATATTCAACACCAGGTGTGCCAGCAGTATTTAGAATGCAAGTTGAATTGCTATTACACATTTCAACAGCAACATATCACAAATAAATGTAAAATATTTCACAATATTATTATATATGCATTTTTTTGTCTTTAACCCATAGTGTTAAAATCCGGAAATTTATAATGCAGTATTACAGGAAATTTAGGTTTAGTGTTACAGTTGAAACACTTATTTTCTCTGGTGCTGCTGAGCAGGTAATGATACCAGCAGTATTTCCTTCCGTAACTGCTAGGAATCCTGGTGGAGCTCTAAATATTTTGTTAATTCTGTTGTGCTTTATGACTGCCAAAGTAARAAAGCTACTTGCATAAGACAAAACATGAAGACTTTGTACTGCTTTCCTCAGTATTTGTGGGATTTTTTTGAGAATTATTTTTTAAGTGGTAGTTGCAGGATGTGTTTTATGACCAGGAGAGGTASGAAGGTGGCGATGCTAATTGCCTCGCTATATCCTCTCACCCAGGCAGAGCCGGCCTCGCTGGGGCTGGCTCTTGGCACGTCCTAATGGGGAGCTGAACGGCTTTGATGTCGACATCAGGCTTGTTTTAAAWATCAACTGTCTGGTTTTATAAATAAAATATAGGGCCAGTCTCTCACTTCCCATAGTGTCTGCGCATATGAGAATAAGAACAAAAGTGCTGGTGTTTATGAGGCTGGTGCCAGCCTGGGATCTGCTGCATGAGGAGCTTGTTTTCCCCTTGGCTGGGACCAAGCCCCCCGTGTCTTTCACCTTTCATTAGGGCTGCGCAGATCTTGGATTCTACACATGTTTTCAATCTGCAGTAACTCTTGGCTTCCAGACTGGCACTGCAATAACCAGCGCTGTAAATCACAGCCGATGCAGTTATTCCGTGGAGCTGCCATGAAGGCAGCTCGAGCTCCGGCTCCTGGTGGCACCAGGATGCTGGGGGTCTCCAGGGCTCCGGTAGCYCTGGGCAAACCCCGGACCAGCTGCTGCGGGGACGGGCTGCCAAGCTGCCTTCCCCAGGATCATCCACCTGCGCCTCGTTGCATCCAGTCCAGAGGGAAGTTTTGCTCCCTTGGTGCAAAATCTCCCTCTTCCTTTGGCAGTGCAAAATCTCCCTCTTCTTTTTCCTGCATATATGAACTAAATTTTTGTGCTGCGGGGCAGGATATCAGCTCATAGAATAGACATCACTATGCAAAGTCAACATCAGCATACTAATTTATGCCAACCAGAGGCTTGGCTCAGACTGGTCCCTGTGCTTTAATCCTGTTTATAAATTTTAAAACACCTTGTAGCTTTTATTCTTTGTCCTCTGTTTTATGGCAATGCTAGATTCAGTGGCATTCAGTGTATCCTAATTTAACTGTGCTCTGTGGCACCCTGTGAAAGGATCCCATCAGCATTATTTTTAATAGTTTTCCAATTAAATTTATTTTTCTTTATCCCCAAAGAGACGTAAGTGACAAGGTGGAACTGAGAAGGAGATGGGAAGTTCCCCTTTGCGCAGGTAGCTCAGCTCGCCGTGGGGAGCCGCGTTGCTCCTTGGTCAGCATCCTCTGCAAGGACAGCGGCAGCCGAGCACCCGTCCAGGGATACAGGGATTTGCCTTAGATGTGTCCCTCGGGCTCCTGCAATAGTGTCTGTTTTCCTCTGTTGGAAAATGTTCATGACTTCCTAGTGTGTATAAATATGTGAATGAGACTGAAGATACAACCACACGACGCATCTTGCTTAATTTACCCTACAGAAGTTGTTCTTGAGCCTATGTGTTTCAACCAAGATTTTCCGTAACAGACAGAAAAAGTGCTGACCGACATATTAACTCCTCTAGATAATGAGATCTGTAGGGAAGTTTTAATCTTTGGAAGGTTCCAGATGAACTGTCAGTAGTTTTATTAACTTTGGTATATCTGCGTTAACCTCTGCATATATTCTACAGTTTAACTGCAAGGCTGCAAGTCTCGGTAATRTTGCTGCAATTTCCTGGTGTAACTAGGCAGTGTGTAACGTTCGTGCCCTCGCTTCTTTGCCTCTTGCCTGTTTCCTAACTTTGCTCTTTGCAGCTCATGTTTACGTATAAGCTATGCCATGCTCATATAAATGCAAGCAAGCATTTCGGCTGTAAAATGGAATTATGAAGACTCTTCATGCTGCTAAGTGCTTTTCTTCCCTTTCTGCTAGGAAAGTGTTGAAGCAAATTTYCTTTGCAACTTTTTTTTTTCTTCTCTTGAGTACCAGTAAAATGGATTTCTTTTTTTTAATGTTTCATTTGCATTTCTTATAAGGTCTGTCTTTAGACCAGTACCCATTTTCTCAATTGTACTTCTGTAGATTTGGAAAAAATCATGGTAACCAGATGCAGTATTTGTCTCTGGCCTGGCAAAGTGTTAGATTTAACAAAAGAAGCTAATAGAAATGTTCAAATTGACCCTTCTCATCATATGGACTTCTTGGAGCTCAATCAATCTCTCATTATTATCAGAGTTATTCACACAGAGGCAGAAGTGCTACTATTTCTCATAATCAGCCCTTGAGCCAGATGTAATTTGCAATTTTGTAGCATTGTATTTTGAAACAATAATGCATTAAAATGAACAGAGCAGGAATTAGAAGCATAGTTAAGAGAACCCATTGAGGAGTAGCCACGGTTTAGTCTCTCTACACACTTGTGGTGGACACTGGTAATTAAAGGCACACAATGCAGCCTTATTAATACCTAAATTGGCGCCCAGTTTGTGCGACACCAGCAGCAGGGGCGCCTCGGTCRGCGTGTTTGCAGCGAGGCCTCGCAGTTGTCACGTGCGGTGGGAGTGCGGAGGAGCCGGGACAAAATGTGGACAAAAGTGTGGACAGAAGTGTGGACAAAAGGGAGCTCCTGCCTTGGCACGGCACACGCCACGGGAACCGYGTCCCGCCCACATCCAGCAAGGCAAAATCGCCTCGGTTGTAGAGAAATAGCTGCGTTTTTGTTCGTGTTCAAATATAATCAGGCACCTGTGAATCCCAGTCTGCTGTTGATGCTTACAATTTAGGATTTCTTCTATCCTTATGTGGTATTCCATATTGCAGAGTAGGGGGGTGTGCATCTGCTTCTATATTTTTAGTCTGTGGAAGCTGAGTTGAAATACTGGAGAGTTTTTTTGGGGAGCCTTCTTTACCTTTTAAGTGAAACTTAACCATGTTATCTTTCCTTTTTTTTTTTTTTTTTTTTCTCCTTACTTTCTATTTACAGTTTTTCAATTATTGTTTTAACATCTTACTGCTCAGAACTCCTAGTATTGAATTACCTAACAAAGAATTGCAGTCTTGATTAGAGAATACTGTCTGAGAGAGAGGGACAGGAGCATTTGTAAGTACATTAAATGACAATAATGAAAGGATATGTTGTCCATTAAGATTACATTATCCATTAAAAGACTGAATTAGCTTGGTTGTATCACATGTATGAGCTACTCTCTTCAGTGACAAATAGCACACATGTAGTGTATCAAATCTTATCCCAGGCAAGACGATTTATGTGGTCAAATAATTGTTTTCTCTTTTGAATATGTGCACAGTACTAAAAAGTTCTTGCCACACAAGTAGGCTTCAAAGTGCTATGAAATTTCCATCAAAATATCATGGACTGCTCCTGTGGTCGCTGCTGTCACTGATGATTGCTAACGTGGCTGTATCTGAGCAGGAGCTTTCTCTTTCATCTCTGATTCTTGCAGGGATGCCACAAACCACTTAATGGGTTTAATAGGTTTTGGCTCTGCATCATGCAAATGAGTTAGTTATGGTGACTTTTAGTGGTCTTGTGTACCAAGTTGGTTTGGCCGAGAAAGAGAAGACTCTCTTGTTACTGGGTGCTGCCTTCCTGATACCTTTCAAATATGAGCGTGTAAAATTATGCCCACTTCCTTGGACCTTCTCTGACTGTTTTTAAATTACATTCATTTGGATTAGTTGTTTTTTATTTCTGATCTATATGAATAATTTTGTCATTTATTAGAACTGTCAATGTCTCCAGCAATTTTAGACAGTTAGGAAAAGCAACGCGAGAAGATTATGTTCTGTTTAGCAATTTGCAGACAGATGGTCTTCCCCTAAAAGAAATCTGTTTTTAAAAGTTTCGTCATTTTATGCTGGAAGTAAATATTACAAATGTATAAGTTGTGAAAAGAGAGCGACTTGGTGCGAATAATATTCTGCCTGTTGTGTCATGCCTTTCAGGAAACGTTATCAAAACTGTTTATGAAAATAATTGAATGAAACCTCATGACATGTCTTTTGGTTTGGCATTATACCCGTTTTCTGCGAAGCTGGGATACTGAATCACAAAGACAAGCAGATTAAGCTTCAGTGGTTGGAAACAGCTACCAGCCCCATATGTTGTTTCCACTTCTTTCCAGGAAGTTGTGGTCTGAGTTGCCTGCAATGTTGCACGTGAAGGCTTGCAATTTAGGTGCTGTCCTAACTGTTGATTTTAAGTAGCCTTATTTCAATTAGCTGCTTTTAATGTTTGGARAGGGATGCAGTGGATGTTGAGATAAAGTTTGTGCATGTGCAGTGTGACTGCAGTGTCACCAAACAGCTTCACGTGCTCCTCAGTTCTCACAGGGCACCATCAGAGAGGACTGATAAATGAGTGATAAGTACTTAGGTCATCCCAGTTTTGATCTGTGTTCACGTCTGAACACAGGAGTTGTGGAAACATGTGATTTTGTCCAAAATACCAGTCAAAAAAAAAAAAAAAGAATAAATCTCATAACTGTAGTTTTCATTGATTGCAAGTTAGTGATTGCAGTGTGGACCCTGGCCTTGATCTGGCTTGCTTTAATTCCAGAAGAGCAGCCTCTGAGTTCTGTTTATGAGAACACACTGACTTAGAGGCATCTTGGCCACTTAAAGAAATATATAAATTGTGTTTTTGCTTGAAGGCCCATACACAAACCTGTCTCTGCAGAGATATTCTCCTTTGCTCTTACGCAGTGCCCCTTGTTTGGTATGGGACGCCAGGGTTCTCCAAGAACCTTGTTTTCAGGGCCTCTTCTGCTGAGTGTTGCACCAAAAGGTTGGCTGCTTTGTCAGTTTTAACATACCCAAGGAAACCTGTGGAAATAAAAAGTTATAAATATCCATTCCAACTATTCCCACAGTGTGGGCTCCTTTGGCCTCCCTCCTGCTACTTGAATATCAGGGTTTCCTCATCATCTCAAGGCAACGATGCTGCCGAGTCATTACAGCTTCTTTTATCCCTCTTCCTAACTCTGRAATCTGAGCTACTAATTTGATTAGATGTGATGTCTGTTTCTAGAAATGCATTGCAGAGATGTAGATCTTTTCTCTTGAAAGCAGATTTTTAAAAATAGCGGTTGCACAATTTTGCTAAAGCATGGAAGGCTTATAAACCCTCAAGTCATCGCTAACCAGGATGATTTTGTATGTGCACTAATGTTGAATGCTTATTAAATATAATTTTAGCAGGGAATGCTGTTGTCTATGATAATAATTTATCTTTTGAAATATAAATCTTATTGCTGACATAGCAGGATGAAAAACAATACATAAGTCCTTACAAAATAATTAGTGTTAATGTGTGTGTGTATGTTTATATTATTGCAACTGTTGGGAAAAGAGCATGCCTTGAAGACAGAAAGCACTGATAGAATAGCTCAAGACACTTACCATTTGTTAATTTTTAATGACAATGTTTTTTCTATTAAGGAACATAATACTCCTGAACTTCTGTCTCAATCAATTTTTGTGTTTTTTTTTCATTAATCAACTAATGCATGTTTCTTCTGTAGCCCTTTATTCTAATGAAATATGTGGATGATTTGGCAGACGACAATGATCTCATCAGTAACGCATCAGAGTAAAATCCATTTAGCAGACGATATGCATATTATTTTTGTTATATCAAAGATTCTGTTACATGTTTTCTTTCAAACTGAAGTTCTTTTGAGAGAAACTGTAAATGTGGAATTTTGAGTGCTGCCACCTGTGCATCTTCTTGTCTTCATTTGTTGTTTCTGTGCACTTATTTAAGTTAAATCACGTGCATTACGCTTCATCTAATGCATAGTTTGTGTTTATGCATATATATGAAAGAATTGACATTGTGTCTTGAGCAGGTGCTGTTGCATCCTCAGCAATTTTGTTCTCTCAGTCTTGTGCTGTTCAGACTCTCTGATGTGCTGCCCCACAGGCACTGAAGTCACTTTCTCATCAGTCCTCTTCCGTTGGGTAGGGTAGGTTTGGATGCCACCATGTGAGAGCTGTAACAGTCATTCAGGCAAGTAAGTTTGCATATAAGCCAGCTAGTGACCAACAGAGGATTTTTCATTACATTACCCACAGAATTCCAAGGATTTTCCTACTTTAGGGTCAAGGTTCATGCACATAGGTCTCTGTTCTCATCTTTTTTATTAATAATAACACGAAAGCTAGTATCATGAGTTCTGAGGATAGTCCTTTCCTCTAATGTGACTTGGCTATTATGTTCTAGAGATGATAGTTTTTAAAAATGGCCCTCTTACATTTTTTTAATTGCTTCACTTACTATGATTTCTATTGTTGGATGAATTTGAGGATTAAGACAGACTGTGGATCTGTGAATTTGACTTTGAGCATTTACACTTATCTTGAAACTTTCTCTAACCCTTAATGTAAAAAGGGGAATTAAGAAGTTATAAATTAAGTAGAACCCTGGAGTATCTCGGCAATTAGAGTGAACAAGATTTCAGCTGCTCTTCTTCATCAATTTCTCACACTCTTGGATAGACAGGATCTTCTTAATTTATAGCCTGTATTTCAATTAATCATAGGAGTTTTTTTCTTAAAGTTTTTTTCTAAACCGTTACAAAATAACAAACTATTTGTTTAGCTATTCTTTTAGTAATGACTTGTAGATGAGAGAACTACAGAATAAACAGCTCTTAAGTGAGATCACGACTTTTCTATCCTACTAATATCATTTATAATGATAATCATTATAAAGAGACAATTATTTAACCACACAAAGAGTATTAAACTATGCTCAGGGAAGCACATGTTTGTAAATAGAAAGATAATGCTTTTATTTGTTTGGGATATAAAGGAAGCCTTGCATTTTCCTTTTGATCTTTATTTTCCAACATGAGTAATAACTTTGTCTGCTGTGCTTTCAAGAATTCAGGCTGGCAGACATGGTGACCATAGTTGATAAATGTGCTAGGGTTACACTTGCTGCTCAGGATTTAGTGTAGCACGAGGGAAGGCTGTAGCAACAAAACTTGTCATGGTATAAATACATTAACTTTGTTAGAGTAGTATACACAGCTTGATTCCAAGACATTGAAATGCAGCATGGGGCAACTTTCCTCTTTGTATTGATATTTTGTGTACTTCTTTAGGTAGGGCTTTTGTGCTTCACAGTCAAATTGTTAGCATTACACTTAAGAAATGTCAGGAGCTTAGAATCAAATTCCCAGGACTGTCGCAACATCAGTGGCACAGTGCTCCTTTTCAGCTGTTTTTTAAAATCTCAACAGCGATTCTTGGCTTTCTTCATCACTGTCCACCTTTTAACTAATGCGAGATCAATTGATCCRGCATAGATCCTGAGCAGTGGACTTCTCATTTCTGCCTCAGAAAAAGGTTGTAATTTCTTTTCACGGTAAGAACTGCAACAAGTATGCCAGGAGCCAGCCTCACAGCGAGGAGAGTGGGTTCAGGTTCAGACAAGTGCCAGAAAACCTCCAGGTGCTTCAGGCACTCACTAAGCAGCTGCACGCAGCAGAGCAAAGCTCCAGCATCTGTAAGCAGAGCAGCGAGTGCAGGGATCAGACCTCAGGGCAGTCTTCTCAAAGGCATGTTCTTGSAAAAGTTTTGAGGCTCTCTGTCAGGACGGATGGGTGGCGATTGCTCTTTTGCAGGGCAGGAATCCTTAATGATTGCACTTGGGGAGTTCCCAATCTTAGATTGTTATCATTAAGTGTGCAGTCACTACAGTGGAAAGAACTTTTTGCCAGGACATTAAAGATATCCGCTAGGGAAGAAATATTAGAAGCAGTGGGATTCTGAAGTTTCCACGGTGTGATATACTGGATGTGCATCCTAGTTCCCATTTCCCTTCTTTCTGAGTACTCAAGCAGGGAGGGAAGAGAGGCTTTCACACCAAGGCAGATGTTGATGAGGGGAGTGTTTCCCTGATGTTAATGGTGACCAGGCAGGGCAGAGGCCATACTGCTCACACTCCCTTTTACAAAGATAGGCCAGTTATTTTTTCCTGGGCTGATACATTCAAACTGAGGTGTTTTAAATGCCAAGAGTAATTCAGGGGACCTGACCCACGCTTTGCTTCTTTTGACTCAGACAGCACTGTGTGAGCCACTGGAGAGCAGCAAGGAAGGATTTTTCCACTACCCCCGAAGGCACAGCACTTCTGTAGAACTGGGTATTTTGAAAGGATATTTTATAGAATGCTTGAATTTCATTAGTCTGTTTTTATATCTGAATATTCTGTTATGTCCGTAGTTGTGAATCAAAATAGGAAAATCTAACTGAACTAATTGAAAAGACTGGTGAGTAGCTTCACACTAGTATAGCCCCAAGAGTGCATTGAGTGTTACACAGTTAAAGGGGTGTTTAACAGCTTGCTTTAATGGTATGCCCTGGTATCGCTCTCTGTTGCTCTTCTGTAGTTAAACTTGGCTTGAATGTGGATGCTAAATAATTTATAAATGTCTGTTATAAATTTGGAGAGGATGCTGATTTGGGCTGTGGGTTTTCTTTGTGTCTTAATAAATTATACTTCAAGGAGAAAATAGAAAAAAAAGGAGCAACCACACTTATATTTAGTAATTAAAATAGCCTTATGAAAACCTACTGAATGCAGTGTTGACGCCTCCTGCAGAAATGAAAGGTTTTGATGTGTGTGTGTGTGTGTCTGGCTCCTTCGTGTTTCTTTTAAACACSTTCCCAAAGTGTTGGTGGAACTTGGAAAACGGCTTTACCTTTATCTGCCTGTTACCTCTGCTATTGTAAGCTGACGCTTGACAGAATCCATTAGACTTGCAGTCTTTAGTGGAAAAGAGAATTCTTGAACTCCTAAATATTTTTTGTGTGTGCAGAGATCTTACTGGAAGTATGCAGACTTGGTTAGGGTGAGATTCATATAGGGCAGTGTGTTTTTGACCTGTTCTGCAGCTCCTTGACCTCCGAGTGTCGTGAGGTCCATGCAGTCACCATACAGTCCATGCACGTGACGCGTTAAAGATGTGAAGCCACAATCAGGCATGGGGAGGATGCGGTTGATTATTACAGATTTTGAGTGTAGGGAAGATGCAGTTAATGTTGCTGAACTTAGTACAGGCAGTGGTGATTGAGGTGGATGTATCACTTATGTGGGTGACAATGTCTGGAGAAGGTGGCTTCCCAAGATGACCAAGATGACCATGTTTCATGCGCTGCCTGGCTGTTCCCTGCTGTGATGCCTGCGGAGCTCACCAGGAGTGACACTAGAAGGTCTCCTGTCCCTGGATGGGACCAGAAGATGTCCTTGTGAAGCTTTTATCAGGATTGCTCCTGAGGGCAGAAGAATCCTTACTTCCCAGATGACCACACCCTGAAAGGGAAGAGGGACTGTTGCCACAAGCAAATCCAAGCCCGGTGCTCCAGCACGTGCTGCGGGTGCAGCAGGAGCAGGGCTTATGGGCTCGGAGGCTTCGCTGTGGGAACTCAGACACTGAGTTTTGCTAGGGTTGCGYTACGTGTTTCCACTACAAGTACAGTCTTCTGAAAGCCATGCAGCCTCACCAGCCTTTTAGTAGCCTGCTTACAAGGATTATTTGAGAGGATTATTTGAAATTTCCGGTGTACTTTATTTTTTTTTAATAAGATAATGATTTCAATATGTTTCTCCTCATAATTAAGAGTGAATTGATTTATGGCGGTAGAAATCCTGTTTTGCTGCTCAGACCTCATGGGCACTGATTAAATTTAATCTTTGTATTTATTTATTTATTTATTTATTTAGAACACCAGTATGCTATAAATATATAAACCACCTGCTTGGAAAGTCGCCTCCTTTGCTGGAGGGCCGGGCGAGGCGGAGCGGCGCCGCGGTGCGCGGCGGCCTCTGCCAGCGGCCCTGCTGGCGGGCCCTGCTGCGGCCCGCGCGCTCAGGCCTCTTTCACACCAGCTGTTTTGTGGGGCGTTAGACATCGCAAAGTCGATTGGAGCCTCCCGTGTCGTCTGCTCTAATGTTTGCTGTAATTGTTTTGACGCCTCTTTAATAGATAGGTGGGTGTTTTTGAAGTGCTGGCGTTTTTAGRCACTGCATTTGAGTGTGTCGGGTTTATGTATTTACATAGCATTAAAAAAAACAGAGACTTCAACTATATGTAGCAGTTGGTGTTTTTTTAACCCTATCATGCTTCTCCCTTTTCAGATAGTTCTTAATGAACCATCCTAGTACTCATGTGCCCAAATCATTCAGAAATGAGCAGTCTGGGGGTGGTGGAGAGCAGCCATGCACTGTAAAGTTTGTGTACGTCCTCCTCCACTGCATTATTTCTTTTTTAAAACAACTACCCTAAGAACCATAAACTTGATTACATGGAGTAAAGTTTTCTCACCCCTGAGTGATCACAAATTATTTTTTCTGAAGCGTTACTGTGCGGTATTTCTGCMTTGACTTTGTATGAAGAAAAACAGGAAAAAAAGGGAAGAAATCATATAAATGCTTGGTGGCTTTGAAGCTTTGGGTGTAAACTGTCTGTGTAAATGGATTAAGATGTTTAAGGACCTCTATGTTSGTGTTTGAGCGCTGGAAAGCACTGGGTGCTCTTGCTGTGCCCCTCAGCGGAAGGCTGCTCTCCTCTGAGCGCTTCATGAGAAAATAACCTCACTGCTTTTATCGTGATAAATAATCCCGTGTTTAGTAGATGTATAGACATGTTATCCCATCTGCCGTAATAGGCAGAAAATCGTCATCTGAACTTGGACTGCATTTAAGTGTTTGTTTAGCTCAGTCTGTGCAAAAGTCATTCCATTTAAAGCAGGCCTGAAATAGCTAACAGAAATATACGCAATTTTATTCTAATAATAACGAGAATCTCAAATGTCAGGCTGTTCTCTCCCTGAAAGTCTAGAAGAAAAATGTTCAGAGTGCAAAGATGCAAGAAACTTAAAGTGAGAGCTGGAGCTGGTGGTGGTGGGAGCCCCTGGGAGGGAGAGCAGAGCAGCTCCGCGTCCCTGCTCCCCTGCACATKCTGGGAAAAGGCATATGGGGATAGCAAAACTCAAAGCCACCTGGGGCTGGAGAGGAATAAACTTCCATTTTGGAGCAAGCATGTGTGGTGTGGCGGGGAGAGGGTGAGCGCACGTGGGCAGCTGCCTGTCTCCTGCTCTTCCGTACGGAGCGTCTTTACTCCAYGCAAATTTGCCTTGCAGTCTCGGGCAGCCTGAGACTTCGGTAATTTTTAAAGAGTTGTTTGACTGTGCATTTAAAAATAATGACCCCCCAAAATGCTGGCAGGAAAAAGGAATGTGGCACTACAATTTTCTTTGTTTCTATTCTGTTCTTTAGTAAGGAATTCTATAAAGTTTTAAGAGAAGGAGGAAAAAAAAAAAAGAGAAAAAAAAGAAAAAAAAAACCCTCAGCACAAACTACAGCAGCCTGAAAATATTAAAAAAGGAGGTTCCGAGATCTTTTCAGTTTCTCTTCTTGGTTTCCGAGCAGCGCTTCTCCTTGGAGAAGTCTCTTTGTCATGGGAAAAGGAAAATGCAGTTGTGTTCATTTCACAAGTTAGATTCTTTTTTTGTGTGTTATTAACAGGTTTGGCAAACATCGCAAAGATGACAAGAGTGAGAAAACTGGTAAAATAAAAGTGCAGGAAGCTCTTACTTCAGAAGAGGAGAGAATACGAATGAAGCAAGAACAGGAGAGGTAGACTTCAGTATTTGCTTAAACCTTGATAGAAGGAGTTTTGTTTTTAAACTAAATAACTGAAGTTCCATTTTTCACTGATGAAATTTTCCAAATGCTGATATGTTTATATACTTAGCATAACAAGATGGAGCTGGATTTATTCTGGACATTAGCTTTGACAGCTTCTTTGGCTGCTTTAAACTTTTATAGAACAAGATCTCCTTTCTTTATTGAGGAGACTGGAATAATAATATTAAATGTTTTCTCTATACATTCTATAAATGATTTTATTGACATTTTTAGAAAAATAGTATTTATATAGAATGAAGTAAATTTTGTATTTTTCTTCAAAGTCTTGCATATCTAGTTTTTTCTTTGATATATTTAGAAACAATATAAAGACATATAATCAGTATATTTGTCACTGAAGTTCAGTCTATTTATGTGTCATGCAGTATGTTTATGGAATGATGTGTATATTAAACTGCTAATTGTAAAAATGAGTGGTGAGTACCTCTATTTTTCCATGTCAACTTCCCTTAACATTAAAAGCCTATGTGTTATATATGTCACATGCTCTTCTCAATACTTCCAATCTGTATTTCATCCTGTCTTTTGTAGCCCTAGAGGTCTGGGGCCTAGTCTCTGATATCTTTTATTTCCATTTACTCAAAATCTTGGAAAGCTTAGGCTGTAATTTAACTAGTATTGAAGGATGTACAGGGAGAGAAGGCCTCTTCAGGTAGAAGGTTCTTCCACAGAGGAGACAAAATTTAAAGGGCTACAGTGTTTGCATGTTGGATCGTAAATACAGTCAAGGCACATTTTGCAGTGAAAGAGAATAAGCAGTTAGGGCTGATTCATCTAAAATATGTAGTGTAGCTCAGCCCTAAGTTGTGGTTTGATGGAGAAACCACAGAGGGAAAGTTTGTTGTTTGTCTTGTGCAGGAAGCTTGACTAGTTAGTCATAGTGATCCCTTAGACCGTCATAGCTAGGGCACCCGTGTCAGCTGTGGGTAAGAACASAAGCGAGAGCTTTGTCATTTTAACAAGCTGTTACATAGCAGAGCTACAGTAGCTCCTTCATAGCTGCTCAACTACAAAGTAAAATAGTTTGCTCAAAGTTGTTTTAAGGTGAAGTGATTGACATTAGAGCTAAGGCAGGCTAGGAGCAAAGATTCATCAGTTACTGCAGGTCAGCTGATCAGCAGTAACTTGTTAAACTGCTGATGTTTGGTCATTTGTGATTATCATTTGGATTATGTTTTGGGAATCCTTTGGCTTTTCACATGCGCTAGAAGAGATCTATGAAGAAGTTCACTCACAAGTACATCCCTTCTGCCAGTAGAAGGTGGCTGAATAATAGTGTTTGTTGGTTGTTTTGGTTTTTACTTGTTTGTGATGTTACTTTATGTACTCTTCATTGACAAAAGTGGAACAGGCTCACTAAATTTGCCCCTGTTTTTAAGGGTAGTGTACTCTCAGATTATATAGTGAAAGGAAATACTGATACCGARGAAAATAAATGACTTTGGCTACATGTGTGCTTGTGCAGGCAACTTTCCTTTATATGTAGGCAGATTACCCAGTTCGTGGTTCAGTTTCTAGCACTGGTGCAGAGGCCTTTGGAAGCTAGCGGTGGGGCCCTGGCGAGCTCAGGGCTGGAGGAAGGTCCTCGTGCGTGGTGCTGCGTCCCTGCCTAGTGAGTGTGGCTGAGCTCCAGCCAGGGCTGTGCGCYGTGGCGCTGCTGACCTGCTCTTCTGCGCTGCAAATGCCAGTGCTCAACACTGGGGTCTGGCAGAGCTGTGCTCAGTGCTGGCCTTCCCCGACCAGACAGCACATGCAGCCCTGTGCCCTGGGAGGTGCTAGACCTGAGCAGACTTCGTCCACTCATCTGCCACCAAGCAGTAGTCACGTTAGCTCCTCAGTCATTTCTGCAAAAAAAAGRAGGAATGAGTTTGAGTTAGTAACATTCTCTTCTTTCTTCTTTCTCTGCCTCTGTCTGTCTCTCATAAGCATGGTGAGAGCACAAACTGTCCRTGTGATGATGCGAGAGAGGTTGCAATAGTCACGCTGGGTACCAAGGTAGAATTACGGAATTATTTGTAAAGCCTGCCCGTGCATGGAGCAAATTCCTAATCCTTGTCATCAAGTTTCGCTAACCCATTTTGAATCTTTCCCAGAATCTCACTCTTTGTGTGTCATAAAACAGTTTTATTTGTTCACTGAAACTGCAGAAGATGCATGCGCCCAAACATCATAACAGCCTGATGTTGTTACCATAACACAGGTCCTCCTCTTTCTCTTTCCCTAACTGTGTATTTGCTTTCCTTTGTGTTATGTCTATRAAAGAATGCAAGTTCTTTGGGGTAGTGGCATGTACAACTAATAAAATATAATAAAATAGCAATCAAATGTGTGAGGTGCTTCCTTATGTTTCTAAAAATTTCAGATGTTGATTTGGTCCATAGAGATTTTCAGTATTCCTGCAGTCAGATTGCGGAGAGTTTCCTTTTTATATTGTAAAATAATTTTAGATATGTGCTATTAATGAAGAATACTCTGTGAATTTACTGAACAACCCCTCAAAGTGCTTGTCAGGAGATAGTAAAATATTATTGTCGTAACAAATGTTGGTTCACAATAACTGCTATTTTAACTTGATTTTCTGAGGGTTCTTTCTCAGTGTTTTTAGCAGTACAGCTCACTTATTCTGCTTTACTTGGTATTTGATGCTCTGTACTTTTATAATGATGCAATACTTTTGGGAAATAGGTTGGATTTAATGAATTTACTATGTCTAAGAGTCTTGGAACAAAAATCCTTAGGGGGTCAGAGAACAAGTGAATGGTCCATTAAAAAATCAATCATGCCTACAATTTTATAAAATTATTATGCCTTGACTTGATAATTTTAATAGTATTGTGCTTACAACAGTATTTTCTTTAAACTCTTAAAAGTAGC
Source organism: Nothoprocta perdicaria (assembly GCF_003342845.1). Taxonomy (NCBI): domain Eukaryota; kingdom Metazoa; phylum Chordata; class Aves; order Tinamiformes; family Tinamidae; genus Nothoprocta; species Nothoprocta perdicaria. Next base: position 1,306,649 of record NW_020455832.1, read on the forward strand.
GTTCATATTGATTAGGAGACAATAAGCAAATTAATGTTCTTCAATTTACCATGATTGAAATGAATAAAATTGCCTTTTAAAAATATATTATTAATAGTAATTTCTTGTTAAAGAGCATATCTCTCTAGCTGTGTATGATACATGTTTACCGACAGTCCTAACACAGCAATTTGGCACAGAAAATGAAATTATCTGGTTGAAGATAGATGCAGCTTTCAAAAAAAATAGAACACGAGAAAAATCAGGAGCATCATCTGGAAAGGCTGCCTACCAGTCTTACTAAAATTGTTGTAAGATATGTGCCATTTGTAAATTCTCAGAATATCAGATTAGCAGCTCATCCAAGGACAAAGGACATTGCTCCCTGTTCTGTAAGACAGGTTTACTCCAGAAAGACGAGTCTTCTTGCATTATCCTTGAAGCACTGGTCTGAGACCCAAGTGGGTTCTGATGTGCCATTAGGAAGCCACAACTCACATTCAAAACTGAGCGTAGCTTTCCTGAACCTATCTCATCTCCTAAGAAAGAGGATCTAACAACAGTCTCTTAACACCTTGATTTCTTCCTCTTTCTTCTTGGATTTTGTTTTCTGACACATTGTGCTCAGTGCAGAAGGAAAGGAACCTTTAGCAAGTCGGAACCCTTTGACCACATTTGTCTCTCTCTGTCTTGGACGCTTGTGGTTCTTGATAGCCACATGGCTGCCCTAAGTCTGGCAAGGCTCTCTTCAGCCTATGACTGGTGTCCTCTAGCAAAGCAAACACTCCCCTTGCACTTTTGTACTGAGGTAGTAGGGAATGGAGGGATAAGGCACGCATATTTCTTACTGAAGTTTCCAACAAAAACAGCTGTATCCAGGCTTGTTCACAGCTAGATAAGGCTTAAAAGCTGAAACGTGCAATTCTTAATCTCCTGATTCAGAGTATGTGATTGCAGCTTTGGTGGTGGTTGTGCCTGAATCTGCCTTTAGAGACACTTCCTCCTCTTGAAAGAATATTCCATGGGATGCTTTCTTCATTCAGTTACTAAATGCATGCAAGAGCTTTGCTAACACTCTGGAAACTTGCAGGCCACCATAAACATATTTTACTCTTAGTATTGGATTCTTCCTTAAGTTCTACTGATACGGGAGCAAAATCAGGTACCTAAATGTATGTGTTGTGAGGATGAGTAGCGAGGGGAGGAGGCCTTTGGAAGAGCATGATCTGCTTGTACAGGTGGGAGGGCGATGACGGGTACCAACGAAGCCTGGGAGATGGCAGATGTAGTAGATATGTAGTCACATAGGTGCTTCTTGGTCCTCGGGACAACGCTGCATGCGCCTGCCTTGGCCCTAAAGAAGATGCTGTGCAATTCCAGTCTCTGCTGGACCTGCTGGATGAAGATTAACACACAGCTAAGTAATACCGCACACCATATGCACTATATGTATATATAGTTGTCACCTGGAAAACAAACCTGTTTCTTTGCTACTTTTTTTCCCTAATATTTTGGAAAACTTATCCTTTTTTTTTTTTTTTTTTCCCTTTAGTGTGTGAAGGGAATTAAATGCACATAATTCTGCTGACATATTTATCCTTGTCTGCGCCAATGTCATCCCGGTGGCCTGAGCTCCGTGGTGGGAACCGTGGCTGGCAGCAGCAGGGCCAGAAGGGGGAGCTCCCAACATGGGTTTCTGGGCCTTGCCCTGCTCGGTGCTGCAAGGGGGAGGCAGGACCATGGATTCTCCCCAGATGGGAGAGAGCAGGAGTGGAGGGCAGCAGTTCCGTGGTGGAAACCTCAAGAGGCTTTTGTATGGCAGAGTAAATCTTATTGCCTTGCTTTTTTTTAATATATAGAATAAAAACATATTTTTGAATGGGAATTGTGAAGCAGCTGGTAACTGAGGTAGGATGCTGCTCCTACAGCTTCAGCAGAATATGGCAAAAAGAATGGAAGAAACGGGTGAGGAACTGTCTCTTGCAGAGATGTGGTCTAAGGGAGGTTGGCCCAGATGTTTTTCACCGAGTCGGCAGTTTTGCTTTTGCTTCTGTAGGTCAGCGAATGGCTGACAACATTTTTGTTGTTACCATGAGCAAGGCTAGGATTTTAGTGTTTGTTTTTCCCATAACGATGTTTCCTGAATTTAAATGAAACATTTGGTATGCTCATTAGTAATTAAAAGAGCATTAATATTCTTTTCCTACAGGGTTTGGTCAATCCGTAAAATGTTTCCTGTATTATATTTTCCCTAAGGGTACAGGAGACTTTATCTCCAACATATAATAAACTTCTCTTCATCTTTCTCTAGTGCCATTAAAGCTACAAGCCTTTTGTTGTAAAAGTATACTAATGAATAGAAATGTTACAACAAGAACAGAAGTCTTGTGTTTTCCCTTCATCATGCATCATCCATTTTAATTAGACGAAAGGGTGGTGAGTACTGTGACAAGAGTCTGGAATTAAAATCATTAATTGATGTCAAGCTGACGAGAGACTGCTAACATGAATTTACTGACAGCAGGAAAGAAATTAACCTTATTACTTTATTTAGTACATTAGGACTATTTATTATATTTTCCTATGCAAGTTCAGTGTGCTCCATTTATGATGATGGAGAAAGACAAAGAATTAATAGAACCTATATAAAATTTTATTACCTCCTATTGTGGATGTTTACATGAAAACCACATCAATAACTTAAAAAAAAAAAAAAAACAAATCTACCACATCCCTTTAATCAACATAACTCATCCAAACCATTACAGCAATATCCTAGATATTTTAAAGAGCATAATATCTTCTGCTCTCCAGCCAAGCAGAATTATAAAAGTGATCTGATTTAAAACCATCYTGCAGTTTCCTAATGTCAGTGTTGCAAAGAAATGAAACATATTTTCTCCATCAGTGACATTGATTGGAATAACTGTCTGTTTTGATCATCACTGGAAGGTCAGCCTAACAAAGATGAGTTTTAATGTTAGGCATCTTTAGTCTTTAGATGAAAGAGTGCAACAGTGTCTTACAGAATGACAGCAGCATCCTATAGATAATTTGTGACCCAAAGGTCGTCATAAAAGAATAGAGGGGAGGTCATCTCGTAGTAAAGGCCATCTGGAACTGCTAAAGTATCAGATGGAGTAGGGGGCCGAACAGCAGGACACTCTTGGTGTCTTTCCAGATTTCCCAGAGAGACCATAATATTTTCATTGGAAAATCCCAACTTTTTTCCCTTAAGCAAAATATTTCCATCAAGCAAGCTCATCTTACTTTTAGAGAAAAGAGAAACATACCGTAAGCAGAGGGAGTTTTTGCCAGTTACATAACTTAAGTCTTATCTGTGTCCTTAAAATAATGCAGAAGCTCAGCTTCACTTTTGCTCTTGCTTTTGATGCCACTGAACGGCTTTTCAGAGAACTGTTACCTCTAAAGCCATAACCACTGCAAACATTTAGAGTACAGGTGTATTTTCTGAACTGTTTTGCAGAAAGCCTTTTCTGATAAATAAATACTCTCCCCCCTTCCCAATCTATAAAAGAGTAAGGAAAAAATTGCTCAGTGAATCAGAATATCAGATCAATGTGTTTCTCATTCTCACTTACTTTGAGATGGAATCTACTTGTCAGTGAACATTCCCACTTCTCTGAGACTTGTAGCATTGTTTTTGGCAGTTGTTTTTTATRTAATGGATGAGGGTGCAGCACATGAAAACAAATCAGTGGCAATATTTTTTTAGGAGAACACAGAAATGAAGCATGAGAATATTGAGCTTAAGAAAAATATTACACACCAGTTCCACTTCATAAAACACTGACTTCAGGAGCAATGTAAACTGAAGCTTTTATGGAATAATAGAGGCATTTTTTAAATAAAGCTCTACAGAATCTCTGACTATATTTTATAATGTGTAGAGATCATGAGAGAGCTTTGCTAAAAGTGCATTTTCTCTATTGTTTGCTGATTCAAAATACTGTACYGAGCTGGATCTGGCCAAGCTCCTTGTCATGGACTTAAAAACAACAGTTATGKTGTCTTTATAATATTTTGAATTACATCAGTGATTGTGCCCTACAGATCCTATGAGTTCAGCACTCATAGAAATTTAAGTTCTAAGTAAGAGCACTGACTTCTCGTGTTTCACCCCTGAATGTCAAAAAGCTTAGGATAAGGTAACGATGTGTCCCATCATGTTCTGTGACCTATGCTGTCAGTGGTAGAACTACTGCAGCAAATGCTTATTTGAGAATGAAAAAAAAAGTTGTACTGTAATTATTAAATTAATGAATGCAGCTATGTTTATTGTTGATGAATTGAACAGAACTGAAAGCCTGTCACATTTTCCAGATTGCACCACAGGATATTTACACTGYAAACTACAATGCTTAAAACACTACTTAGTCCAATTCTTTGGTACAGTGGCAATATTTTGACTAATCAGAAGGACATCTAGTAATATATTCACGACAGGTAGATGGATTCCCCTCCACATCACAGGCAGAACTTKGGGTTTGTAACTGGTTACTAGTACAAATCTGATGGTTTTGAGAGACCTGGCTCACTTGTGGCCATGCTCTCACTCAGTATGGTGACACCACAGAGTCACCAGCGATGATGTGGGTGCTAATCTGTGTGTCCTGAGCAATAGATACTAATATTTCAGCAATCTTCTGTGCTTATTTCCCACCCATCTTAACTCCACTACTTTTTCTTTAATTTGATGCTACGAGATTCACGTAATTGCTTGCCTTCGTATACTATTTGTCATTGTAAGCTTTTGTCATTTCAGAATTTTTTCTAGTTTTGGCCCTCTAGAAACACAGACTAGTGAACCTAGTGGACCAGACATAAAGATAAGATATAAAAAATCATTTATAGTAGTGGGGTGTTTTTTTTTGAGAATCTGCTGTATTTCCCATGAACCTTATGCATTCAACTCTCATTGAAGCACATCTTTTTAGAAAAATGGAACAAAATAGATAAAACATCCTCCTCCACCCTCAAAAAAATCTACAGGCTATTAGCTATCAAAGTTGTTTAAAAGCTGCATTCAAATGTAGGCAAGTAATTTAGAGATTTTCACTTGTTTATGCCAGTCTCAAAGAAAGCCAATTTGAGATACTCTGCTTTCACTTTGGAAAGATGAGGGAAGAGCAGAGAAAGGCAAGGGTTAGTGAAAACAGATAACAGTTTCTATCTAACASGGGTTAGATAAAACAGATGAAGTATTCCACAAGATTAGAGAAGATAATTTCAATATCTATTTCAGTTTCACTGATATACTTGGTCTCAGGTTTGTGCCTGTGCTTCATCTGTTTGTATATGTAGTATTCACTCTGTCTCCTGCATGTTTTGGTTCCTTTTTCTTCCTTTGTCTTTTGCCACCTTCTTTAATGGCTTTATTTAATATGACTCCTCAGGAAAACAAGCATCATTCCCCTTTTGAGCAAGGGGAAATTTATGAGGGATAGCAGCTACTACCACATATTCTAGTTGACAGATTGGCTGTGATTGCTGAAGGAGAGTGAAAATTAAGACTATCTGTGTAGATGAACTTCTTTAATTTCAAGATTCTGGATGCTCTTTTTATGCWGCCCCTGTTCTCTCTGTTCTTGTAGTAACATTACATAGGAAATATATATATATAATTAATTTCTACGTAAGTAGAGAATTATGAAGAGAGATCRTGTGTTTTTTTCCAAGGTAGGATATCCTTTGTATGCTAGTCCTGCAAGATGTTTGCCTCATCCTGTTTTTTTTTTCAGTTTATAATGAGATAGACCCTACAGTTTCCCATGGCAATCCATTCTGCTATCTTTACCATGAGGAAGTTCCCTTGCCTGCAGTATCTAGTCTCAGTTATTCTTGCTGCAGTTCAAATCCCTAATCCTTGCCTTAGAGATGGAAAACATATTATTCTTTTCTTTGTATTAGAAGACTGCTGYTTCATTCCCACTGTGTTTTTTCCTTCTGCACAGCAGCTTGACATTGCTGACTTGTGTAGCTGTCATCTAATAAAACTTCCAGACCCATTTCTGAAAAAGCAACTCACAGGCTTTGCCCACTATTTTTTATTTGTGTGCCTCATTATTCTAACTATGTGCATTACCCCCTACTTGCCATTATTGAAGTTCATTTTAAAGTTCACTCTAAAAGATGCCCATTGTTCAAAAGCATTTGTAATTTTAATCCTTCCCTCCAACAGTCTTGCTTGTCAGTTGTGTGTGGATTTAATGGCATCATAATTGATAATGAAAACTTTGAGTAAGATCAGATGTAGGAGGAAGATCTTGTCGAACTGCAGTTCATTCTGGTGTGTTTGTGGTGGCTGAGAACTTCTCTCAAGATACCCTCTAGGAGCAGTTTAGTTCAACCTGTYGCATCCATCCCGCTGCAGTTTTTCTTAGCCTAAAATGTGCGCCTTCTCCTCAAATTCGCAAGGCCTGTTACTGTGWTGTAGAAGAAAATCAGCTGGACTTGGCCACATCTATTCTCAGTGAATCTACAATGGCTACTGCTTATCTTATTAGCTTCTCTGTTCTTAGCAATAGTTTGTTTCAAAGTTCTCAAGTTAAACTGATGGGTCCATAATTCTCTTGCTCCTCCAACGCRTATTTGACATTTTCTAGTCGGTGAATTCTTGAGGTGTCTTAAACAGGTTCTCGTGGTTAGTGTAGCCAGYTCAGAGTTTGTCTCAGTTGTAGAGCTGTTTTCAGAGCTGAAATCCAACCCAGTTAACCTGTCTCTAACTAGTTCTTTCCCTATTCCAGTTGGAGATGTCAGTGTGGGTGGTGCTGGCCATCTGCTTGCAGTCAACCATTTTAGTGAAGACAGATGCAAAGAAAACAAAGCAAAACAAACAAAAAAAAACCCTTAAGTCTCAAGTCCCGTCAGCATCATCTGTCAATACCATTTCCTCAGTACTGAGCCGGCAAGCAACCTTTTCTGTGCTCTTTCTTCTACTGCTAATACAATTACACAATGATTTATTGTTATCTTTAAAGCTCCCTGCTACCTTTATCTCATGTTGTGTCCCGGCCTTTCTGATTTTGTCCCTGTGTGCTGGTGCTCRTCTCAGCAAGCTGAGCACATTCTGCAGGCCTTCTGCATGGCTCTGAGCGGTGGGGAAGTCGTATTTCGGCCTGCCGGCCGCACGCGTATGTGCACTTGGGAGACAAGGCAGCAGTGTTCATTTCATTTAATAACTTAAAAAAGGTTGGACACCAGCCTTCCAATCTAAAAGTGGTATTTTCTGACTTTTTTTAAACTTGCAAAAGATTTTGAATGAACTGGCAAGCATCTGAGGAGAGGGGGCTGTCTGTCTTGTTCATAAGCTACCACGGTTAATGGTCGTGATGATCTGCTGCCCACAGTGCTCCTTTTGAAAGATTTTCCCAGGAAACCAGATGGCTTTGCTGTGAGATGGTTCAGAACTGTGATAACTGACTAGCTCTAATTGCAACAAGAAAAGCTAAGTGTCATATGTTGGTTCAGAGGGAAGTCACAATAATGTCTATAATCAAGGTATCCTAATTAAAAGAGCAGTTGTCAGAAAAAGTCTGCTTCAATCCAGAGAAAGGCCTTAGAAAAATACGGAATGGACAAACCGCCACAATGATTTGATTGCCAAAAATTAGGAAAAGGCCCATTAGAGCCCTGAAGGCAGTTGGGCAGAGGCGCAGGAGGAACAGCAAGACCTGGCTTACTTGCTGGCATGTTGTGCCCAGGAGGTATTTTGCACTAGCGAAGCAGGAGGGGACAAGATTGTTGACAAGATTTGGCCAGTGGCCAACACATCTCCTGACCTCTTTATTAGAAGGGATATCTGGCAAAATTTGGCCCAAATGTTGTCATCCCATCTGAATAACTTAAGCTGACTGGCTTTGTGAGGGTGGTGTAGCTGTTCTCTGTCTCCGATCCGTCATGCAGAAGCACGTCGCTGATGGCAGGACAACTGAGAACTGGCAGTGTTGAATGGGTTGTCATTTAGCTTCTGTCCTTATACAGTGCTGTTTCTGTGCTTAATAAACACTGTCAGCTATCTCACATATGTGCAACTGCAAATGTTCAATACTGATTTTGCAAATCAGTGAGCCTCCGTGGAAAAGGCAAGGTTGCGTAGTTGGGCAATAGCTGAATCTTGGCAGCAGCAGGAGGATTAATTGAATTGACCAAGCAATTGCACACCAGAAGCAGCAGCCAACTTTATTTCTGATCTTATGGGAGGGCATTGCTGTCATTGCAATAACAAATGTAGTATGCTTGTCATGAATGCCCTTCCCAAACTGCGTTCATCAATTAAGATAAGTAGCTGTTTTTTTCCAGCGATCTACATCGCTCATACGAAAAAGATCCCACGAAGGGGACTGAAGGTCCCAAAACATTGAGAATATATTTATAATTTCACATTTAACCCTATTTGAGTTTGGGGTGTAGATCTCTTCTTCAGCCAACTGTGCTTATTTGCTTTTACTCAACACAGCCCTGCTTTGAGTTTTCCAGAGCTGCAAAAAGTTAAGGCTGAGCTCAAATGCACCTCTTATAATCGTCTCAGGGTGGAATCAGCTCAGAGGCTAAAAGGTTTAATTTGGGACCTATCTCTGTGTGAGCTACACAGCTCTGTGCCTACTGTGGTTGAGTTTCCTCAATGCATATTCAGCACACTCAGTAGAGAAGGACTTAGCTTAAAATGGACACATTTCTGTTGTTCAGCTTAACAGCTCTCTAGACTCTGCTGACTGTGAATTGTTGACTGAATCTCCCCTGACCTCCATGAGAGTCCAAAATTTAGGTTGCAACCTAAATTTAGGTTCCCACAGCAGCATTTGCCTTTACCTGCAAGCTGAATCGCACTCCCAGGGTCTTCAAAAGGCAGTGAGATCTGTGCTCTTCTCTAGAGGCAGCATTCAAAGCTTTTCCCTTACTTTTGTGACCACCATTTTGCATGCATAAGAATTACTATACAATGGGTATGTCGATCATTACAGGATTTGCTTGCAATGAAAAGCTCTTTGAACAATTACAGGAAGTTCTGCAGCTAACAATATTGTCATTTGAGGCAGTTATCATTAGCTTTTGAATTGAATGCCACAAAAACGCATGGGGATGGTTTATACCTTAACTGAACATTATAATTTGAGTCTCAAAAGTACAACAGTGCGTTGTTGACATTTTCAATATTAACATTTCAGCGAGAAGCATTTAGAAACTTCTTGGGATAGCTTTTGAATTTTTAAAAGTTCAATTTCATTTAAACACTGCAAAATTGATTAACAGTTCTTGCAAAATTCTTCGAAGAAGAAAGGGGTTATATAAACGCTAAGCATTATTATTGTTGTTAAAACACACAARATCTGTCAGAAGGCCATAAATCCTGATTTGAACTTTCAGACACATGCCTATTTATTGTGCCATGTCCTAAATGCACATAATTCAGCAAGAACAGGTTAATACACATACCTAAACTGAGAAAATGAAGGACTGTGATCTAACATTTCTGCAGATATTGAATTTAAATAGCAGGAACATTGCTGACTAGGGCTGAAGTACAGCGCAAATTCCACATTCTCATCTGTTGTGCACTGTGTGTTTACATAATTATTTTCCTCTTTTCCACAATATTTGTCACTAGTATTTCCCATATGTATACTTAATACATCTATCAGCATGTGCTGATAGATGAGTTAGGCAATATACACACTCACACACAAAAGCAGAGGGTATAAATTAAAAAAAAAAAAAGCATTAGGTTCAAGTTCCCTCTATATAAATATATTCAGAGTTAAAACCTATCATAATTGCAGAAGTAACAGTGTAATGTTCAGCTGATGATAGTTTTTTACTCTTTTCAAGAATAAATTTAAGTAATTTTTCTTTATTATTTGGTTCCTCTAAGCTTGGAGACATAATTTTTAAATATAGTATGTCCTTAAGAAGGGAAAAGCAAAGCTGCATTTAAACAGTATTCTAAAAAGTGTTAAGTAATCATTATGACTGTATTTTTCTCTTGTGAAAGTGATAGGACTTGCACAGTGGTTTAACAGAAAAAAATAATTAAGAGAACAAAATCAAAGCATTTTGATTGTCAGTATAATTGGATATATTATAAGTTCTACCTAAGGATTAAGCRTTACTTACTGTAAATGGTAACTTAGTACTTTAGTTAGAATTAACAGGAAAGCTTTATAATGACTTTTTCAGACTGATTTTTAATACTATACATGTGTATAACRTGTTGTATTAACAATGATAGAAAATTTTCTAAAAATTTTCCTAGGGGATATGAACATTATTATTTGCATAACACTTCAATAATCAGTTCTCTCCCACTTGAATAAGGATCGTTATTCTTTGTTAAACCATGCGTGGGAAAAACTTAATGTTCTTGCTGCAAACTGAGCTATTTAAAAGTTCAAAAGTATTAAATAGCCCATAAGCAGATCCATGACAAAAGTTGGTTAATGTGAAACTGGAGGCACTCGTGTCCATGGATGTAGCAATTTTATGATATTTGTGGTCAGATGTTAGATAAATTAATCGGCATATCTCATGGCAGTCATTAAAGCCATAAGACCAGTATCACTGGCTAGGTAATTATTATAGCCACTATCGATGAGGTTTTCTTGTTTGAAAGGCTTATTCTATGTGTTACTGCTATACAGACAGCYGTCTTGCCCTAAAGTTTTGATATACTCCAGTGCATGAAATTTTATTTTCTCATATTGGTGCCAGCCAGTCTTCCTGTACTTGATGATATATTGCCMATTGAAGCTAAAATTAAATGCCAGAATTTGCCAAAATCTAAGAAATTTCTGATTTCTTCAGCTTTTTCCATTCAGAAGAGAAATATCACTAGGTAAACATATTCCTCCACAAGTAATTAATACAGTACTGCGGATTGGAAATGAAATATGTCAAGGTGAAACAAAAAAGAGCAGATGATTTTCAAGCCTTTTTTCCTTCCTCATAAATATCTTCAAAACGATTAAAACTGTTTGAATTGCTTTTTGTGCAGCTTTCCTTAGGAAAAAAAAAAACAGGCATGCAGAAACACAGTTTAAAATTGAAATGATTTTGTATTTCAAACTCTGGGCCCTTCGTCAGTTTAAGGTAGAACAAGAAAAAGCAAAAAGCCTCTTCCAGGTTTAGGTCTCTGTAATTGCAGAGCAGCCTGCTGCTAGCTGAGTACATTTAGAGTTTGCTTGTCCCTTTTTCCTCTGAAAATAAAAAGCAAGCAGTAAAGAAAATAATTAGTTAATAGCACACTTTGCAAAACTGATTTCAAAAATACTTGTGGGTTTAAATAATGTTTTCTGAACTGGAACACTTGTACTTGCATTTTATTTCACTGTGGCGAAGTGAGAGTGGGAGCTGCCACAGGAAGAAGAATGAGCCAGAGACAGGGCATAATTCAGGCCATGTAAATGAATCACCAAACCTTAGACGTGATGGCACCAGCTGTTGAAGGGAGTTCAGCTGGTCGGTTTTATCTTGTAGTCAGTATCCTTGGTTAGAACTACTGGGATTTTTGAGGAAAATGTATTTGCCCATCCATCTCCTGCTCCCTGCTTTGTTCCCAGGAGCTTTGTTAGCACAGAAAGGACAGTTTCCACGGGGCTCAGTSTGCAGATGAAGACACTCGTATTCAGATGTGCACATATGAGCTGGGGGCTGATTCTGTGGTGTAAGCGCCGTCACCTTGTGCTGCTCGAGGTGCAGCAGCCCCGCCAGGCACAGGAGCAGCGGATCCGGCGCTGGGCTCCCACAAGGTCCCCTGCGGTGCCCCGGGCTGAGCAGCTGGACCGGGCCTGGGGTATCTGAGCCCCCAGGGGAGATCCAATAACAGCATCAAAAATGCCAGTAGAGCTCGTGCTTTTTCCAGCTTATTTTCAAGAGTCGGAGGCTTTGAGGGGGAGCACATTTTCCTATTGGGAGGGAGGAGACAGCCCAGCACTTCATTTTACAGCGATGACAGGGTACTAAATTGGTCTGGGCATTATTGTTTTTCTTTCTTTCTTTCTTTCTTTCTTTCTTTCTTTCTTTCTTTCTTTCTTTCTTTCTTTCTTTCTTTCTTTCTTTCTTTCTTTTTTTTTTTTTGTTTTGTTTTGTTTTGTTTTTTCAGTTCACTCTGCATGTGTGTGATAGGCCAGGTTTTCTAAAATGCCAAGAAAACTTTGAAACCTACTTCAAATTCTAGTCTGTCTGTTTTGGAAAGTACACTCTGTGCTCAGTTTGTGTTTGTTAGGTTCCTAAATGTCATCTATTTTTACCCCTCTCTTTTTATTATACAGCTAAACAAGTGCATCTGGATTAAAAAAAATCTTTCCTTTGTAACTTTAACATGTTGATACTTTCTGAGAAGTAAATGCCTGCTTTGGAGAGCTGTCTTATTCAGTTTGTTTTCACTGTATACAAATAATAAAAGAAAAAATTGCAGTTTACTCTGTGCACAAATGCATGSATGTATGTGTGTGTGTGTGTGTGTGTGTTTAGCCTTATGGAATTGTTGAATTGCAAAATAAGTATGACTTTAGTAGTGTTGGAGCAAACAAATACTTTGAGGATGATTTATGAATTTCAAGAGATATTAAAAGCATAAAACATGGTTATGAGAGTATGATATGATATGATATGATATGATATGATATGATATGATATGAATGGTGTCTGGCCACTGGAATCAGAAAGGCCGCATAAAGTCACAGACATCACGAGATGCATAAAGCCACAGGTAAACAAGCAAGGCACTGACAACTATAGCAAGGCATTATTTAAATTACTGATGTAAAAGCAGACTGTGGATGATGAGATGCTTCCTTAAAGACACTGTTGATTATAGGGGGAGCATTGCTTAGGTCTAGACTTCGATAAACATAGTAAACCTGAGACTCTGTGGAGAACTCAAATGGAAAACATGCCATTCATTTAATTAGAATGAACTGCATAAAGTTTCTGCTAGCTGGTGAGAAACACTGTTTTAGGGAGCATGAAACAGTGCTCTCGTGATAGAAAAATAAATAGTTTCAGCCTTCTTTTTTAATTTTTCAGAATTCAAGCAAAAACGCGAGAATTTCGAGAGAGACAAGCTCGTGAACGTGACTATGCCGAGATTCAGGATTTTAACCGGACGTTTGGCTGCGACGCGGACCCCATGTATGCTGGAATTGCTTCCTATGACTCTTCTTCGAGCAGTGGCACCATAACCCTGGGCGGCCGAGCGCAGAGCCCCCGCGAGGGCCAGACCGTGGAAGCGCTGTACGCGCAAGTGAAGAAGCCGCGCAGCGCGAAGGCGTCACCTGTAGACAGGTAGGCACCGGGCATCGTCAATACTTTGCTTCCAAATCCGTCGCTGTAATGCTCTTTGTCATGGGAGATGACTGTGCAGCGGTTGGAAAGTCAGATCTGCATTTTTATTAATGGCTTTTTAAAAGCCTTTATGTAGAAAGGTATTGAGCTCACATGAGTCAAACTGTAACAGGATGAGATATGAGGGTTTTTTTTTTCCCTCTCTGAAGAGCTCCTGCTTTTCTTCTCATTCTTTGAAAGGGTTTTGAATTTTAGAGTTGCTATTTGATAGAATGCAAATTAAATTCTAACTTGGACATCAGCTAGTTTATTAATCAGAGCTGAAGTTAATGTGGCTGTGGAATACAACATTTCTAAGCTATTCACAACAGTTACAAAATCTGTAAAGTTCTTACAGTTGAACCAGAAGTGAGCTAAAGCTTACCTGGATTCTAATCCTACCTACTGCAGTCCCAAACGTCAGCCTAACATTTGAATTTTTGGGGATAAAATATAGATCGAGTGAGCTCCAAGTCTGATTTATGAATTGTTTTCTCTTYTTGGGCCGTAGCTAATGATTTCTACATTTCCTGTGGCTACAGAATCCAAAGTATTTGATGTTTGGTTTTATGCTAAAATCAGGCAAAATTATGGTCCCTCTTGATTAAATGTAAAGCTAAAATTGGAATGAAGACTTTGTACATTAGCAGTGAAAATATATYGCTCTTATTCACTTACATATATGATGTTGTATTTCTGCCTTTTCTCAGCTGTACAAAAACTAATACAGTAATTCCAGTATAGGAGGCATTGTTAATTTATTCAGAGGYCATTGATTTAGTAAAATCCCTTGAATGTTTTGTTTGCTATCCCATTCTTAGCAGAARATAAATACTGCACTTTCCCCCAAATCAACAAAATAGTGTCTTTGCTTTCAATGCATCTCCACATGAGTCCATATTGATCTTGCATATTCAATTTTAGGTCCTAACAGAGTCATCTGGCATTTGCTCTTAAAGACGGTAGCTGTCATGCAGAGTTCAGCTAATTGTCTAAAGCTATTTTTGATTGAGACTGAAAGTTGTGTATTTAACCCTCTGCAAGATCTATTTTAAAAACTTATTTTCCTGAGCAGCACATAGTGTTGTAAACAAAGTATCATCTAATATGACAAAAAATGACATTTCAGATGCATTTACTGTAAATTCTTACTAAAAATGCACAACTGCCTTTTTTATGTTGTCAGTCCTATTATTCTACTGTATCGTACTGTGTGAAAGGTCTTTTCATATTAAATGTACATGATTTATTTACTATGGATATGGCCATATGCCTGAGTACTTGAAATCTCAGCACTTCTGTGACTTGGGAAAGGAAGGCAGCTCAGCTGGTTAATATGGCCACCACGTTGCGACTCCCACGGCTGTTTTTGTTAGACCAAAGGTAGCGTTTCATGCCTGAATTGAATGGCATCAATGTCATATCAACAACAAAAAAGTTTCTTTGATGCAAACCTGGCACGGCGAAGTGGAAGACCTGCATGACCCAGCTAACTCTGTGTGATGGCTGATGAAAGAGCCTGGAGAGAGCGAGTGAAAAAGTGAAGTTATAGCTGGAGCACTCAGGGAATACGATGTTAATCGTAAGGGTAGGATAGAAAAGCAAGATGGTAGTTTTGCACTTTCAGGCCATTCTGCAAAAGTGCAGAGGAACAGTGGGCTCCATCTCACAGAGGTGGATCCTGCTGTGACAAAAGGGTCTTCACCTGGCTCGCACTACAGGCTAGCAGCAAGTTGGAAAAAAAGAAAAATGCAAGTCAGGGACAAGACCTGGAGCTAGAAAAACCTCCCTGAGTTTAGTGGTGAAGGAATGATATGGGACATGCAGCAAGAAATATCTGGGGAAAGAAAAGATAATTAAAATGAAAGCGCGTGGGATAGTCTTTGCTCTCTGCTAATACATTTATCTGACTCCAGAGCTGGTGAATCCCACCTGATGCTGGGAGACATTTTTGTGAATGTTGCAGTAACTGGCACAGTCAGAGGTTCATCAGCCTGTCTGTGAGAAGCTGGGTCAGTACCTCAGGGCCAGAAAACGTGGTGGTTGCCAGGAGCCTTTGCTGCTCCTTAGGCCCGGAGGGAGATACCTCAGCCTCGGAGGGAACAGCTTTTTCCTTCTTTTTAATGTTTTTTTAAAGCACATCTTGACCCCAGGCAATATTTACCCTGGCTCGTGGCTGACATATCTTGCCAAGGCCACTCTATGCTTTTCAGACTTTATTTTAGTTGCATCAAAAAAGACGGTGTCATCTGAGCACTGTAGCTCTGTCCATTTGGGCCTGCGGCGCTGACGCCTGATCTGTGTCTGCCCATGTGCCCAGTGCCTGTCCCTGCGCTCTGTGGGTCTCTCAAGGTCACCTCTCCAGCAGCAGGTCACCTCATCTCTTCCCATAGCATCTTCTTTGAAGGCCTTTGCCCACTGCTGAGGGCCCCTTCGTAGCCTTATTCTCCACGGAGCGCTCCCCTCTGCTGTAAAATTTAGCCTGATAACACTCCGAGAAACGTGATGAGAAATAGTTGCTTATTGCTCTGCATCTTTAAAAATATTATTTYTATTAGCATTCACCTATGGTGAGGATAATTTTCACTTGGCACCTTTGCTCTTGGTCCTACCAGCCCTTCTTCTCCCCTGGAATTTTCAGAGGTTCCCTGAAGGGAGAGGTCGTTTCCCATCCTTGTGGATGGTGGAGGGAAGAGGGAACAGCCCGTTACCCTCGGAGTGACCTGCCAGGAGCTGGTAATGGCCAGTCTGTCTCAAATCTTTAGCACTCTCATATTAAAAGCAGCATTGTTTATATGAGAAATGTTATTTCTATTACAGTTCTGTGCCTGGTGCCAAAGAAAATTTGACATTTAAATATGTCTAAAAGGTTATTTAAAAGTCTCATACAAAGAAGCCTATAACAACATGTCCCTTAATAGTTTGCATGCCATTGTTGAACACTTATGACAGAATTCTCTTTAACTTGCAACAGAATTATTGCATCTGTGCATAAGGCCTTGACAGGGTTTGTTTTTCTTTATTATTCCTTAAATTTCTTTTTTATTTTCATTAGCATGTGCCACTAACTAATGCAAGTTTAACTGTATCATGGAATATGAATGATAACGAAGTGGAGGACAAATAATGTAAACAGCTCATCAGAATAGTGGACAAAATGTTTTCTGTTCAAGTTTAAAGATATTTTAAGGAGAAATATTGAGGTGCYTTGTCAAATGATGGAACCATGAAGTTCTCAGTCACAGGTCCCCTGGTTATTTTATAACCTCACTTGAACACTATGTTAAGCCTGTTTTTTATTTCTCCTTCATGGGCATATTTTATGTTTGTATGTATTCCAAGCACTGAGGTTATAGGTAGATTTTCCAGCACAACAAAAGGACAAAGAAAATGTTTGTTCTTTAAACAGTTTGTCCATTCATTTCTCCAGATTAGAAAATGTATTGTCTAATGCCAAAAGAGAACAAAGGAGAAAGAGATGTTAACTTATCTGTTGGAAATATAAACTTTTGTCTGTGTGAAAGTAGCATTGCTTTATCTGTCATACCACCTATGGCTATAAGAGTTTTGATGAAAAAGGAAAAAAGCTACTACAGGACTTGCACACTGCAGGAAAAATACAGCAGGACTTACAGGATTTGGAGCTGGTTAAGAATTGCTTTGAAGACAGATTTATATGATCAGAGTTAAAGACAACATTGATGGATATTGGTAGTTTTTCTTTAAAAAGAAAAACTGYGACAGTATTGTTCTCCATTAACTCAAATATGTAGGTCAAATATGAGAGGTTCTTTATTTTGAGCTCCTTATGTAATGCATGCATACATGTAGATCATGTGAATCTTGAAACACATTTTAAATCCTAGTAACACTAATTCTCTCTAGCAGTACTAAAAAACTGTTTGCTGATCTTGATCCTAAAGAATTAAGGTAGATTCTTTTTAGTAACAGAGGAGTTTTCTGCTCAGAGGAAATGAAAGTCTAGTAATAAATAAATGTTTGGAGTGATTAGTGATCAGCATAGATTTCATATACCTCAGCTATCAGTTCTTCCCTCCTATGTGCTACTAGTTTGCAGAGCTAGGCTACTAGGAACATTTTTCATGGTCCAACTTTTTAAGAGAGAGAAATTTAGGTGAAATGTATAATCTATGTTTATTTTACTGTTCTGGAAATAAGTGTCTTGAGAATTGTGCTCTTGTGGATAAAGCTTTTAGTTTAGCTRCAAAATGTCTCTAATATGTTTTGCATCATACAGAAAAGCTGCACTACTGATCAATAATGTTTTTCATATAGATGACAACGATGCTATACAGGAGGGTTTTATAAGTGATCACCTGACATCCATAGTTGAGCAGCATGTAGAAAGACAACTCCTAATGGACGTTTACTGGCTGTCTCTGTGTAATCATTTCCCACCAAGAGTGCATTGTCCTGAAATATAATTGAAATAAAATAGGCACTGTGCTGCTGTAAATCTAAATAGCTTGAAAATAGTAGGCTAGACTCCCCTGGCTTGCCGAGGACATTTTAATGGAAACGTAAATACCATAATCATATGCTTTTTGCATGCATTTTGCCATTAAAAAGAAAAAAATGTTCATTTTAGAAAAGGAGACCTTTATGAACCAGTTTCTTTTTTATCAGAAGTGGAATCAAGTCATCAAAGGAATATTTGGGAACTGAAAATAACCCCAGTTGCTTAAACTGTCATCTGCATGGTGGTAGGAGGCAAAATGMTGCTTTTAAAGCCACACTGCATATTTTGTATCCTGATCTTCCAAAAAGAAAGAGAGAATATTTTATTCAGATGTTAACTTTTATTTGCTGAGTAGTATCTTTTTGTTTAAATTGAAATGGGAGTGATGAATCCTGGAAGGTGGAAAGAGACATAATACGATAGAGGAATACATAAAGCCTGAAGTAAGTAGACCCTGTCTTTCTAGCGTGTATAAAATAACTTTCAGCAATAGCAGAATAGGTCATGAAAGCTATGAAATGTTATATTGTAATGCTTGGATAAATATTTGTTAAAAAAACAAAGGGCTCATGCTGTTCTATTAAACTTCTCTTTTATTGGTAGTGTCAGTCAGAGGAGTGTTCTTAAAGTCTGCGCGATCGTTCATGCATTGAAATCCAAGCTTGCCGCCAGACCCACGATAGATGGAGATACGAGTTATTGCTCAGGGGTGACACGTCCTCTAAGTGCTAAGATATTCCTTTTTTCTTAAATGAAGAGATTTTTGACAGTTCTTGAACACGGTCTGAGGTACTAGTAGAAGAGCGCAGCGCAAAGGGAAAGGCCACTGGGCTATAAACCCTCTAACCAGTGACATTTAATAATGGAGAGCTGTGCAAAAGGCCAACAACCTAGGCTGAAGGAGCTTGCGAGCGAGCGCTTCCCTCCTACCTGTGTTTCCCTCTGCTCGTGGCTCTTCCTGCRTCTCCTCTCGTGGACTTGGTTCCACTGGTTGCCTCTAAGTCCTTGTCTTCCCTGGAGCACCAGCCCYTCGGCAGCATGGTGGAGCTCATCGCTGTCAAGGCTCTGGCTTCTGGAAAGGCTCTCCTGGCCTGGAGAATGGCAGGAAGGCCATTAGGGAAAGGCAGACTACCCAAGGCAGCCCTGCGGAGAGCCGTGGGTTAATGAACTGCCTGCAGTTCCCTCTCTTGTAAAACTGAAAATAATGCTTGGAAATCATTGTGGTATTTTCCTCCTCCGTCTGTTATAACCTAGAGAAGGATTAGTTAGAGCCTCTGTGAGACTCTTCACGGGGTTTAATTTCACTTTAGCGCTAACACATTGCTTTTTTTTCTTGTTGTTCTTTTCCTCCTCATCCTATAAGCCAGTAATCCTTACCCCCAGGACTGCCCAAAAATTAGTTTGGTCTCTTATAGACCCATGTATTTAGAACCCAAAAGACACTATTAGCATTGGCATTTTATTATCTTAGCTTGGTTGTTTTCTTTTGTTCTTCCATCTTGATAGAATATAAGACAAGTTTTAATATAAATTCATGAGGATTTATGTAGACTCCCTATTGTGAAAGCATGCAATTGTGCTCCCTGTTTGGGTTACAACKTTGGTAGAATAAATGGCAGACTTACAGTAAGCGCCATTCAAGACTCCCCTTTTAATTACTTGGACGTCCTGGTTTCTCTTTGAATAGATGCCCAAYGCTGATACTGTTGTGAGAACCACGTCTCCACATTTACCACAGGCACAGCCTCACTTAAACCCTGGCATTTTTGCTTCCTCCCTCTTCAAGTTGGTGTGTCACGTAATCTAAAGACTGTCAGGTATTTGTTTATTTTCACAGAAGCAGCTGAAGTTCTTACCTCTCCAAATGGCTGTAGTGGGAAAAGGCACCAAAAGATAAGAAAGTGATGAGCTTCCTGGTCCTCAGTACAAACCAAGGGAGTGAAACGGGGCCTCTCAAACACACAGCTCTCCTCCAGAGCCATAGTACTCATAGCCAGCTGTCACCCTGGGCTGTAAATTAGTAGGATCCATTCATTTTTGCAATTTTCAAGTCTCCTAAGTACAACTATTGCTTATGATGAGCCAAGATAGTTATAGCAGATAGATCAAAACCTGTCACTTTTCATCAGATTAACAGCATAATATGCGTTAGTGTTTAAAGTATATTACAACTGTATTACGCACAGTGCTTTTCATTGGTATATTAGAGCAATTTGCATAGAGATATAGATTSATTAGGCATTTTGTTGCTTGGATGAAATAGAGAACAGCTTTTCRTTTCTTCAGATGATGGAAAGTAGCATTTAATTAAAAACAAAAAAACTTGAATAATATATCCTAGTATGAATCAAAACATGATGTAAGGACCAGAAAAGCCAATGTCTCAGACACTGAAAAATTATTTTATAACTTGAGATTGCAGTCCAAAAAATGAGCTGTGTAGCACACACATCTTTATTTCTCCCTAATACCGTCAATAAAATTTTGAAAATCTGGATTGCTTTATCCTAGAACATTTTATTTACGTGTGTCTATTCAGTTGTGTGAARCTGAAAAGACAAAGGTTCTCCCGGTTGTTAATGAAGTGCTATGATCCTACCAGTGTAAACTATTAAAATATGTTATTTTCTAGTCCTGCTAACTGAAATGTGRACTGGGAGCTGATGTTATGCAGCATTTGAATGCCACAGTTTAATCTGTTTGGTTTGTTGATGTTGCTGAATGTGGCAGTTTATAGGAGGAATAAAAAATTATGATTTTTTCTATCTTTCATGTCCCTCCAGTGAACCCATCTGTTCCTCTTTGGTGCAGGCTCCAGGCCTGCTCTCCAAGCCCTGAGGTTTTGTGTGTTTTGGGGTTGTTGGATCACAGGGGAGAAGTGCACAGGCAGAGCTTGGGGAGGGCGCCGGGTCTTCAGAGACAGAGTTTCTCTGCTTGCTAGAACTAAGTAGGATTTTATTGGGAACATAGCMCTCATTAGTGCTGAAAACTTAAGGTTTTCAGTCCAAAGATACTGGTTAGAAAAAAAGAAAGAAAAAAAAAGTGTATTCTGCAGCTCCAGATTTAAACTAGTATTTATTCATAATTTAGAAAACTTTGAACTTGCTGATTTTGTAATATTCCTCTTAAATACAGATATAGCAGATATAAAGCAAGACCACTCAGGACTTGCGCTGATATCCGTGTTGTCCAGTGAAGAGCAACTTAGGTAGGTTGGTGCACAGTTGTGCTTGGGGCCAAGGAGTTGCATCTCCTCTGGGCAAAATGGATATGTTTATTATAATAGTTGAGAAGCATTTTTTAGGTGACATTTCTTCAAAAGTGGCTTTAAGAGGTATGAGAACAGACCTTGAAAAGAAGCTTTTCATAAGACCATTTCTGTTTTCATTTCATCTGTTTTCTTTTTACATGCTGTTTGCAGTTAGCTCATTAAATTACTATAAGGTAATGGAAACRTAAGAAAATAGTTTATATATATAATATATTTAGGAAGGAAAGTAACATCACTTCATATGAGGATGGGATTCATTTTAACATCTTCTAAACTCATTAAATGTTTTCTTATGCTCTGTGTCAGGTTGGGTACCTTGGAAATTGTTAAATTGGTTTAAAATCTTACTTCTTTTTGTTCCTGGCTGGAAGGTTGAAACTCTTCACTTGAAAAATAGTGTATATTAGTGGAACACTACACTTCATAATTTATTTTAAAAGAACTTGCTTGTAAGGTGTAAATCTTGTTCCTTAAGGCTCACTGTGATGCCAGATGTTAAAAGGTTTCTTGCATGACCTATTTTATGTCATTATGTATTTCTGAAAAAAAATCTCTTCTAATATCAGACTTGTTTATCTGCTATAGATTTTTTTTGATTTCCTAAAATGCCAGTGACATTTAAATAGGTTTTCAATCTGATGCATTCTTAGAAGTCTTTCTGMTGTGTGAAATGTTATTGCAATAAATAGATCAGGAATTTGTAATGGATAGGTAATTTCATCTACCCTGAGTTTAGACTGTGATATATAAGAATTAATTTGTGAAAGAAAAAAAACAAAGGAGCAAGATTTTCTGTCGTTTTAGCTTTTCTGTGTAATTTTGTAACAATAACACATGGCACATCTCAGTGTCTGTAATGGAAATATCCTCTGTGTCCACCCGTTCAGTTTCTGTTACGGCCTTTGCTCACTCCTAGTTCTCCCTTTAAAAAGAAGCACAGTAGAAATTAGAGGGATGTGAGGATGAATGTCCCTCATAGTTCTAATTTCCRCTTCTCTTTGGGAAGGAAATCTATTTTGCAAAGCCCACTGTGCCCACAGTAACTGGCCTCCTAGGCAGGAGAGGTGATTGCCCTAGAAGGCTCTGACCTGGTAAAGGAAAGAAGACAGAAAATAATAGTACATCTTAATTTTCTGATACGTAGTCATGGCTCATTAATAGTTCTAGTATATATTATCAGGTATTGCCTGCTGCAGAGAAAATTAACAGAAGCTGCTTGTTATTTCTTGATGTTAATAGATATAATGTAAAAAATAAAAAAGAGGGAAAAATAGAAAATCTTTAGCAATTTTTTTTTTATGCATCATCTTACACTGTGCTATGTCAGTTTGCTTACGATAAACTCTAGCATATTTGCTAAAATGTTGACAAATTAACCTAGCCATTTCTAAGGATTCCTAAATGCCCATCAAGGAAGGAAGGGATGCACTGAAACTGTTTTAATTAGCAAAGTGTGATTTAAAGGTTGCTAAAATCAAAAAGAGCTTATTCATTTTTCATCAATAATCATTTTCCTTAATATTTCATCAAAACCTGCTGATTTGGAGACCACCTTCTGGGCTTTGATTCATTATGACTGTAGACGTAATTTAATTTTTCCCCTTTTTCTCATTCTGTGATAGGTGCTTTCATCTTTGAGACATTGTTAAGATGTTTCTAACATTCACAGATTGCTAATTGATCCAACTTTTTTAAAACTGTACTTAAGATAGAGACTTCTTTGCTCTGGAAGCAATTTTCCATGC
Source organism: Nothoprocta perdicaria (assembly GCF_003342845.1). Taxonomy (NCBI): domain Eukaryota; kingdom Metazoa; phylum Chordata; class Aves; order Tinamiformes; family Tinamidae; genus Nothoprocta; species Nothoprocta perdicaria. Next base: position 1,329,465 of record NW_020455832.1, read on the forward strand.
ATTTACTTTTACTAATGTTTCTTCCAATCTTTGTATCTGATAAAATATCAGTTCTCTTATACATACATTAAAGTTGAGAACTCTTTTTTCTCGGGTGCTAGTACAAATTGTATATGATATAACAACTGAGGTAAAAAAAGGTTACTGATTGAGATTAAGAATGTTGCTACCATCAGTAAGATTGCGCTGTCACTGTTAGGCATGTGAACATATTTATTGTTCTTTTAAAATTAACTATAAGTACTTACAGCACTATGACAGAGAACTAAAAAAAGAACTAAGGCAGTGCTGTAAGTAATGTGGGTTTTTTAAATCTAAATCTGTGGAAGATCATGAAGAAAAGCAATTATGGGAATTTATGTAAAGGCATTTTGTGAAAGGAGGTGCAATTAAAAAAAACCGTTCCTTTCACTTTAGTAGGATATCTAAGTTTTGTTCACTGATAATTTCCAGTCCCCAAATGCATTTTGAGGGACTTTGAGGGAGTGTTACTATCTTGAGATTCCTAACCTGTTTCTTCTTGTAAGATCTTCACTGTATAGTGGTATCCAGGACATCAGCACAATTTATTGGATTGGAAACACACTAACAGAGAGATGCCCTGGCCCTTTTCTGTGGTTGTTTGGAGAWCAGTTGCAATCTTCTTCTTTCAACTTTTCTTTGCTCATCTTCCTTTCATGAAAGTTTGTCAGACTCCCTGGATGCAGCTGGTGTCCATACTAGGCTGCACGGTGATTTAGAGCAGGGCTGGTTTTTCCTTTTGCTATTCATAGTCATTTTCCTTAATCCAGTCTAATTTGAATTTCAAAGTGTGTCCTTTAAGTCTTGCGTAGATGGTCAGGGCTAAATTGTTGTTTGTCTTCTAAAGCCACATTGAACAGTTCATGTAGACTGAATTTCATTAGCTTTCATTAGCTGAACTATTTTTGATGTCATTAAAATTGCTGCAGCTTAAGATGTCAGAATTTAACAGGAAAATAGGTAATGCTGGAAGCATTCAGTGTCAGGAATAATCGTTCGTTGGACCTTACGTTTGCATTTTTTAATATTTCTTCTCACACTCAGGTACAGCCATCATCTGTGCACGGTGCTGTATGGTGAATGTGTGTCCGACCTTAGTAGTGCATGTATCCATGTGCAGAACATGATGTAGGCATATGGATGTGCTTAACTGTGACCAATTTGTTATGTTTTCATCTGGTTTTGTATTTGCAGATATATGTATATATAAAAATTCTCCTTCTCTAAAAATTTCTTCTCTTTATACACACAAGGGTACATGCCTTGATATATTCATGCACACGCTGGTCTAATAAAGCCAGGCTGCTCCAGGCTATATCCAGCTGAGTCCTGAAGGTCTCTGAGGATGGATGTTTCGTAGCCTCTTGGAGTGCCTGTTGTAGTGTTTGACCACCTTCATGGCTGACAACTGACCAGCTAACATTCCTAATACTTGATTGGAACTTCCCATGCTCCAGCTTATCTCCATTGCCTCTCATCCTATTGCTGTGCCAGTGTTATCGTGTATATAAAATGTGTGTGTTTGCGTATATATATGTGTGTGTTTATGTGTGTGTGTAAAAATTCACTTTCTAAAAGTCTGGGAAATGTCAAACAAAATAACAGTTTTTCAAACACTGAAAGAAAATTTTGAAGTAATAAGGGCTACCTTGCTTGTTCTTCATTGTCAACAGTAAAGTTTTGTTAGAGTGATTTCTGAAGTTCATTTTTTCTTAAATCACCTATTATATTTCCATAATTCAGAGCTACACTCAAAGCTTGAATCCAAGGCTTGAGGACAAAACATAGCTCTTAATTTCTCTTTAACGTTCATCCTGAAAATGTAGGAACCTTTTCTTTATTTCACAGATTGTGATTTGTGTGTGTGAAGCTCAACGCCACCAAAAATAATGTGCCTGAAAGCCCTTTTAGCAAACCTGTGTGTGCTGTAGGATTGTATCTGCTGCTCAGACGTACTTAGTAGCAGCTTTTCAGCTGGCCCCGTTGTGCTGGAGGACAACGGTGTCACGGTGCTGCCCGGCCACTGTGGCTGCTGCTCTGGACCTGCTGCCGTGACAACCTCCCTTATTCTTCTACAGGATTTTCGGCATTTCGGGTTTCATACTTAGGTTCTGCAGCTCATCTGCAGAAACGTCTGGGCGAAATGGCAGGGAACTGTGGATCAAAGGTTTCCAAGCAGGCATCAAACCCTCGCTCACCCTCGTTCATTTGTGAGGGGAGCGCTGCCGCCGGCGAGCGCTGTTGGAGCGGAGCCTCAGGAGAAGCGGGACCTGCCGCGGGGCCGCGGGCCGAGGGGAGGAAACGGAGCCGCTCTCCTGTGGAGATCAGAGCGCCACAGGATGGTGATGGCGGGAGGAAGCCGCCTGCTGAGCTCTGCTGGCCACGCTCCCTCACAAACACCCACCGCCTTCCTCCTTGCATGAGGTGCAGGATGAGCGGCGCAGGGCAGCCTTTCATCTAGGTACTGTATTTTCAGGGATCCTAAAGAGCTTCATAACTTTTAATGGAGACTCCTGCTCAATATAAAGTTCATTTCGTTCCTCAGCTGATCCCTTTACCACTCCCTCTACTGACAAGCAACCACCTGCACAGTAAAAAACTGCCGGTCTTTAATTGCATATAAATCAGGGCCAGGCAGTGGAGACAAAGCCAGGAGAGCCTGGAAGGAGAATTTAAGTGAAAAAGGTAATTACCTGAGCTGGAACATAGCCAGGGCACCAAGGTTAACGCTTGTACACTGGTGAGAAGTGCCTAGTGATGTTCTTCCAGAAGCCATTTTCTACTGAATTATAGAAAAGACCTTGTTAGTCACTTGCTCTAACTCCCTTCTTGCACTGAATTGATTCCTACGGTGGTTTCTTCCATCCCCAGTGCAGCTCATATTCTCTCACTTGCAAGTGAGGTTTGTCCACCAGCTTTAGGTGGAGGGATAGATAATTCCTCTGCTTTTATATCTCTCTGTTTGGGAGGAATGCTTCATGGTATTTAACCTAAGTTTTTATTTTACCACCTCCATGTTCTCCTAAATGTAGCCAGGTCTAGACCAGAAAGCTATAAAGTGTCTGAAGTTCCTCGTATTTGCCTGAGGATGTCCCCTGAGAGGGTAAAAGAGGGGAAAAAAAAAAAAAAAGAATTTTGATCTGTGTGTTCTTCAGGCACAAAACAGTAAATTAACAGGTGCTGGCAAYCCCCCTGCTGTGCTTATGTAGCTGCAATGATGCAAACTAGCTCAGATACCACCTCATGGCAGACCAGGCTTACCCTTACAGCCTTCATTTCTCTATCTGCTTGAGGACAATTGCAGTATCCCTTTTCTTGTGAGCTTATTTGAATCGTATTTTCCAKATTTCACCCTCTTAATTCATTACACAATCTTGGATCATTTTATGTTCCCCATGCAGAGCACAGGAGTATGATTTGCAGCAATTCAACAGCTATATCCTTTGTTGGATATAGCTGGAGTTATTCAAACCTGTTGTTTAGTGGGGAGGGATGCAGGTCTGAGCTGCATGCTCCTCCCCTTTTGGAAGGGTCCAGGTATACAAGAACACTGAAAAGTACTTTTCAATTTATTTCTCAGTAGGATATTCATCTGGCCTTAAAATTCACAATACCTTCATCTGAAGAAGCCTAGCTCTTGAATACATATTTCACTACTAGTGGGAGAAATAAATCTCCATTTGCTCTTGACCTACTTTTTGATGGGTGCTTTTCATTTGTAAGAAACCTACACTTATGCACAGTCTGTCCTAATTTTATATTGTGGCTGTCAGTGTTACCTGAGCAACTCTTCAGAGGAGGTATGCGGGATGCTGGGTCTGCTGGCTCATAGAGAATGACTGTGGCTGTCTAAAGTGAAACTTTATGCCCGAGCTAAGTCTCGACTGTGGCTGTAATAGCTGTATTTTTTAGAGATGGGCTCTGAAGAGGATTTCTGCACATTCAGCAACGAGTTACACAATCTCTACATGTTTAAACTGGGAGGAATTTTGTTTTTGTTGCTGTTACTTTTTACAACTGGTAGCATAGCAATTATAAGTGTTTTATTAACATTTATTATAAAAGAAGGCATAYTGCTATATAAGAGGTTTGCTGAAACTTGCATGTGATTTTAAAATTCACTGTGTATGCAGTCTGGTTTACAAACTGCACTAGAAGACAGGAAATAAAAGCAGCTTAAAATCACACCTGTGGAGGATGGCAATTTTATACAGTAAATAAATAATTAGGGAGGAAAACATTAGGGAAGTAACTGATGTGAGAGGAACATGTCAAAACAGGAGGAAATGAAGCTGAGGGAGAAAMGAGTGAGAATGAGGGTGTATGTTGAAGGCAAATAGCGCCTTCAACAAATTTGGAAATGACGAGGGGGGACGAAGATAGTTGCTGGAGGGGGTGTGTGTGTAGAAGAAAGGTAATTACATTTCAGTTGTGCTTAATCTATGTCAGTAAGCTCCTTGACTATGATATAATTCACACACAATTCACCAGAATGCAACCAATTAATTTCTACTGTAATATGTTTTTTTCCTGTATGAGCTTTCCTCCAGGATTCACCTGAGATTAGGAAGTCAAAGACATCTGAGCTCTATTCCCACCCTGCAATTTCAGCAGTGCTGCAGAAACAAAAGTGAATCCTTGACTGCTGCATCCCATCATCTAAATTCAGCTCCTCTTCCCTTTGGTATCACATTAGAATAGCTTAAAGAGGCAGAAAGCAGCGGGAGACACAATGTAGGTGTTCAGGTTCTTGATGCTTGGTCACATTACTATCTTGCTGTATCTGCAAGAGTGCTGCAAACTTGATTAAAGAAATTAATGATGAGAAACAAAGGAATGAGTGAAGAGAACAAAAGAAAAAAGTGAAGAGAGCGTGGAAGAAGTTTATTGCATGCAAGTCATCCAATTATCCCTCAGAGCCCAAATCCCTTGTCTAATTGCCTAAGCTGATCCTTCAGGACTGAACAGATTAAATGAAATAGCAGGGCTGGTGGAAAGCAGCCTTTGGGAGGCATTTTGTGAACAGGCTTGTGTGAAGAGCGGAATAGAGTTTCTGTTTGTTTCTGTTTGTCTTGGCCTTCCATTATCAAAAGAGTAGGAAAGAATGAAAAACATGAAGGCTTTTGATTTGAAAATGGTCCCTTTAGCTCGGGTTGAGGCACTGGGGGGTGCTGGGAAGCCTACCCTGGTGCTTTCTGTGCTATGCTAGTCTGTGTATGGTATCTCTCTCCATGGGATCATAAAGCTCTCACTTTACACTATATTAAGTTCATTTGGAAAATTGAGAGAAAAGAAAAACTTCTTTAAAATATCTCACTGAGAAATCACTAGTCACTGGAGAATGTCAGGTTCGAGCTGGCATAAAAATGAGAGCAAACCACAGCCTAAATAATTGTCCCACAGCAATTGTGTGTGCCAGCAGCAACCGAGCTCACAACGGAGCAGAGATGACTATGAAGCTTAATGTTCCTTACAGGACTTCTGTTTAATGTGTTCCTTTGCGTATGCCCCAGATAAGAAAGAGTTCTCACTAGTAGTCTAATGTCTCCTTCTGTCATAACAAAATGTGTCCTATAATTACCCCTTCTTAGACAACGTCTTTTCCCTAACGCTGCAGCTCTGGAAGGAAATGAGATCAAGAATCTCCCACAAAAGTGGGGAAAGCTGAAAAAAAAAAATCAATCTTCTCCCATGTTTCCTTTTATCCAAAATCTTCATTTTTCTCCAGTACATTGAACCATGAAAGAGGACAACATTAACAAATCCTTGAGCAATGAAGCAATCTTATTATATTTGTAATATGCCATGGAGTATGGTGTTACACTTCATGACTTTACAATAAAATCAAGTTGTATACCACAAAAGTGCAGTTGCGCCATGTAAAGTGCTAAGATGTAAGACAGCGTTCGAAGGAAAAGAGGTTACAGAAATATTAGGTGGTTCATCTGGATGTCCTCAGGTGACATCCAGCTAAGAAATTAATTTCCTGAGAGAATATGTACTACTTGCATCAGAATGGAAACATCAGTTTTGAATTGGAAGAAGCTTCACAGAGAGGACTGAAAAAGAAATGCATTTCCGAGCAATCCTAATTCTGATTAATACCTCCTTATACCTTACCTACTTATACTTCAAATTTAGCTATAGAAATATACATATTTCTTCTAATCCTATTTTTATTTCCATCAAAACCTATTTTCCAAACCTGCTCTGCAGTGAACACTGAAATGATTCATGCAGTCAGACCTCTTTGACTGRATAATTGATACATTTTGACAGGATGAATGTACAATGGATTACATTTGCTTCTCAGTATATATATGATGATTAATGTAACTAGGTCTTACATGTACTTATCAAGGGGAGAAAATGCCCCAATGTGAATATTATTTGATGGTTCATTGAACTGAACTTTGATACTGCACTTAGGCTGTTGTTAGCATTAAGATAGTTATGATGGATCTAACTGTCAAACTGGAAAATTTCACTGAGCTGGAGAGAGAACTTGGTGAAATGTAGAGAATTTAAAGAAACATCATTAGCTTGTTTAGATCTCAAATTCCTGTTTCTAAATTCTGAAATATTCTCTGAAATATGAGTGGATGTCTCTTAAATGCTCCAACTTGATATGATTACATTGGACCTAAATATGTCAGGATATGTTTTAGCCAAAGCCATGGAGGTTCCATCAAAAATAATTCAACACTTCAAAAAGGAGCTTATTCATGGCTAAATTTAGGAAGCCAAACTATCTGTATCGTCGAAGGAGAGAAGCAATATTCTCAGGAGGGCAATTCAGAGCATCTAAGTGATATGCCTGGAGGCAAGAGCGGTAAATACTCCCTACCCATATATATTAATCCTGGCCTGAGGTCACTTAGGTATGAAGTTGATATTAACTTATTAAGTCTAAAATAGACTAAATTTATTCTCTGTGCATGGTACACCTTTCCTAAAGGTTTGGTTGTACATATTTTTTTAGCTTTTCTCTCTTACTCTATTATATGCCCCTAATCATAGCGAATTAGCATTAATTTGTATCTAACTTTACCAAATCTGCGTGAGATTTGGAAATGGTGTAATTTGCATAAAATGGAGGCACCGAGGAGGCTTCTCACACACAATTCCTATAGGTATTCTAATGTGCGAGGGAGAAATCTGCATACAGTCAGTGGACAAATGTATCTTAACAGGCTCCCTGGGAAAATGCCTTCTTCCAATGTCTGTGCAGGAAGTCTGGTTTTCTGGACGTAGCTACTGAACATTAGATGTGTGGATATCCCATTGAAGACAAATGCAATGCCTAAATGTGGATGTTCAGTGCCACTTTGGGGCTCCTGAGCATGCTACCCAGCCTCTAATTCACATCTAGAAATCCTATGGATTTGGGGCTCTTAGTTTTCCATAGCTAGGCACCTGAAATACTGTGGACTGTGTACTGTGACTTAGCTGCAATCACAGCAGTTTGCAGCAGACAGTTAAATTGAATCTAGCRTATCAGAATTCTGGTATCTCAGCAATAGTAATATTGCTAAGAAAGTCATAGCATAATGTAGCCCATCCCTTCAAATGGAATAAGATATTATTTTAAGACTTAAAATGGAATTTTTCTCACCAGATGATTATAATGGGCCCTGTAAGTAACATAAGTTTTAAATATTTTATGTTGGCTATACCAGCACAACAAAGGACGTAGCATGAGAAGAATGCAAACGGATTTTCATTTTACTTTGAATGCAATAATTATTAATGGATAATAGTTTCTAAATGATTTTCAATATGGCACATCTCTGTTTTTTAAGTGCTGATCTTTTCTAATGTCTAACTCTGAAAGCCACCCTGATATGATGGTGTAGGCTGCTCAAAAGGAGTAATGTATTCTTCCTATTAGTAGCATATAGGGAAGGGAGTAATGTATTCTTCCTATTAGTAGCATATAGGGAAAAAAAAAAAAGTAGTAGATTTACAGGGGAAATTAAACTTAAGGAAAAGGTGTCTGTCAATTAGTAAGGAGGGTAAAGCACTGGAATACGTTGCCTGCAGTGTCTGGGGTTTCCCTCAGCATCAGCAATCTTTGTAGACAAGGTGAGGCTGCTGGGACTGACCCAGGTACAGCTGATTCTTCTCACACTAATGACCTTCAAGTCCCTTGCAGCTCTTGTGCAGCCAGGGGAAACTGTCTCAGTTCACTGAGCAGTTTTGTGTTGAGGGTTATGTGGTCCTGCATAGAGTGTTTTTGATGAAATGTCCCTGACATGACTTTTTTTTTTTTTTGTCCACACATTATTACTTTTCTGCTAGTCATGTAAGGTTAGGTGATTTATTAGCATTATTTTCCCAGTAAAAAATGATTTCTTTTTGTAATGCTAATATATTTACAAACTAAGTTTTGGAGAACTTTTGCTGAGGCTAGGAGGAAAGGAAAAGAAAAAAAGAGCTGTTGGAGGTGAGGGCATTTATTATAAGTACTTTGGTGTTGAGTATTTTAAAATGGAGTCAATTAGCTTGCCCATAAACAAAATAAGCTATTGGAATTTGCAACTACAGAGCTACAGCTTTGAAAATTCACACAGAAGTAACTTCACCATAGAAGCAAAATGTTTAGCTTTTGAATGTCTGAAAAATAAAAGCCGTAACTACTATATTTAAACAGCTGCTATAATGAGACTTCTAAAATAATTATACTGGTTTGGATTTTCTAAGAAACACCTTGTTATTACAGCAGTAGGTTTCAGGGTGCTTTTAATCACAAAATTATGTAAGTTACTAGACTGGTTGTCAGCTAATAGACTTAAAGTTTGGGATGAATTATTTTGTCCTCATACAAGTAATAGGCATATTAGAGCTGAGCATTTCATCATCAGATTTCTAATACAATAATGATATTTAGCCCTTGCAAAGTGCTTTGCAACTCTGAAGCATCACGCAGGCAATTGTTATTGAACCCTTATGAGGGTTAAGTTGTTATCTCTGCTTAAACACAAAATATCAAAACAGCTAAAGAAATCTGTAATACAAATTGGATTGACTGGAAATGTGTAGCAGAGAGGCTTCTAAAGCAGAACAAGGAGAAAATACATAAATGAAAAATCTATGGTATTGTGAATTTAATTGCATGCACAGTTTACTGGCTTCTTGACTCCCACTTGCAGGYGCTTGGTAAAACAGAATATATCCAATTAGATGTTAGCATATACTGAGCTAGTCATTGAGAGCTTTCTTATAGAAAATAAAAATCTAATTAATAAAGTCAAAGAGATCTATAGTATGATTTACCTCATCCTAAAACAGATGCCTAAGCAGGCCAGATAAATATGCCCTAACAGTGTCTTACTTATGTTAATTGACTAAGATGAATGATACATATTTAAAAGCCTTTATTAGGTGAATCCCACTGGCTGTCTAGTTCCATATATAATGTATACATTATGTTGCCACTTAAGTCTATGACAATGCATTCTTTACTGACAGTAGTGAAGAATAATGCCCTAAGGCTGCAGATGRTAGTTATCATGAAAGAACCCAATTTTTAGGTTATGTTATTTTACCAGTAGCACCACTGATGATGGCAGGTGGTGGTACTGGCTCTGGTGGTGGCCCTGATGACTACCGCTTAGCAGCAGCAATATGGAAAACTGCCACCACTCACTCTGATACTCTTTGGTGCCTTACCTACTATTTAGTGGAGCACAATTTAGGGCTCTGGAGGGGGACAGGGATTATGCCAATTATGTACTAAATTTGTATGGCTTCATCTTGTGTGCTTGTTTTCTGAGTGCTTCGTGTTAAACTTCTCTGACCTGTTTTCAACTGCTTGCAACCCATGACTACTACAGCATCCTGCATCAGAGAAAGGTTCTTGAGTTGAAAACACAAAAAGCAGGACATTAAAAATTATAAAACATTTCTGAATCTTACTTTCCTACATTGACTGTCAGAACCTCTCACTGAGGCGTTGTGTTAGGACCCAGTATTGTACAGGTTTCCTAGTGTAAAGAATAGCTTTGCGTTGTGTGCATTAACAGCTCCAAGATTGAGCTGAGTGATCAGGCCTTATGTCACCAGCATCTCTTGGAGAGGAACATAAGTGGCTTGTGCTAGTTTAGATTAAATTACATCCCATCAGTGCTCTAGATTTTATTACCGCCAAAAGAAACATTCAATTCACCTGCCATTTAATCTCCCCTCTTCCTCCTCTTTTATTCAGGGCGAAGAATAAATGTTGAATGAAATTATTTTAAACCCATACATTTGAGACATATTAAACTTAATCTTTCCCATGCTAGAGTATTTGAAATTTTCTGTTTTGTCAATTATCAACAGCCTGGCCTTTGTTGGACTCTGTTCAGTACTCTTCACTTTCATTATAGGAAAGTAATTTAGAAAGGTGGATTTAGCATAGATTTGYTCTCTATGCAGTCTTGCTAACAAATGGAAATACTGTGTTTTAAAGTATTCTGATTTTGAGTCTTTAATGTAAAAATCGTCTTTAGAAAAGAGTTGCAAGATACAGTTGCTTAAAGAACTCCGTATTGCCTCAGTAACATACAGTTTATACTCCAATTACATTTTCATACTATCTCTCTATTAGATTTCTCATGTTTATTTACTACTTAGGAATCATTCTAGCATTCACTTTGTCTTGTTTTTTGTTCTTTAAAGAATGCATCTAACAGCAGGCAGTGTTGTTTTCGTTTCCTTCATGAGCTTTGTGGCATCCACCCACTTCCTTTTTGCCATGATGAATTTCCTTTGTACTTGATTATAGTGATTTTCTGGCTTGACATCCCTCAGGCTCTGCCTACTAAATCAATATCATCTTTCAGTGAATGTTGTTGTTGTGATGAGCTYTTTTTTTCTCCCTAGTTAAAGAATACTTTAGAATAACTCCAAGTGGAGATTCTCTTATGATGTATCAATTTACTTTTTCTTCATATGCCTGTTTCTCAGTCAAATCTAAATCAATTGTTGTCTAAAGGTTTCTCATTTTCTAGTCTTATAAATTGCTATGGTCAATTTTTTTGTTTTCCAGGCTGGCATTTGTCTTTGTCGTRTAGCTGTCTACATTTTGAAGTATACAAATACCATAGACCCCTGACATTCCTTCATTAAGTATATTTGAGGTGTTGACCAGATACGGAGCTCATCAATTCCCTCTTGCTAAGACACAAAATGCATCCAGACTTCTGTGGAAGACACACAAAAAATTCTTTGTTTACTTAGTCATCTGGGAAACGACAGTCTGTCGCCAAAACCAGTTATCGTGAGCTTTGATTAGAAATCAGGAAAGACAGCTGCTGAAAAGCATAGTGAGAAAAAATGCRTTAGGTTAGAGATAAGTTTCTTTGACTTGGGCAGATCAGGGGGAGTATGATCTGGGGGGAATATGACTATGAATTTCTTTTAATATGTAGATAGCTATGAATGTAGAGAGTCTACCTTGGGGGGCTTGTTCTTGTTGTTATTGCACTGTAAGTACTTTTTTCAAGATTTTTTTTAGCTGTGACCCCTGTTCTCTCTTGTGTTTAATTTGATTTCAATTATTTCTCTTGCATCCACACATGTGGGCCATCCATATTAGTATGCCAGCTTCTGTGAAATATGCCCTTGAATGCAATCTGCCTGAGATGTTATCCTGCACTGTATTAAAGTAAAAGGCTAGTTACTACAGAGCATTTTTCTACTTGCAGTTTCTGTTTCTCTTGGAGTCCCTCCTTTTTGAAACATTTCTTTAGCAATCATTCTTTCAGAATTCAGAATCTCAGAAACTTAATGAACTTCTTATTCTTTGAGGCTTCTTGAATGAAGCTTCTTGATTTCTGTGTTTTCTTTGGTTTTGTAGTTTTTCTAGCTCACTGGAAGACATTGTATATAGAGACATCTGTGTCATGGAACAAGTGAACCTCAGGACATAAGTGCTGATGTTCCTATCTTTGTGCAGAACATCCCGTTCCCGTTTGCTGCAGTGCTCTGCTTCCATAAGCATCTCAGCTGCTGTGATGGGTCACAGCCAGAGGGAAGAGGAGTGCTTCAGTACCCTGGTGACTTCCCCTGTTTCTGGTGGTCTCACCTTCTCCCAGTGCCAGCTTGGGAGCTGCAAGGCTGTTCTCCAAGCTAGTTGAGCTACATGACAGTGTAGGCAAGTGTCTTTCCTACCTCAGTGAGTTCTCTGCTGGGCTAGTGGCATCACAAGTCACATGAAGAGCCTGATGGTCACTAGAGCTGAGGTGAGGTGAAGGTTAGGAGAATGGGGATGGCCTGGGATTCAGGGGCAGGGTGACACTGAGCATTTTCACTGATTTACCCATTTTTTTTGTGATCCTGTGCCAAAGGCACATCCACATAGTGCTGTCCCTCTCCCTCTTTCTGCTTGAACAATACAAAGAGCTCTTACCTAGGGAGTCAGACCCTGTTCCTTTTTGTTGTATTTCCATAATATTTGTATTTATTTTGCTATGTTAATAGCTGGCCATTAAGTTAAGTATAAGATAATAACTGCTTCAAATTCCATAATTTTCTCTTATATTAGGGAGCTTATACCTTTTAGGAAAGTTGTTAGTTCTCTGTCATTACTATAATTGGCAAAAAATAGCCACTATATACAAGTAACTTCAGCCTTTCAGTTTAAGAAGTTCATACTTAGGACTGCATTTTCCAATTTAGACATTTAATGCCATCCATTTACTGGAACTCAGTAAGACTCAGTTTCACTGCCATGTAATATCCATGGTTTTGAAACAAATTTGTGGAGTTTCTGTGCTAAATTGACTCATTTTGATTTAGATGCCTGAGAGGAGGTCTCAGCTTTGGAAATTGTTGACTGAATGCTTTGCAAATATTACTAGACCAGTATTCATAGACATGGCCATGTGTTTGTCCTCAGAAACTTTATTAGATATATTCAGTATTGTGAAAAAGGATGACCCGAAAGAAAATGAAGATAATATGAGACTACATATTGTAGTAGCTAATCAAAAATCTTTTGAAATTACAAATAACATGTTACAGTTTGATACCAATAAAAGTAAATATGAGGTTCATCTTCAACAGAATAAATAAAACCATTTGCCTGGTATATAAGATTGAAGAGGGCAACCCAAGCAATGACAATGGTGCAAGGGAAAAGATATAAGGGCAAGCACCTGTGCTCCTTTTGACTGAACCTGAGCTGGTCAAGGCAAAGCAGTTGCTTTTACTACCTTAACTGCTATTGCTCAGGATTGTAAGTGCCTGTGGTGTAGAAACACAAAAAAAGACAAAGTGGATGTAGCTGACATGTTCATGCGTTTTTACTGTAATTGTTCAATATCCTTCACTCTTCTGTTTAAACCCCTGCTGTTTAGAGCAGAGAAGCAGTAACTCAAATTCTATTTTTAATTTGAAAGGAAAGGGATTGAGCTACCTGGCAACAATTCAGTGGTCAGAGTCTTGACACCTACAATAGCTTATTTTAAAGGATTAGACAGATTTGTTTTCCATCTGTAGTGGCTGAAACAATTAAGCACACTCTGCATTCATAAAAAAAATACCGAGAGCGTGTTCAAGAATTTCTTAGTTTCATATTTTTTAATTTATAGTTAGGAGGTTGTAATCCACTTTATAAAAGGAAAAGATGGTTATAATAATTTCTTAAAACTTGCATTTTATTTCAATTAATTGGCCCTGCCATGGAATAACTCAGCAAGAGCAGACATAAAATACAGTCCTTGTGTACTGGTAAGCAGAATGGTATCTGCGATAGTGCAAAGTGTCATAAATCCTGGGCAGATGTATCTCAAAGGTGGGACATGGTATATCGCTGAATCATAAACTGGGGGTCCATTGGTTCCTTGCACTAGATCAAAAATTTGTCAAAATAACCAAGAACTCTCCAAGAGTAAAGGCTACAAAATGGAGCAATATTCACTCAATGCAGCAGTGAGTCCCCATATGCTGCTCCTTGAGCCTCCCTTTGCTCAGAGGACGCCCAGTGAGAGCTGAATTGCCCATCTCTTTGTGCCTTTGCCTGCTGTTTGGGCTTTGATTTAACATGTATATTACAGAAGCACCATGCAGCTCGGGCCCTGCTGTGCTGGGTGAAACTATATAGCAAATAACAAATCTTGACCCCTTACTGCATATAGTTATGGTACAGATGCTGTAAGATGAATGAGAGAGACTGAAGCAGCAGGAGAGGCAGAAAAGAAGAGTTATGGGRAAAAAAAAGAGAGAGTTAAAATTTTTAGYCTGATTCAGTTAACAGAATATTATAGTGGGCATATTTCATATTGAAGTATGTAGATATATAAATAGGGATTATATGTATTTTGTAATTATGGGGTATGATTACGTGATACTTTTTCTTCCATAAAAGGACACATTAGGCATTAGATAATTATACAGCAGTGGTACAAAGTCTGACATTAAAATTATTGCTTTGAGATTTATACCTTTTTTTAAAGAGACCTTAAACAGTGAGGCCTTCAAGTACGCACAATGTTTGCTCTCTTGCTAGGCATTAAAATGTTATTTTGTCCCTTTTGGGTTCTATTCATTTAAAGGCTTAACCCTTAAGATATTCTGTTCTGCTCATTACTGTAGCTAGCTGTGACTCTTAAACAAAACAAAGATAACATTCTCCTATGAACAATGGATCACAAAAATATGCTTTCTTTCATCTTCACTTCTGACCATCTGTTTAAAAAAAGTCACAGGAAGCCACTCTGTTATTTGTGGTAAGGAGTTTAAAATCATATGCATTTTTTTTTGTAACACATACATGTAGAGAGTGCTGTAATATAGTTCGTATTAGATGTAAAGGTTGAGTAATTTGACCTCAGTGTCTGTCAGAAATGCCCACTTTATTCACACACAAAAAAGGGCTTTTATCTCTTTGAAGCTCCCATATGTTTCTATGGTTTTACTTCCCTTAGAACTACTCTTCCCCGGTGTACTATATAATTTTAAGTACAGTTATTTTAAACCATTAGCATACACTTTAATCTCATTTTCTTACATGATAAAACTTCCACATACAATACATTTGTTTCTTTCGGCTTAATTTTGGTCTGAGAAGCAGAATTTTGGCATTACTTTCTTAATGCCATCAGCAGGAATTCTTCACACCTAGAATGATGATTCACAAAAGAAGTAACTGGCGGGTTCTAGATTGAGGTCGATCAAATCTCTTGCAGAAATTTCTTATGAAATCCTGAAACATGTAACAAGAAGGAGAGAAAATTCTGAGCCAAAAGTGGCCTGGAAAGCCTGATGAAAAACAGCCTTGTATTTATTTCTGCAGCGATTAATGCTATCTCTAAAGCATCAATCTCCACAGCAGAATCACTGGGGTAACTTTAGCAAACCTAACATTAAACGGCTCAAATGATAGAAATTTTATTCTCTCCCTAGGAAAATTTTCTTTGCTGAAATGGAGGTGAACCTCCTGCTTTGGTCAAGGTGACTGAATGTGGCAAATTATATAAGCCAGAGGAAATATCTGCAAAGCTGCCTCAAACCCAATAAAGTTATTTTGAGGATTCAGTCGTGGGGGCTTGATATTCTGTTCGGTAAAGCCTTTCACTGTTTGCAGGGCATTGTTTTCAACTTACCTTATAAAGAGAGGAGAGGGAAAGATGCCTATAAATATTTTAGCCATATTCCAGGCAATTTGAAGATAGCTTTTTGACCTCAGAGAATGTTCACTTAAAATCTTTACTTTCAACTGCTCCCTTAGCAATTTTACTTCAAGAATAATTCTTTTTTTTCTGAGTTAGATGCGTATGTGAATTTTATTGATGGGATGCAGTGACTCAGAAGTCTGCTTTTTTCTTTTTTTAAGTACAATCAAAGCTAAAATAAAAGTACATGGAATCTTAGTCATAATTAATAAATTTCAAAAATCAAATGCATTAAAAGAAATTGACTCAACGGTGCTGTGGTTTATATATCAGCAGTGGGAGGTGGCATGTTTAATAATGTGTAGAAGCATAAGGCTCTTAGTGGTAGTATGTAAAGGGTATTTTTCCTTTCTAAATCTGTAATCCATAGCTACAGCAACAAATAATTACAGCAGTCACATTTACAAYGCAATTATTGTGTTTTGCATTTGCTATAAAAGGTATGTTTCAAAATAATTATCAGAAAATAGATTGTAGCAGTCTTACATTAGGGTGAGCTTCCTAATAGATCTTCAGGGCAAGAATGTGCAGCATTTGCTATTTATTAGAATGAACCACGGAGGTTTCTAGACCTGCTGTTAGTGCTGAGAATTGCAGTAGGAATTAGATTTTCGAAGTATGCATGTGGTTGTATTTCAAAATACTCCCTTCTTTATTTATATCAATTATCTCAGGAATTCCACAGTTAACTACAGTTTGCCACAGCTATAAAGTTGGAGCTCCTATTTATTGGTCCAGTACTATTTTTATGTTTGAACAAAACACCTATTGTTTTGCTTTGCTTATCAACAAGCACCACTGTTTTCAGCTAAGGTTACATTTAATAATTAGGTTTTCTCAGGCCAAGAAGTCAACTATATCTTTAATGAGTTCAATGACATCACTAAGGCTGCTTATGCTCCTTGGCAATAGTCGGCATTGTGTGAGCAGATCACATTAGCTTTAGGAGTAGCAGCACAGATGCCAAGGTCAGGGCATTGGTAAGTAAGAGATCTTTGAGTAAAATAAAGACCTACAGCTGAATCTATCCAAGGCAAGGGAACAATGACCTGCTGTTTAGGAATATGGTAGAAGCTCTCTTAAATAGTCATTTTTTTCCATGTTTAAGTGTTTCCTATGTATCCTCTCCCAGTGAAAGTTGTGTGAGGAGCAAGGCAGATTCTGAAAGTCTCAGTTAGGAAAGTTAAAAATAAATGTAGATGTCATGGTAGTGTCCTTTATGCCACTTACTTTGTTGAGCACTCTTAAACGTGGTGGTACCTCTATTCTATAAAGCGGCTCCTGTGATCAACTGGAAAAATAACCTTTTCAAGAAAGAAAATTGAGGTTAAATTATTTTTAAAAAATATCTGTCTGAGAAGTTTTATTTTTTGTTGATCTCTGTTTCAGCATTGCTATGCAGAAGCATAATACAGAAAAGATTAATGCCTTAGCATTAGATAGAGATAAAATTGTCAAGTTCTCATGCATTCCTCTCTGAATGTTCCTTAAGTCATGCCTAGAAAAGGAGCTAGGCCTACTTCTTGCCTTGAGTCAAGAGGACCAAGAGAGTACAGAGAAAATGGAAAGGAAGGCCATGAAAACATGTCATTTATTGAAGGTATGGCAGAGTGAGAGCCAGTAATGGAAGTTACAAATGACAGACAAGAAGGGAGCAAATTCTGACAGAAAATTGTTTGAACTGCAAATCATCTCCAACCAAAACCATAGGTGTGTTCAGTGAGAAGTGGTGGAGCGATACATGGACATTCTTATGAGATGCCAAGAACGCTCAAAGCCTCCTGTGAAGGGAAATGTGGGCTTTGACACAGTCTGAAATAAGTACAAATTGCAATATAGAGGAGAGAGTACAGCATTAGGAAAGACAAAAAGAGCAGAGGAGCATAATGAGAGCATAATGTTTTGGTCCTTTGATGTTTCTTAGAGCTTCTTTATAAATAAACAGCTTCCGTATCTGTTGTACTGGTGATTTGGCTGCTTGTAATTGGGCAAATGCATGCCCKTTAACCTTGGAAATACGGCTGGTGCTGTTGTCCTGTGCAGCCCTGGCACTCTTGAGTCAGACTGCCAATCACTCTCATTTGGTTCAGAAAGCATATGCAGACTGTCAGGATCAGTGCTTCCTCCTTTGGTGCTCTTCAGTTTGTCTGTRCTAGGCAATTGGCTGTGGAAATAGGTTGTAATGTACTTTGTTGTGAGTGTCATTTCTCTGGTCAAAGGGAGCAAGGGAGTGGAGACAGTTTAATGAACTCCTYCTCAAAGCATCCTATTGCACTGAGTTCATCCATAGGTGTTATTTCTCCAGCTCATGTTAAGTTTCTTATATATTATTACTCTTTGAGTACCCACTCATGCCGCTTGCCACCTTGATCTCATAGAYTGAAAATGCAACTTCTGCTAGTTCTGTTAAAATTACCTCAGGAATACAAACGCCCAATTACTGAAATATAGTAGATGAAAAAGGTGCCAAACAGAGTAAGATGGGAA
Source organism: Nothoprocta perdicaria (assembly GCF_003342845.1). Taxonomy (NCBI): domain Eukaryota; kingdom Metazoa; phylum Chordata; class Aves; order Tinamiformes; family Tinamidae; genus Nothoprocta; species Nothoprocta perdicaria. The sequence continues at coordinate 1,347,632 of NW_020455832.1, forward strand.
GATTGCTTTTGCCCTCAAGGGACCTGGCAACAGTAATGGTGTGATGTTAACTACGGGTATATGTTCCAAGCAATTTGAAAACTTAAACTTCATATCACATTTGTTATGTGACAGCCTTATCTCATTTCCAGCACMAGATTCCCTTTCTACCAGGCGGTAGATCTAATAAATCACTTCAGTCTAAAACAAGACCTTTCAGCTTGGAAGCTGAATCCGAAAGTGGTATACAAGAACTCTGTTCGGTCTGTGCCAAAGCCTAAGCGGGGTGGGACACCTCCTGTTTAATCTGGGATTCCTCGCCCGCCCGCAGCTTGGCTTCTGCGTGTGACCGTGGCCGTTCTAATCCTGGCAGTTTGACGTTTCCCTGCCCACTCCCGTCTGCGCGCTCCGGCACCGCCAGCGTGCATGGACTTGGYGCCAGGCTCTCAGTGTGTCACTGGGGCCTCCTGAAGCAGGGGAGCCGACCGCGACGCGGAGTGTGCAAATGGGTGGCGCCCTTGAGGAACCTGCGGCCTCCATGGGGGTGCCAAAGAGACACGGCCGGTCGGTGTGGTGGTGATTTGCACTGCTTCGCTTTCTTCCCCTCTGTGAAATGTCTCTTTATAGCAAAAAATTCCCWGTGCCAGAATGAGAGACAATGAATCTTTGCCTGAAGGTGAGGGCGTTGGGCTGAGGAGTCCTTGCTCTCGCTGCCCTTGGCTTTCTGTGTGCTGCCCAGTGACTCTTCTAGTGCGTCTTACATAAACAGACCTCAAAAATCTCATTTAAACTGTATCCTTGCTAGATACCTCCCAGTTCTACAGAARTGGCAGAACTGGCATGACTCCTGTCTTGTAATGTCACACTCATTTTTTTCAGATGATATTGCCCACCATATTGAGAGAAATAGCAGCCTTCTGGAGAATGAGTTGGAGGGTTGRGGAGGAAAATATTTTCCTCTAAGCAGGTTTATGGGAGATACTTTGCTTTGATTGATTGTGCAAGTGTAAGTGCCTGAACACCAAAACAAAAGCAAGAAGAAAAGGAGGAAAGGAAGACAAACAGTTCTGAGAAAACAAATTGGTCAAAAAATACAAGCTGTAAGAACTCCCTCATTCCTTATGTGGCTTGTTCCTACTTCCACAAGAAAATGTTGCCACATTGCTTTTCCATAGGAAACGGTGGTGAGTTGAATGTGTGGAGAATCTCGCAAAGCAAGAGTGCTGTGGAAGAGGTGAAGTGTGGGGTCCTGTTTCCGTCCTCCTCTTCGCAGCGCTGCTCCTCCCCAGACATGTTCTTCAGTCATCGCACCGGGGTTAGTCCCCCTCTGTGGGTCACGCAAGCATGAACCTTTGCACAGGAAATTCGCTGTCATGGCTTTCCGCTCCCACTGAGAAACAGGCTTTTCTTCTGTAGGAAATATAAAATACAACCGGTACCTTGAAGGAAAGTTTAAAAAAAAAAAAAAAAAAAAAAAGGAGATACAAACCTGAGAGCTCCTTGCAGGGAAATCTCTCTTGATTAGCATTAGCAACATAAACACAGTATTTCTGTGGTCAGTTCAGTCTGTCTATGTGAGCTCCAGGGATGCTTTCTTGAAGCTACCTTTGCAGGAAAGCTTTCCTCCTTGACAACCTTTTTGGTCAGGTACTTCTTCCTAGTTGGCGGCGGCTGATCTTATTCTTGAGAGAAGCACTGGGTACATCACATGTGATTAGGAAGAAACTATGTGGTTTTAGCCCTTACTGTCTTGAATATTTGATTCATAACTAAAATRATTAGCTTATGGGACACCTCACTGATGCTGTTTAACTCAAACAATCTATCACTGGGATGAATAAGAATCTAACTCAGCACACAGACAGTGCTGTTTTTTAGTGGGAACTCTGTGCTTCTCTATAACTTCTTGCCTCAGTAATGAAATCTGCATGTGTTATCAGATATTAATATGCTATTAGATGTTAAATATAGTAGTGTCAGCACCATGGGCTCTATTCAGSGCCTCTCATATTTCAAGCTGCTCTTCCAGCTGTGCTCCAGGAGCTTCTCTACCACAGACACAAGTCTCTTACCTCTGTAGCATGTATGTGCAGCTAGTTTGTGCCAACCTAATAGATCATAAATATGCAGCAGCTATAAAATCCAATGAAAGCTGAAGTGCAACTGTTTGCTTCATTTGCTCTGTTTTCAAGTATCAAGAGCTCAGATCTTGAAAACTTGGGAGCTGGATCATTCTGTACTCTGTTGAAAAGCAGCATTAAGGAAAGTTGTTTGCCAACTTTTCAGAAATATACTGTCAAATAAATTCATATCTTAGATAAGATAGGCATGGCATTAAAAAGCTCACAAAAATGTAAATTAGWATTTGGCTTCCTTCTAGGTAGAGTTCATTTCTTAAAGATATATCTTCTCCCTCGAAAGTATTCAGTATAGATTTTTCTTAAACTTTTTGATCATGGCTTACCACATGTCAAAAGTTCATTTCCAACAGCCCAGATAGGATGGACTATCTGGAGAATGATCTGGTGCCGAGTTTGATGCATAACCTTGTCAGTCCTATGAACTGTATAGATTTCAGCTAGGAAAAGTTCGTATCTGTCCAGACTAGCTCTGTGTCACAACACATTAYGAGTGGAGCTCAGTGTCACTACACTTTATGGCTGCATATAATGCACCAAATGCAGATATGCAATGCAGGAAAATATCAAAGATCTTTTGAAGGTTGCAAATGGATTTTAGGAGTGAGAATCATCCTGTTTGTTGCTTCCAAAGATGAAAGTGATCAATTTTCACACACATTTTTTTAAAAAAAGAAAAAAAGACTGTCAGATGTTTTAAATGTAAAAACTGCATAATGTGGCTTCTTGTCATGTCTGTGGTTCCCTTGTGGATGAAAATTTTAATCAGATGGTTTTGTACTTTAAAGATTTTTCATTTGATTTACAACTTGTAGGAATGGAGTAGCAGTAAGCAATCATGGAGAATGCCATGAAAAGGACAAAAGGAAGGTGAAACACAGCGTTAATAATTTAGTTTCAATAACCTTAAAAGGTTTACCAGTCACTTTTAACCTTGTATCAGAAAAAAGAAAAGCTCAAAAAGCAAGCTACTGCAGTGAATCATGAAAACGTTTCTTTTAATTTGAAAGTCATTTGTCTAAGTCCAGATACAAAACAACTGATGCATTTGTTAAACAAAAGGGTCAAAAAGACAACTACCCATCAATTTGACTTAGTCCTTTTGGAAGGACTGCCCGCAGTTTGTTTTGGATCAGTGAAGTCATAAAGTAATGACAATTGCTACCTGTGTAAATACTATTAATATTACAGATTAGCCAAAGTATGATTTTAGGCATGCAGTAGGAGTTTCAGAACTGCCAAAGCAGGGTAGGCATCTAAATGTTACTGATCTCACTGGGAACTATATGCCAAATCCAACGTTTATCTACATCTAAAAATTTCATAAGTACCTACATTCAGGTGTTCAGGCTGTTGGCTTTACAAGGTCTGACTCTGGTCTCCTGCAAGTCAGAGTAACACCAGCAATTGCATCTTCAAAGTGATGATGTGAGAATTTCTTTAAAAGGATTAGTTTTGATTTTTCTTTGGAAATATCAAAAGGACATCACTAAAATCTTTTTTTTTTTATGGAAGTGTGAATATCCAACTGATTATTTGTGCATATTTTGAACAGAACTTTTTAAAATTTTGCCCCAGGTGAACTATATGTGTTTCAAATACATATAATTTCATAATTCTCTTCATCATGGTTTAGACAGAATGTACAGCAACTGACTGTTAAAACTAATGGTGTTCCTAAGTGACTGACTGACTCGGAGAGGAGGTAGGAAGCTGAAATTTTGCAGTCTGCTACAGTACAGTTTCATTAAATTTGCCTTAACATTTAAATGTGCAGAGCTTACAATACTTGTATGGTATCTTTAGTTATGGAGTATGGAGTATGCATATGTATGCATATGTCAAATATGGCAGAATAGTAAGGATTGTAAAATTCTCCAGATTGTTTACAGAGCAAACCCTAACACCAGCCTCCTATACTCATCTCTTCTTCATTCAGCCTATTATAAATCCTTACAAGATTAATTGCCCTACTCAAAACTGCAAAACAAAGCATATCCTCATTTTTTAAGTAGAAGTGTTACCACTGGAATGCAGGATTCTGTACATACTTTGTATTGCACTTTTACATTTGAGTTGGAAGGATTTTGAGTTGCCAATATCCTTATTTTTTTCCAGATCAGAGGGACTAATTATTTACATTGCAGAAGTAGCCGACAGCTCTCCTTGTTGCATGCAAAACCAGAAACCCTCCTCAAAAAGATCAGTTCCTCATTTAAATTGAGAAGCATTACTGTGTGTGGCCAATAGTAAGGAGTACATGCATGATGGTTATATTATTTTCACTGTTGCACAACCTGATGATTATAAGGAATTAGATTTTTTTAAATATATGAGCTGTTAAAATGGATTATTTCCAGCATGTGGCATTGAAAATTGGCTAATTACTATTTAGCAGTTTATCAGAATTCTTCTCTTGGAAGAAGTTGAACGAAAAGTGAGGGCATAAAATCCACAATTTAATCCCAAAAATGTGCAGGTTGCATTAAAATCAAGTTGATATTGCAAGCACAGAGGCCCCTCAAATGCAGATTTCTGTGAGTGGGTCACCCTCAATTTCACAACACTTAGAAATATTTTCATATGCTTAGCTGCAGTTTGGTAATGTTGGAATAGCAAAATATTTTTCAGAGCTAGGGATGTATGCTTGTTCTAATACTGATTTATGAGGGGTTGAAGTTAGGCATTTCTAATTTGTCTGCATTTTAATAATTAAATAATTTAATTCTTTTTCTTACATCCTTATAAAACCTCCACACTCTCAGAGTTGTAGAGATATACATGAGTTTAAAAGGATAGTAGTTAATTAGCATTTTGAATATACTACATCTATGAAAATGTGGATTGGGGTGGGATAAGCCTGAAACTGAAATAGCCTGGTATGCCATAAGTTTCTACTTGAAGTGAACTAATTGAACTAAATTAGTCCTTTTTATATTCCTGGATTGTCTGTCTCCTCTGATTGTTATTATTTTTACTAAGTTGTTCCTTATTGGAAATGGCTGCAGTTTAGTCCATGAACTATTGACAAAAGAATCACTTCGGCTCTGTCTTTGATTATTTATGGTATGCAATTGATCTTTAGAATAATGTTCTATAGTTTCAGATTTTAGAGCAAAGGACTGAAACTTTTATAAACAGAAAGTATGGAAGGGTGAATAATTTCTAGGCTAGCTATGCAAACTCTTTGTCCAAAAGAGTTTTATTCATAGTAGATGAATGAATGAATGGATATCAAGCTGAATTTGCAAATTTTACTCTCAAGAATATCTTCACATGCCTTTTAGCAGGATTTCCCCATATGAAATATGTAGTGTGTTAAAACACTTCCAGTAGTAAAGGAACTTGCTTGCAAAGTAATGTGCAAGTATCTCAATTGCAGTAATGTTTTTACTATTTCCTAATTTTAGTCTCAGCTGTATTATTCCTGGACTGTATGCTCAATTAATTTTCAAAGCAGAAGCTTGTGGGAGCAGCCCCGTGATTTCCAGCTGAGGGCTTGAGAGTGGTCTATGTAACATTTTCTTTATTGAGTTCATTTATTGACTTTTCTGTAACACTCGACACTGCAGAGTCGAGCACTTCGCACACAATAACGCAGCCAGGGTCTCACCTCTCCTCGCCGTTAAGGTAGCCTGTTCTCTAACTCCTAGTCCAGTAACTGGAGCTTATAACTGTCTTTCCTCTCGGAACGAGTCTATCCTTGCTTTCCAGTGGCAAGTAGGCTGTCAAAGTAGTTTAACAGTCTGTCATGGTTGGAAGCCATCAGTTGTGACGCCAGAGTTCACTGGGAGCTGATATTTTCTTTCCGTGGGCAATCACCACYGACCCTTGAATTGTGAGAGACCAGCCCAGGGGACAACCAGCTCCAACATGGCTTGGTTGAAGCTCAGATGAAGATGGAAACCACAGACATCTGGGGGACATGGAAGCGATACCACTGAATTGTGAACGATACATATATATGTACATATATATAATGTGTGTGTGTATATGTATATATGTGTGTGTATATATTTTTTCTCCTGTAAAATCCGTGATAACAGGGTGACGTGACTCACGGCATGGTTTGGAAGGAAGCCCTTGAGAGYGGCACGCTGCTCTGCCTGGGCACTTGCTTCGCGGAGCCTTTTGCTTGGCCAGCCCTGATATCTGGAGCAATGCGTCCAATGTTTGTGGATGTTTTCCTTCAAATAGGAATGTGGCAGAGCTGTCARTGTGATATGAAAATGAAAAATGTCATCTGTTTAATTTCCTCCTTTTTGCTTGCTCAAGGAGAGTGTGGGTCAGAGTTTCCTGTTATCTGCTCTTAATTTATTGTCAGAAATTATATTATAACAGCCTAGATATTGAAGTTGCTTAGAAAGAAATGTGTAATTTTCACATGTGTGACAAAAAAAAGAAAAAAAAAATGAAGTGTTTCCATGTGGGAATATCATCAAAGTGAGGAGARTAGGTTGGGAAAATTGTTCTGATCTTCAAAGTTTATTTTAGTTTGGTACATCTGTGCAAACGCAATTTACCTTTAAGTGTAATTGGCTGTAGTGTTAAGCGCCCCGTCCAGTGCTAAGGAAATCACCATTATAGCTTTCATATGTGAAGGAATTCAGGAGTGCCTTGTTTACATTGCTGCCATTTATAAAACATTTAAAGCAGCCATTCTGCTGAATAAACATTCGAGAGCCTGAAGGATAAGCGTATCGCTTAAACTTCTTAAGACTAAACTTTCCAAAGCATTTCCTGCCAGAGGGACCTCGCAGTAAAATTGCAAACTCTGGGCTCCGAGATGAGATAGGCAGAATTAGATTAAGCAGCTTACTGTTGACATGTCTATTGATCTGGGTTCAGCGCCGTTTCCTGCCTCTGCTAGCGGTTAGATTGCGTATACAATAACAGAGTGGCCTGGTTTATGTGAAATTGGGGGACTCCGAGCATCAATTACTCCAGGAAGGYAGTGGCACTGGGAGATAAGGTTAAGCCGCTCACAGCGTTTAAGGCTGCTGAAACCCGAGCAACATATTTRCTGTCTAAATTGCTGCTCATGAGTTTGACAGTGTTGCTTGGCCGGGGTGGATTTTGCGGCCGGCTCTGGAGAGCCGGGCCGCGCTTTGCGGGGCCGGGACTCYGAGCCCTGGCTTCCGAGTTCCCCGGATAACTGCCTGGAAAATGCTTGACTGGGTCGGAGGGTGGAAGGCATGAAGCTCTTACAGAAGCTACCCTCAACAAGCTCACCACGTTTTCCTTCTAGTATCTGGTGCCGCTTTAAACAAATTCCTTCATTTTCATCCTGGGCTGATTGGGAACCAGGCATTGAACAACAGTGGCAAGGGGGAAGGAAATCCCAGTACCCTTGAATTTCTCATTTAGTCCTCTGTTTTCTTCATAATCAGTTCTCTTATGCCATGTTGCTTTTTTTATCTTTCTCAAAGGCTACTAACAGAGTCAGTTGAAAGCAGAGCGATGCCTTTCACTTTTAAAGAAGCCTGCAGAGACTTGTTTCAGGGGTCTGCTAGTGCTGAACTCAACCTCATTTTTTCTCTCTGGAAGAGGGTCACGCAGAAGAGGTTTTCTCCAGGGGGTACCGTTTAAACTCCTTTGCAGGTGGCTATCTCACTTTTATGCCACACACATTACTATTGTCTTAAATTCATCCTTCAAAAAAGAAATTCAGTATTCCCATAGAAGGATCAGCAAAGTTGAGTCCGTTCTGGCATTGCAATGGGAGATTTGTGCTCTGAAACTGATGAAAGGAAATATTTTAATAGTGACATTTGAGTTCGTTTATCATGACATTTTAGGGACTTCACGGCACATATTTTTATCTTTGAAGAATCTCTCAGCAGTCTACTGCTGCTAAAGTGGGGGAAGGAGCTGCTTTCACACACAATGAAATGCTATAAAAGTCCCAAATGCTACAGCATCTCACTGTGAGGAACAGAATAGAAGTTCACAAAGGTATGCAATAAAAATGAAGTTAAATCTCCTTTTATTAATTTATTTTTTTTATTAGCTTGACATGTTATAATTAGCATTGCCCTATGCTTAAATTACTCAGCATCAGAGCTTCTRTACATTGGCTCATACCTTGCTACACACAGGAATACTGGAAAGCTAACAGAACACGTTTAAAACATCTTTTAGCATTTTTTTGCCATGGCTTGAGTTTTATTTTAATGAGAAGCTGATTGATGTTATTGTTGGCTTCTGTATGAGGGGCACTAAAATGTCAGCAGCAGGTGAGCACTAATAAATACTTTATATTCCTAATGATTATAGCTATCAATATAAAAACTATCCCAATCATTACAAGCAGGCTGAACCCCCAAAGCCCATTGTCACTGAGGTTCGTAATTCCCTCCTCATCTAACACTATTGTGCAGGTGCCGACAAGGAGCGGGATCTTTACAGGGAGCATCCACTCTCCGATGCCGCTCTGCCTCATCACAATAGGATTCTGTCACTTAGTGATTTAAATTACATCCTTTTATTTTGCTAACTCCTTTAATAAGTGTTTTAAGCTGCCACCTCCTGCTCCTCCTTTCTTGCTCCTTCTCCTTCCTGCGGCATCTCCTTGCAGGCTCGCTGATTCCAAGGGGTTGCCCTGGCACGGTCCTGTGCCRTTCAGCAAGTGCAGCCAGGAGAAAGCAGGATGCACCGTGGAGCAGAGCCGGCCTGGTTTGCCTTTTCACTCAGCGAATTGCTAGAGGGGGACGAGCCTGGGGTGCAGGTGCCACTGCCGCCGCGGGGCTCAGCCCGCAGCGGGACGTGCTCCCCGCTGCACCRCTCCCGGGTCCTCAGCCTGGAAAAGCATCGGAGCCCTGGCTCTAGAGCCTTTCACCCYGAGAACAGCAATAAAGGGCAAAGAAATGGAGCCTGGTGCAGGTATATATTGGACTGCTGAAATGTATCAGAAGTGGAAAAGTTGCAGCACATATATATTTAATTATAAACATCCTCTGGCATATGTTATGGATGCATAATTCAGTGTCTGAAGGCATCAAAGCCCCATACCTTTTAAAGGACCACTTTGTCACAACTCAGCACTGACTGTAATTCAGCTCCTTTTCTTCCAAAACTCAGAAAATTTCATGCCAAGTTTAGGTAGCCACTGAAAGTGATTGCGCATTAGGTGCGGTTTAGTTGCATTACTTTTTTTACTTTGATTGTAAAGCAAGCCCAGAATAAGGACAAAATTAGATAGTATCTTTTGGTTGCTAATTTGTATATGCTCAAGCTTTTAAACCTTAGGTGACCACAAATCTTGCTCTAAATCTGCATCAGTGTTACAATATAAACTCCTACAAAATTTAAAAAAAAAAATTAAGATTTTTCAAATCATTAGAATTTAGCCAAAAGCAGTCCAAACATCATAGGAATTAGGAAAGAAAAGRTTTTGCAAATGCTGTCTGGTCACTTGCTTCCACCACACGCTACCAGTGTRGCCTTGCAGGCTGCTCCACTCTTTTTTTTTATTGTAAGAGCCAGAAGCCACCCCATTTTCAGCTACCTGAAGTGTCTTTAGTAATGTGATAATCACCTCACATGTGCCTTGGAGCTGGAGTTGTTTCCCTCTTCCGATCAGAAGTATCTACACTGGTAAAATTTCAAGAAAGTCYCAGGGAAAAGAAGTCCATGACCTTATTTTTTCCAGTTATTTTAAATTGTTTCCAAGCTTGGTGTAAAGGGAATTAAATCTTTTTAAAGTTTTTCTGGTGACAGGCTCCCAAATGATATCCTGATTCTCACTACTCAGAGGAATGAACTGCAAAAAAGTAAACACTACTTTAGTAAATCACTGGATCTCATCAAATTCRTTCTAAAATGAATCTGTAATTTAAGGAGTAAAGAGAAATGCCCTTGAAATTGTTTATACCTCCTTCTTGTTGGTTTTGTCTGACCACAGAGTTAAACTGAAAACAGAAAAAAAAAAAAACTCTGTCTTTCTCCTCTCTTACAATTTCTCTGTTGCAAAAGTTTTTGTAGATCATTCTTCCATTAGATATTTTCCCCATTGTAAATATATATATTTTATTTTATTTTGTTTTATTTATCTGCTTGTTTTTAAACCTATTCTCAGAATAATCTATGGGGTTTTTAGCTSTATCCAAATAAGATTTTCATTTCTTTTCCATCTGAAATAGAATTCTTTCTCAAGACAAGAAAGGTATGTTGATYTCTATCTGTGTTCAAACTATTTTGGTACATATGGAAGAACAGGACATATAAGAGCTAGGTTTGTATATGGGACTCTCATGATGCAGACATTTACAGTTTGGCTTCTTCATTGATAAAAGGTTATTCCTACTCTATTTACAGCTACAAATTTTCATTCTTTGCCATAGAACAGTAGCACTAAGTTCACTGCAACATGTTCTATTTTCTGTCCTTTTTTGTCCTAATTTCTCCATATGGTACTGTGAGTTTTCATGGTACAGTATTTCTTGGTTTAGAGGAAGAAAAATAAGGAAGAAAACTTACAACAAATGACCAGTATTTTATTTTAAAGGCTCTGCTGCCTTTTTAAATGCTGTCTTAAGTGCATAATTTCTTTATTCCTGTGTTATTTTGAATATTCTAAGATGCTTGAAGACAGCACACACGCAGTCTAAAACTGATTGAAATCAGGATTAGTGTTTTATTCAATTTGTAACTGAGTCACTTTCCTTGCAATTAACGTCATTTGTAATGTTTATTGCAACAAATTCAGTAACTACTTATTAAATTCCTCTCTTAATATTTTCATCTTTAAATGATAACTGATGATTTAAAGCCATATATAAATGAAATGATGATTTAAAGCCGTATATTAGCAAAAAATGGAAAAAGCTTTGCTTTATACGTTCTTCTTTTTATTCTTAAAAGTTAAGTAAAAWTCTAAGAGCAAAAATGAAATGGATTGTAAGAAAGCTTCTTAACTCTTGTATTTTCATAAGGAAGATTTATTTTTGCAAAATGTCCTCAGGAAGATCTGTGAACGAGATTACACAAGCAGTTATGAAATGAGACTCGATGAGGAAATAGGATTCCTTGCCCAAGCCATATGTTTTAACATGCATGGGGTTTGTTCTGCTATATCAGGGTGGAGAAAGAGTAAAAGCAAATACATGCACATGCCCAGCAGAAGCTAAATCCAGCTCTTTCTGTACATAAATTCGCTATCTTCCAACGGTTCCCCACGATGCAGGAGCAGCCGTAGGGCCTAAGGCACCGTCCTACATGGGACAGACAGACGCCCTCTGTACATCAGCCCTTCCCATACTCGGTTGGAAAAGCCATTAACCAGTGACTGCAGGGCAGTGTTTGCACTTCTTCCATGTCTTGGCTTGTTTATGTTAAATCAGCCCGCAGGAGGTCTGCCGCGTCTCCCTGGCAGTTATTGCAAGGCTTGCTGTGGCAAATTCTATTTATGACACTTGCTGAATCCTCGGTGCACTCAATCCTGGCAGACAACGTGGAGATTTTCACATCCTTGTACTCACAGGCTCTAATGTCCCACTGAAGGTGTTCGCACTGCGGTGATTCGCTGTGATGGTCCAAAGTCCAGCTGCAACAGTAGCCAGAAGATCTGGCCTTACTTTAATTGCTGGCATCACAGTTGAAGTGTTTGCTTGACCAATGCATGGAAAATATTAATTTTCCCGCTTGGATGCAGCCCTGTGCCACGTGCTCTAGGTGACCCTGCGTGAGCAGGGGGGTTGGACTCGATGACCTCTGAGGTCCCTTCCAACCTTCGGCATTCTATGATTCTATGATTCTATGATTTGAAACTCCTCCTGCTTTGACTAATATGGGCTCAAATTGAAGACAAAAACCATACAGCAGCATCTCAAAGATATAGGAGAATGAAATCTGGAAAACTATATATATATATTTTTTAATACCATTTCAATGACTCAATAAGAAAAAGCAATCACGTTTGTATGTTTTGATACTACAGGTATTTCTGATGCATACATTGTCAATCATGTTATTGTTCTGTACAAAGTCTCATTTTAAAACTCTTTAGGCATTTTAGAGAAGTAACTCTTTCTTGTAAAAACACAGAGCCTTACAACTTTTTTGAAACTTATTTTGCTTCCACTTCCAGAATTTTACTTATTTTTTAAAACCAATGCAATTTATTTACAATAGTGGATAAAGTTAATAACTATGAAACCATAAAGCTATGGTAATTAACTTTTTTTATGATTTTAGTGTATTCTGTTCCTTTTGCTTTTAAAATATGGATTTCAGGGTTACATTTAGGGAAATCAATCCACCTTGTAGGAAAACAAGCCAGTTTGGGATGCCAGGACCTTGCCATCTGAGTGAAAATTATGCTGATATAGATGGCCATCAAAAGGCCAATGCTCCTATGACTGCTGGGTGAGTGATGAGAGCAATGGGCATCTTGGTGTCTTGGCTCTGTGCTGAGCTGCTGATGTGGCTTGATAAATGGGAGTAACGTGGGGATCTGTGTGAGGAATTGGCTCACCCCCCAGCTCTGCGGGAGGTTGCCCAGAGCATCTGCCTGCATGGCCTGGTCCTCAAGCTGCACCCCGAGGTCTGACCATCTTGCCATTAGTATCAGCACAGCAACGTGCATCCCGGCACCGCTCCGCAGCAGCCTGTGGCATGGACTGACCTGCTCCTGGTATCTCTCTTCCTTTGTGCCCTGTCACATGTCCAGGTTCTCATGCCATTCCACGTGTCTGCCATTGGCATGGAAGAGGTGACAGCTGCAACACCATGGCAAGGCAAATGTATCCTGGCCTCCTTGCAGTCCTCCTACTTGTGAATCACGTAGTTCACATGTGGGAGAGGGAAAGGACTCTGAGGACAAAGCATTTCATTTGGCACATTGGGAGCCTTTTTCTTTCTCATGAGAAGAATCACTAGACTAATCCGTTCTGGGATAGGAAGCGTGTTTGCTTTTTAAGAGCTATACCTGTGGAGCAGCATCATTAACACACGAGCCTGGAAGAAGTGACTAGCAAAGACAAAAGAAGTGAGAGAGAGTTCAGCCCTTGTACTTTCCAGCTGCTGTAACAAATGCCTATCATGCCAGAAATGCAAACATCACATGAACAGGGTTTGTTTCTGTTGTAAGAGATATCAAGCTAAATTAATTTTGCTAGGCCCTCTCCGCTGCTGTTGAAAAAAACCTGTTTATGAGGCAAAGTTAAGCTGATGGTCAAGGGTAGGGCAGGCTTGAGCTGCCGATCTCTAGACTCAAATTCCTCCTTAGCATGTACTTTAATGATGCAGATAAAATAGCTTTGTTTGATTGCGTTTAATTGCACTTTGCTGTCTCAAGCAATCTTTTCCTTGCATCACCAAGTGTTTTATTACAACACCTAAATATGATTCTGAAAATTAATGGACTTGTACTCTCTCTAATATATTATTATTGTTCTTTTGTTGTTTTTTTTTTTAAATTTCAGTCATGTTAGAAGTATTTTCTAGAGAAGAGTTATACGTTTGAAAGTCCAAAGTCCAGCAAGATGAGGTGAGGTGTGGTGTCAAATTTGCAGAAACAGCACCACGTTATTGACCTGAATCAAATCAGCCCAAAGTTCTTTCTCATAATGTTTAATGGCCACAATAGCTTGTGTGTACTTTGCATATCCTTGGTGCAAAAGGATGTATCCTGTTCTTTAGCTTTGGCTCTTGCCACAGCCCCACAGAGTCAGCGTTTGTAGGTGACGAGTTTCATCAGCGTGTGCGGTCGCAGGCAAAGGGTGACCATGCCTGGCACCAAGGACCATATTTTGTTGGTTTTCCTCGAGCTGCTCTGCAGTACTTTAGTCATGAGCCGCCCCTGATACCGTGTTGAGAGCGACAAGCACCAAAGATACGGTGAAAGCCAGATAAAATTATCATTGTGACGCACGGTAGGAAATGTTGCACGCTTTAGCAAGCTGTGCCCACGATTATAGCCCGAGACGACTTCTGCTGAGATGACTTCAGCATTTCCAAATGTGTTTTCTTAGAAGGCTCAACTGTAGTATAGCATCTGTTCTGCATTTCTTAAAATCTATTTTTGCTCTTCCTAGTGAGTTTCTGATTTTACATTCGTGTTACACCAAGGATGCTTGAGGATGCAATGGGAGATAGTTTGGGTAGATATAATAAAGAAATAAAGAGAGATGGTTAAACTAGAGGTAATCTCTAAGGAAGTACAAGCCATTGGCCATCTTAATTGTGAGGATAAGTATGCTTTTAATAGCAGCTAATTAGAGATACAGTCAGTGATCAGTGTGAAGTAGCTACATATGAAAATCATAAGATGTTTTACAAAAAGAAGAAAAATGCTGAATATAGGTGCTAAAAATACTGAGAATTTTTTGAACACATTTTAATTTCATCTAAGAAATGATACACAGATAACCCATAGCATAAAGCTGTAGCAGTATCACTTAAATTTGAACATTTCTATATGCATTTTCAATATACACATATATGTRCATGGGACACTTTTTTTTCTGATTAACAAATAGGCCCATGGATCCTCCATACCACCTGCCAGGGATTAGTGCCGATAAAAGTTAATGTTCTCTAAAAATTTAAAGAATCAGAAAATGTCAGGAATTTACTCTGAAGTAGATTTCTCCTAGGGTCAAATATTAATAATAAAAATAATAATAAAGTATTATGCATCAAGGTGGTAGGGCTTTTAAAGAATCTATTCATTTTTTAAATAAAAAGAAATTCTGAGAAGTGCCATTCAATATTTACTCAGATATTAAAAATTATTTCCCGAGTAGAAAAACAAATATTCAAAATGTTYCTCACAGAAACATTTTAATCTTACAGAAACAATTTAATTTAGAGCTAAAATGATGTATTTCCTTTCCACCTATTTTCAGCTTTCCTGCAAACTGTATGTAAATGAATGCAAATAAGCAGTCCTCACTACTAAGTTGCTTAGTAGGGTAAAAATGCATAAAATTAAGATGCTCAGACAGAAATGTGCATCTCATTAAGGAAATACATAAAGAATGTTTAAATTTACATTAGGTGTTTCAGCTGAAAGTGTTATTGCTTCAGGTCATAAAATTTTTTTATGCTTTTTAGTCAAGGTGAATAGAAATTTCGTCTCCTTCCAAAGACCTGGTAGAAGACACACTGCTCTGGCCAAGCTTCATAAAATCAAATCTAAAAAAACCCTAAAAGGTCAGTGCTGCCATTTTGAACATGTTCCAGCAACCTTCATTACCTGTTGTCTGGCTACACATCTTCAGCAGCAACTGAGCTGGGCAACCTCAGCGTAACTGAGGTCTGGCTACACTAAACACTTTCATTATATTCATTAGTAGGAGCCAATGTGAAGCTGAGAAGTCTCCTGGAGAGCTGTGGCCCTGTATGAGACTTGCATCAAAGACTGAAGAAACAGAGCCTCATCCCTACCTCCTAGATAATTTTGTTTCAGGCAATTTAAAGATTATATAGCAAGGAAATCCTTGACCTCTCAGAACAATTAATTTAGGCATACAGGGCATTTTGCACAACTACATTTWGAGAGTCATTTTATTTTATATCCTTATACTTTGACTGAGAGAAATCATTTATATAAACATCCACAACTTGCTGAGAGTCACATATGGAGACCCAATATTCAGACRGCCATTCTGATAACCTGAAATTGTCTTCTACAGTCACTGCATGTAAGTCATAACCATCTTTTCCTTTACAAATAATCTGCAACTTTGTAGATTCTGTATTTCCTGATTTCTCACAGTTTATCTCCTTTTCTTTCTAACGTGGTCATGCTAATAGTGTAAAGAACATAGTTATCGCTGTGCACAGCACTATTCCACTATATCCGTCTCTTACATTTCACTATTATTCTTAACTCTTACTCTGTTTAACGTTTCAGCAGCGAATAAACCTGAAACTTAGCAGAAGCTGAAAACCAGAATAGCAAAATGTTCCTTTTGGTTCAAACTTGCCTGAAAGCTGAAGCTACAGCGAGCAGAGTCCCCACTCCAACCCTAATGGAGCTATACATCACTAGAAAGGAAAATTCTTTGATTTTTTCAGTAAGATATCAAGTGAATAATGACTGTGGTGTCAAAGGGGATTAACAATCTCCGTGCTATTTATGACCATGCAAACTAAAGTGCAATTTTTGTAGAATTACTTGTTTTATTGTGTTGCCAGGACAAATTCAGTTAGTAGAACTCATTAGTGTGCAAAATGTAGTTAATTTATACTGTRTATCCCCAATCTTTGGGTATGTAGCTCTATGTAAATCATSTATTTTGTTCATTAGTTTAGGCTGTTTGCATTTTCTTTGCTGTGTGAGCATTAAGTATGAAATATTAGCTAAACTGTCTAGGCAAAGATGCCCCCACATGCCTGATACTGGTTATGGAAAATATTTGCTCTACTTGCAGACCCTCCATGTAATTGAAAGGTGAGGGTTGTATCATGTAGTTTAAGTGCCTGCTGGTAATTGCTATGTGAAACAAATCACTGTAGGTCTAGAAACAGGAAACCAAAGTATTTGTAGAATACCATTTGATGAACACTTCTGAAATCCTGGGCAAAAACATAGTGAATCTTTCAATGGTTGATTCCATCATGATTGATCATACGGATTTTTGAAGTAATTGATGGTATTGCTTTAGTTCAGTCCGTTAGTGCAAATAATTATTAATCAATATGCACTCAGCTCTTACTTTAGAAGATAATTTTATCACATGATTTATTTTGAACATTTCAATTGAGCTACCTTTACAAGGAGAAAATCAATTGTCTAGTGGTCTAAAGCACTTTAATTATCTGAAGAGCTTATATTCTTCTTTTAGGCCTTTTTTTTTTTGACATTGTTCCATACTGACCAAACTCTTCTGCTGGTCACTGCTTGCTATCCTCAGTATTTGCCCTAATTCTTTTTTCTAGGTTATTTTGTTTATGGGTTTTTGGTTGAATACTGAAAATTATTAGAAATTATTAGAATTAAACACTAATTTTGGATATTAAATAATAAAGAAAAGGAAAAAAATAAATAGAGCTTCTTCCACGTGAGAAAGAGGGTTTTGTGTGTGTATATGTGAATGTGTCAGTAAGTTTGTAATTTCTTTGCGTGTTTGCTCATTCATAGCAAGCGTAGCAGTGGAAAATTACAGTGAATTTGAAAACATAACCTGATGCCACGACTTAGACAGAGGTTTGAAACATTATAGTACAAAAGGTGAAATCCTTAAATTGCTTTCAGTGAATATTAAATTTAATAAACACTACACTCATATTTACCTGTCTTAGTATGCCTGTAAATATTATTGTGAACCTCTGAACTGCTACTTGCACAGTTTCCATTAGCATGTTCAGAACAAGCTTTTAAAGTACTTTGAWCTTTGAACATTTTGGGCTGAGGCATCAAGTTATGGAACCATATTCATTAGAATACAGTGTGATATGGTTCCTCTCATATTCATGCTCATGTTTTAACTACACAAGCAGAAACTCTTCTCTTTAGATGCCTCTAKATAGGTTTAAAAGTGCACTTGTAAAATAAATAAATAAAATTCTCTGACAAATAATCCAAATGCTAAAGATTGAAGCCAAAGTAACACTTCAGTCTGCAAACAGACAAACTCTGAGATGTTTCATTTGGGACATTGCTAAGTACACATGCAACAACTTCAGTTTKTAATGGCAAAAAGACCTTGCATATTTGAAATGTCCTAAATTTAATGCTTGGAGTAATTTCCATTCCTATTGTGTTTCTTGTATTTCTCCCAAATTGGACAATAAAGCTGTAATCATAAATGTCCAATTTTCTATATAATAAGATTATAATCAACATTGTTTCTGAGTTCTCATGGGTTTCCACAATCCTAAAATAGAACACACTGGATAGTGTTTTCTTTGGAACATTTATGAATTTTTAGCTAGTAGAAAAGCTGTGTATCTTCAAGGTAGGAAAGTCCAATTTTTAAGAATATTTGGTGTTGGAAGCTTTCCCAAAAATGAAACCATGGTAAGAGGATGTTAGTAATGTACCTGCAAAAATTTTTAAATAGTCAAGTAAAGTTGAATGAGGTAAACTCAATAAAGATGAATGAGATAAACTCAATGAGTTCACCTTTATTCTACTCATTAGACAGACGATAGTCATTAGAGAGACTATCTAGTGATGCAGCTCATCATCTCCATCCCCCCCGAAAAAATATAGTTAAAGCAGCTGTGTGGAAAACCTACTGAGTAGCTGTATGAGCACACACATCTATATCTGTGTCTAGAGATGTGATTACAAGAAGACCTCTATGTGTTTGCTTTTAAGTCACTAAATATTGTGCATGTGGAAGGCATACTGTCCTTAATTTCTGAGCCTTGATCTTCAAAGTTGTGAACCTTGCCCTATTAGGTGCAGAGTGCCTGTCAGGGTTAGTGGGACTTCCGAATGCTCCATAGCTGGTAGCTGCTACCTTGGGCATGAAGACAATTAGAAAGAATGGAACGGTTTTGCTTTAAGGTACAAAAATATATTTTACTTGTTGTTACTCCTATAGCTGATTAAAAGACTAGACCTGAGTGACCTCAGAGAGGATGTCCGGGAAGGAAGTGTTTTGGCCGTCGCAGGTTTTCCTGCCAAGAGCCTGTGACTGATGACCATGCTTTAATTTTTGTTTCRGATGAGGTAGAAGCAATAGCAAGGTGAATATTGGAAGCAGTCTTTGTTTCTCTCAAGTGGGTGACTTGAGGTTAGTCAGTGGCTTGGTCTGGGATCAAGATTTCTATAGGAGCAAGCAAGGGATCAGTCTCCAGTTGTGTTAGTTCTTTTGGTGCCTGAGAGTCTGTATGCACTATCTATCTCCCCCTGTTCTGCGAAGAATAACAGCTTTTTTTTTCTTGTTTTATTCTCTGATGCAATATTGCAATATTAAGTTTTATTTTAGTATATGTAGTTAAATTTATCCAGGAAAATCCTGGCCTGTTTTAAATCAACTGCAGTTTTTCTCTTCAATCCAGTAAACAGCCTTTCTGTTTTTACTCAATACCCCTTCTGAAGAATTGATTTTAAAAACTTGGAATTTCAAGCGGTTCTGTATCCTGTGGCTTATGAGAAAACATGAATGTAGATGATGTGTTCRTATAGCTACTCAGTAATTTATCCACATGGCTGCTGTAACTGTATTTATTTTGGGGGTGATCATCATCTGCACACTAGATAGTCACTGTTTAATGAGTAGAATAAAGGTGATCTCGTTTAGCTTTTTTCATCCAACTTCCAACAGAAATGGACTGTTCAGGAAGTGCACTTTAACGAGCCCGTGTGRTTCTAACATTAGAAGAGAGGACAGGAGATGCTGATATCATGCCGGACGGGCTTCCACGTGCAGAGCTAGAGTAGTGAGCACCCCCGAGCAGGAGCAAGAACTGCCGAAGCACTGTAAGATCCAGCCGGTAYGTGTGGAAGATCAAGCAGGTAAACTCCTGGGACTTTTTGCTATCACTCTGCTMTTTTTCCTTCCATTCTGGTGCCTGCTGTCTTCACAAAGCCTAGTATTGAGACTTAAAACATCTGTCTTTCCATCTTGAGTGYATTACGGGATAACTCTGGAATTTAGCAGTGGCAGGAAGGTTTTAGCTGACATGGTAGGTTGTCTTTGTCACCAGGAATTMTTACCCTCCGTGAGGCTACAGGCGGAGCAGTGTGCCCGGGCTTTCCAAGTGAGATCCTATTGTTATTTCTTTCAAAGAATCCCTTTAGCCATTAGTATGGAATTCAGATCCAGCATGTTATCATATCATATCTAATCAGAATGAGGGGCCTAAATTGTTTTGTAGTGCCCAATTTAATATTTTCATCTATATTTGAATGCTGTTCTTGAGAAATGTGAAAATAATGGCAAATTTGGTATCTCAAACATATTGTTGTAAGGGAAGAGATCCTGTCATAATATTAAGATGAATTTTGAGCTGGATTAATTTCAGTATTTTTAAATAGTTGGTATCATACCAACTAAACCACTGGAATTTTCATATTGCAGTGAATTTGATAGATTTGGCACATGGGCAAAAATAAGTATGAGCTTGAAATTCATATATACTTATGTCATGAAGAAGTGTGCATTAAAGCCAAGTCTTAAGAATAAATGATAAAGTTTATGTTTTTAGGTTATCCAAGGCAAATATAATTGTAATGCCTTTATTAATACTCACCACGGGCTTAAGCTTTCAGGTTTGAACTCACATAAAACTGTCTTAATTTATGAGCTATGTCATGTTAGCATTGGATAACTAGCTGGAAGATAAATCTGTACTTAATACAAATCTGTCTGAGTTGATGATATTTGGTATAATTTATATAGAAAGTCTAGTTTCGTTATGAGAAAAAGAGCAGTTTTATGTGACAGCTTTAGATGTAGGCATGGTTATTAATCTTGGATCACTGTATATATTCTCAAGAATACTTTGAATTTGCACCTTATTTAGTATTTGAGATTTTTTTTTCTTTTCTAAATTATATTCACTCACAGCAAGTAATACATTACTATGTGTAATTTTGGAGATTTTTACTGTCTGCAAGATAGTGAAAACAATTATTTTCATTTTCAATAAACTTCCTGAGAACTAAATTCTGATGCATCAAAAATCAGGTAGGTATCATATCCTTTGCCTTCTGCTTTGGTGTGGCTGAACCAGGAGAAAGGCGCACACTTAAGCCTGTGATCATTCTTTCATAAAGGCAGTTATTGCTGGCCTTCATGTTTTATTTTGGGATGGAAGACTGAAGGCTTAAATCCTTGTCTTTTATTAACAAAATCACATGAACCAATCTCAAAGCTGGTATACTGTTCATACAGAGTATGTGATTAYCATATGCTAATAATAAGCAATATTCCGCTTAAATGTCATAGTCCAAGCAGCTTAGACAACATCTGTTTGAGCAAGACATGGGATGCACATTATATACGTATTTTACAGWACACCACTTAACCAAAATGCTTGGTTAACCGAAGTTTGCTCGTATCCCCCAGGGTTGTAGAGCACACAGACTCAGTTTAGCTGAGCACTGTGCCCATAAACCTGGCATTTTGGAAGCCAGCTGGCTTCTCTCTGCTGTRTTCTGGGAATAGGAACATAAAATACAGCCTTTCTGAAAGGAGACGAGGCCAAGGGGCATTGGAAAGACTGAGAAAATCTATTCCTTTCATATAAAGTAAGATTTTGATGGTCCCTCAAGACATAAGCATGAAGAGGGAGGTGTAGAGAAGAGCCAGTACAGCATATCTGTGACCCCTTGTACATAAGGCATGTGTACGTTTGCATATAAATGTCGAAGAGGTAGGAATTAACACAACAATTACAGAATCAGGTAGATTTTGTTAAAAATACATTTATGAATATAGCATCCTAATGGAATAAAAGCTTTCTTTTTTAATAATATCATAGGGTTTTTTTTTTTTTTTCCACAAAGAATCTACTTGAAAGGTTTCATTGTTTTTCTCAGCATCTGTGGTCTTGTGTGAACCTCATAGGGTCTGATCATAAAAGTCAGATATGGATTCTGATTGCAGTTCCCCTTCCAGCCTACTGGTCCATGTGCAAATTATTTTTTATTTTTTGTTATTCAGACCATTATTCTAAGGAGTGATAGCTCTTCTGTAGTCAATAAAACAATTGCTTTTTTATCAAGCCCGTTTTCCCACTGCTACCTTGACTTAAAGCATGAATTTGCTTCATTGTATTAGAGAGAATATTTTCTGACAGCTTTTGAGTACAGATCATTAAAAAATTACCCGTTTGAAATGTTGACTTTTGTCTCTTTCTTTGTCTCCTTCTATCTCAAAAATAGCTTATCACATCTTTCAACTTTCTAAATAATTAAATCTCCTTGAAAACTCATGCGTATTTTGTGTTGGATAGAACAGGTTGTAATTAAGCAGAGTTATTAATGATTTTGTTGTTGATAAATTTGGGCCCAACTCTGTTCTTGCAGATATCAATTGACATTATCGGTATTGCTTAGTGGTTAGCAATAGTGGTTAGTGTCGTAAAAATGGAGTAACAGAAAGGAAAACGGTACCAAGAGCATGTGGTTTTTATATGAATAGTATAAGATTTACCGTGTCTTTACCTGCTCATTTCTCTCCATTTAGCAGTTTTGTCAGATTCTGATTTGTAAATAATGACATAGAAAACTGCTTTTCTGTCAGTCACTAGTAGTCTGCTAATTATAAAATTAATTACATTTATTGTTTTTGGATAATACTGGAACATTAGGGATTTTGGTCTGAGTCCAAGCCAGGCTGACACCAAGATCAAGGTTTTGCTTAGGAACTGTCTGCTGAGAAAAGGATATTTTATCATAACTCTGAGCATAAGCATTTCCTATCTCCATTATTATGAATCTTAATAAATCCCATGCATTCTGGCTTCAAGCATATCCACCAGCAATCTAGCAAGAGACAAATTTTCATTTTATATTAATTATTTTTGTTCTCCCTCTCACATATATATCCTTCCTTCCGTGGACTGGTCCGAGTGAAACCTTTCCCAGTCTGTAGTTGATACTGAGGGCTATTCTCCTGAGACTGTKTCAGTGTGCAGACTGATGTTGTTCCATAAAAGATCACTGCTGTTACATTTCCTTCACCAAGGTCCTTCAGTTCTATCTCGCTGTTTCAAGAAGATGTAACCCAGCCCACAAACACTTCACTAAAGCTTTGCCYGATGCTGTATTAGAGCCTRAAATGATGCTCCACTAGCAGACAGGGGACGTAGSAAGCTGCAGAGGTTTCAGCCTCTTATATTTACRTTTTTACACTCTGTCATTCTGACARGGTAGATTCAGATTGTAAAACGGAACTATTTTACTGTTTTTGAAAGGACAGCTTTTCCACAGCAGAAATGTGATTAAAGGTCTATGCTTACTGTGTGCCTTAGGTAGGTAAGCGGAGGTTCACTGTAACACTCTGGGGTGAATTTTCATGTCCTTAACTTTCAGTTAGGTGCAAATTATTCTCCCACAGCTGTTTGCTCAGTTGAGAGAAAGGTGGTCTGAATTTTGCCCTCCAAAAGACCTGTTCCCCTCTTTGGAGGCACCAGCTGTGCCCACCTGGCCTCAGGGTCCCTTTCCCGAGTCACACTCTCCTTATCGGGGCTAGCAGAGCCGTGGTGGTTTAGCCCATGCCAGTAATAAAAATGCTCCAGCTGCATCGCAGTGAGGACAGAGAGAGTCTTTAGAGATAGGCTATCAAAGCACCTCTGATGTTCAGTTGAAAAGAACTGGCTTCCCACCATTTTAGAGGGATCTTGTGAATCCTGGCATGCCATTAAGGAGGGAATAGTTGGAGGGCAATGTGTGGGGTCAGCTGCATTGCCCACCAGAGTAAAGCCTGCAGAGAACAAATGCAAGGTAGAGGAAAGGTCAGGGTTAGTGGAGGACAAGGAGAGACTGGGGAAGCTTCTAATCATTTTACCTAAACTAAATTCCCTCTGATATTTTTAATTTTTTGAAATGTACTAGATAAAAAAGAATCTGTTCCYACTTTCATGAATTTTTCTGCTACCGTGACCCATAGGCTTGTATTCAATTATTTATAACGACATATCAGTAGGCATGGAGGTTTCAGATCTAATATGCTAATGGAAGTATTGTATCAGTGTACGAACTTAAAAATGAGGTGGAATGAGACATTTTAATGTTTTAGTCTTTTCTCTGTATTAACCCTTAATAGTTTCAACTCTCCTCTGCTGATTGCTGATTTTAAGGAAGAGTAGACCATGAGCTTCTGGAGGATCATTCCTTCCATAGATGCCTTGCAAGGTCTTCAGAGACAAATATGTGAAAAWGGCAAAATCCATGCCCTGCCTGCCCTCAGCAATAGGCAGGTACCTTCCTGAAGGCTCCCTGTGTGTTTTGCAGTGAATCAAGACATATTAAATGAGGGCAATTCAGACCCTATCCACAACTGCTTGTTCATATTCCCTGTGGGGAAATTCCCTTGCTGTATTTCCCTCAGCATTGCATCTTGGATGTGTTTCTTTTTTAAGCAAGGATTTGGCCCTGGAATCTTTTTGATGTAACATCTGACAAYATTATCAATGCTTGTCATCCCTAGATCTTGAGAGTGCTTTAAAAAAAAAAAAGGACTTGAAATTGAAAAAAAAATCTGTTCTTTTGACTCCGTTTATTGATTTTTGAGCCTTTAGAAATTCAGTGGTTCGTGTTTACAGGTTCGTTTGTGCCATGTGACCGGGTCCTACTTCACAGGGGGGAAGAAGGGGGTTTCTGAGCAGCAGAACTGAAAGGCATTGGGTCATATGGATCTCTGTCCATTATTTTGTAAAGTGTTTCTGCCTAGTACTATAGTGTGAACTCTCACCAGAAAAAAAGACAGCAGTTCTTTCAAGAATGGCATATGCGTGTCTAAAGATATGCGTAAGCGAACTRCCAGGACAGGACAGGTATGATTAACCAGCTGGTAGCTCCAAAACTATCTCAGGGTTGATTTATGAGTGTATTTCCAACAGGGTGGACAGTGAGTTCAGTTTCTTCTTAGACCCAGACAGGAATTTGTACAAAACTCTTAGTAACTTAATTACCATTGAGACTTTTTACCGTTAGCTTAAACTTAAGCCAGCCTGTAGGTTTAAAAGTTATTAGAATGGCTCTTCATAGATTGAAATACAGGCAGGTATAATCATAAAAGCTTCTTTTTCTTAGGAAACTAGATTAAAAATGTAAGGAATGTGTAACTCCCATCAGTTGGCACTTTGGGAAAATACATAAATGTCAAAAGACTAGGGATTAAATCATAAGGCTTGGATAACAGAACTGCTATGTGCTGCTCATAAACTGATCTAATTTCTCAGATATAAAATGTGTGACTGGGGTGTGCAGTTTTAAGAACATTTTTCCTATTTACTGTGGCAGACTGTTGGCAGGAGGACGCAAAAGTGCCTGTTACATAGGCATACTGTAACTATAGCAGCTGACTGGGAACTGAGGTGGAAACCCTAGACAGAGGGCTTTCATTAGGAGAATAATGGTCACTGTTCTCTACCCGCACTGCTAATCGCTTCCTAGGGGTGATTTTATAACCGCAGAAAGCTCTGTGAATTTAACTGCTGGAAGTTACCTTTCTGTTTCTTTTAACAGCATCTAAAATTCATGCTCAGGGACAGCAATCAATCAGAAAACAGGTCTTTGCTCTGAGGTACCCTTTGCAGGTGCTTAATCTTTTTTTTCCTTCTACTCTTTCCCATCTGGCCATAGGCAGCACCACTGTCCTCTTGTTGAGGTCTCCATGAAAGTCCCTCCTGAGCTCATTGCCAGGGCTGCCACTCTKGCTGGCAAGCCCAGGGTGCTCAGCGTGGTCCAGGTGGCTTTGCCCTTGCACATCACCTCTGTGACTCTCATTTTGGCCAAAATTACGCAACAGAACCTGTCCCAGAAGTGGCAGCAATAAACAATTACACCACTTTGAGGAACAGCAATTGTAAATGCTAATTGTGCACACTAATGGATAAGTATTGGGGTTCTTCTAGCCAGAACATAATTTATCCTTTTCATTTTTTTTATGATCATGTCCACAGTACTTTCATTTTTAGGTTCACTGCCTGTCTATTGCATGGTAACTATTTAGTAAATCTACTATATGGCCTTTTTCCTGCCCTAATGTGTAGATTCTACAGCTCTATAGCAATTTTTTCTAAGTTTTTCTGGATGAAACAACCAGTTATTAGGTGACTTAATAGTACTCCTTTTCTTTAAAAATAAAATAAAGCCAAAGCAACATTTTAAAACATTAAAAAACTACAAAAGTAACCTTCTCCATATCAATCCAGATCTATCAGAATGACTCATTCATTATTCGCTGTTCCTGAAGTAGATAAAATGACTTTGTGGAAGTCTCCTTATTTATAATAACATTTGTTTTAAATCATGTCAGGCTGAAAGATTTAATTTTCAGTAAAGAGATGTTATTAACTAAAGGTACAAAGAAAGTCATTTGTTACAGTGCTGAATCGTTTATGATTTACTGAGCATTAGCCAGAAACACTGACTTATTAATCTATTTCAAACACTTAGAACAGTGTTTTTGTGAAGGGTATTCTTTATCATTGAACTAACTAAGATCACATTTACGTTAGTGCTTAAATTCGGTGGAAAAACAAAAAAACAAAAACAGTGAATATGACAGATGTACCATAAGTGCTGAAACACCTGTTTGCTGTTTAGTAATTTAAGAGATTTGGACCRTGCCAGCACAAGGCAGACTTAGCACTTACATTTCTTTAAGATTCTCGGTCAACACATAAAAGTGCCTTTTTTTTTGTAATCTTCCGGCTTCTCTTTTATTTTATGCTATCAAGAACCTAATAGCTCTTATTAATCTCTTTTAAAGTTTAGGCTATTCCCTTGTTGTGTGTTTGAAATATTACAGTGTGCAAATGCAAGATTTTCCCAGTCGAAAACAGCTAATTTGTGGAGAGGGACTGCTCTGTCCCCTCTTCAAAGTGGAAACTCTAATTTGCTGACATGAATGTAGAAAGGTATCCCAGAGGTGGATGTATTGCCATTTGCAAGCAGATTTCTGTTTGCCTTTCATCTCTTGTGGTGGCTGGAATGTGTCCTGGTATCTGAGATGTGGGGGCAAAAAATGTTAAATGGAATGGGGGCAATAATACATTTATCATTATCATTGATATAACAAGAGACTGTAATGTCTAGTGCATCATATTTAAAAAAGATTCTCTTCTGAGAGGGCTAAAAAGATTCTCTTCTGAGAGGGCTAAGACAGCCTTTGTTTAGATTTTAAGCTACTCTAAGTAAATCTTGCTGATGCTCATTGTATTCTTCCATTTTGATGTCAGCTTTGCCCGTACCCCGCTCTTTTTGGAGACAAATCTCCTAGAAATGGAGATGATGAGATTTAAGTAGTTGGTTTGATGTATCTGTGGGTCGTCTTTGTATAAGGCTGTGGTCAGAAGAATGGAGGCTCAATTTGCCTGCAGACCAGCTGTAGGTCTCGAGTCCCTGAAACCTCCAAGAAGAAGGCAGGGTGGTCCAGGCGCTCCTCCCACCCACGTGTCCCCCTGAAGCCGGAGACTTGGGAAGGTGCCATCTCAGTCTGGTCTGTGTTGCCAAGGCCTCTGCCAGACCATGCAAAATTTTTGATTTAGAGATGTCCAACCCAAACAGCTCTGGATAAGAGCTGAAAATCTGCCCGCAGTGGTTAGAAAGAAGCTCTTCTTAACTCTAAACGGGACTGTGAAGTGCGGCTTCATTTGGATAGACCTGGTTGTGTGTGTACACATATGCAGACACATGCATATGCACTTTGAATAAAGCGTTGCATAGGGGACAAAACAGATTTTTATATATAAAAAATATAATATAAATTTATAATATAAATATATGTATATTTTATAYATATATATATAAAGTATTCTTTTTGTTCCAACTATGTAGTTTATATGCTAAGCTAAAATAATACTTTTTTTAATAATTAGTATGATCATGCAAATTCCGTAGCTATTAGCTAATCCTTCAGTCAGCAAATCTAACTCTTATTTTATTTGCTTTTATTATTGGTTGATACATCTCAGCAAATTAAATAAACCCAGGGAGGCCTTGCACAGTTTAATGCATTTAAGGTATTCAATATTCAAAATTCAATAATTTAAGGTATTCAAATGATTAGATGAAACTTGAGTCTATCTACCACTCAATCCAGTAGAGTCTTTATAATTTGGTTCTCTTTAAAATATCACCAAAGATAGGCCATTTGGAGATGGTTCCCCTTTTACAACTTCTTCTTCAGACTCCCTGTGTTCTTTAACATTTTTAGTATAAGCCATGGTGATTTTGTGCAATGCTGCTTTTTCATCAGAGGGACAATATGGAAAGATATTTATACAGAAATTGAGGCAACTATTTTCAAAAGTTATCTTTATGAACTGAATTTCTAATATCATCACAAAATGATATGAAATTTCCTAAGAAGACCTGTTTTCTATTAAACACTCTTGATTGGTATTAATCATGCTACCACTCAATTCAGCTGATTGCCTCTTTTAACATTATTTCCATGTTTTTTTCCTTACAATGATGTCATATTGAAATAATCCCACTTTCTTGATTTAAGTATCATATTATCTTTTTTTTCTAGATTTTAGAATGTCTTTTGTGTTACAGTACACACTAAACTTCAAAATCAGTGTCTAGAGGAACTCTTCAACCAGTTCTTTAACAAATATTTGGCAAAAATA
Source organism: Nothoprocta perdicaria (assembly GCF_003342845.1). Taxonomy (NCBI): domain Eukaryota; kingdom Metazoa; phylum Chordata; class Aves; order Tinamiformes; family Tinamidae; genus Nothoprocta; species Nothoprocta perdicaria. The sequence goes on from NW_020455832.1 coordinate 1,375,963, forward strand.
CTCTAGTTGTACAGATTTGAAAATCACTTATTGTAGATATTTGCTATTTAGCAGACTCTCTATTCATTGTTTGACTTACCTATGCTCTTTCGAATATAGGAAAATTACATTAATTTATATTTTTACCTATCACTTCTAACTACTMATAGACATAGAACTATTCTAGTATTTCATTTATGTTCAGAATTTCCTTCCTGGATAGATTTGTACATTACATTATTTAAATAAAAAATGAAATAAAATGTCAGAACTCCCATTTCTGCACTTACTTGATCCTGTTAGGGAGGTGAGGAAGTTGCTATGGGACATTTTAACAGTAGAAAGACATGTAAAAATTGTGAATTTTAAAATTAATAGTTGCTTAATCACAATTTACCTCTATTTAGTATCAGCCATTACTACAAAGTTGATGTGAGCCATTATTACTTTGTACCCTTAATTAGGAAAGTGATTCAAATGAGTTTTACAACTATGTAACTGAAATTTTGATAACAGAAAAAAAAAGAGAGCATGTGCATTGTGTCTTGAATATGGTTGGTTTTATATTGTTTAAAATGCATTGAAGTATATAGCTCTGCTTCTCTGCTCCCTTACTTCTTTCAAATTTTATTTTGACGATGGCAAATTGAATAAACAAATGCCACCAGAATCCTGACAGTGTTGAGAAACTTTCTAATAGCCAAAGCAACTGCGTGCCAAGTGCTTGAAATGCTTGGAGGTGCTTTTCTTCTAACCTATAGAAATATTATTTGCAAAAATCAGAACATTGTTCTTGCTTAGTTTTAAATATCAGTGTAACACATGTGGACTTTGCATCCGAGGTTCAATTTTCAATTATATGGATTTTTTTATATTGTCTAGGTTAGAAAAGAATGGCTTATCTAATTAATATTTTTGTTTTCTTTGTTATCTATATTTTAAGAAGGCAACACTTTCAGATTGCCTTATGTGAAATAAAGGGTTGTATGAAAAGGGCTGTATTGAGAAAACAGTCAAGGGAATATTAATACTTTTATTGTCCTTGGATTTGTTACATATCTGCACTTTGCAACATTTTGCCAGTGTCCTTAAGGCTTTTTACAGCGTGCATTGATTGTTGCTGCTAATTGGAAAAGTAATTGAAACATGCTTGTCTCTTGTGTTCTGCAGCCTGGCATTACCATTAGCAGCAGCTCTGCCCTCTGACCCTCATTGCCCTAGGGGTTCAAAATATACCATTATACTGGCACACAATATTTCATAACTATAGGATAGTTCAAACTTTTTTTTTTTTTAGTGGAAAGAATAGCTTATCAAGGAAAAGAATGACCTGCTAACTATATTTGTCTTACACTTTGAGTAACTGCTGGCAAAATAGAGAGTCCTGAGATGTGCTGTGTAAATATTTTATGAAGGAAGCTGCTCCAGCAGAGATGTTAATAATTTAAAATATGATGTACTACATACTGAGTTTTAGGCATAGACATTTGGTAATAAATTTGTATTTTGTATGAAAGCCTAGTAAATGACTCCCTTGCCACATATTTTGTGTTAAAATTGTGTTTGCATGTCTTTCTTCATAAATTATGCCTATGTATATACATGTCATAATAAACTTGGATTTATAAAAGAGACATGGTTCCAGGATCCATTCAGAAAGGATTATAGGTCAGACCTAAAAAAGATCTTACTCCAAGTTGATAGTATATCCCTTTTAAGGTCCTCAGGAGTGCACTCCAAGAAATCACTATTTTGTCCTAGTTGTACATTTATGTTGTTTTTCCCTATCCAGCTAATAAGAAGATTAAAGAAGATCAGTTGTCCAGAAATGTAATTATTCTCTTTAAGTGTGAGCAGGTTTTGTTCTTGTAAGCATGGCTGGAGCGATGGTAACTTTCATCTTTGGCTCAGGAGATGGTGGGTTAGAAGAGTTGACCAGGAAGTAGGAGACCTAGTTTGTAGATCCTTCTGTGCTCATATCCAGGTCTACGTACATAACTCCTCTGCTCTGAGTCTTAAATAGTCTGTATTCAGAAAACTAATTTATGATATTCTGCATACCAACTCCTTACTTGAACTATTTGGTTTGTTTCAGAATAATGTGGTGATAAATATTCACATTATATTTCCAATTTTCACAGGGATTCATGCTGGGAAAACAAAACTGATAAACCACACAACAGTAAATCACTTTAAGGATGGGCTAATAAATGTGTCAGTCAAACTAACTTTTAATTCTTTGGGTTTACGATTTTGTCCACCAATTCTGCAGTTTACATTGCTCCCTTATCTTTTTGTCCTTAGTTGCACTTGCTGTTTTATTATCCCATGATTTTTTTAATGGGGATTTTTGTCTCTGCTCTGTGTAGAATTAACGAAACAGAGCATGCAGAACAAGCAGCTATGTTCCAATATGTCACAATAGCTTTGCCATTTCGTACATGTGAAATATGGTATTAGTACTATATTATTTTAAAATATTCAAAGTTCATATTAAATCTCTTCTGCACTAAAATACAGAACATTTTCTGTCAGGTAGGAGTTTTACATTTAAGCATTAGCTCTGTCTCTCTGCATCAGACAATGCTCCCTATTTATATTTGTTAATGAGCACAGACATTCATACTTTAGTACCTGATGGGGATGTAAGAGACAGAATATAGATTTTTTTCCCCTAGATTAGAAAATTATCTGAATGGATGGTTGATTAATAATCATTCTAAATTAAAGTGCTTTCATAAGGTACCATACGGAACCTCACTTTTAAAAAATCAATCTTTCAAAACYGTCATTTTTGTCATTTGTTAAGCATTTGTTGAGGAGAGAAAAAAAAAGAATATTTGTCCTAATTTTGAACTCTCTAATCAGTGCCAAGAAAAAAAAAAAAAAAGAGTCATCCAGCTAATGCACTGTGTTGCAACAGAGATTAAATTGATCAGTCTGCTTAGGTATTTCTAGAGTGCCCYTTGCTGTAATATCTGGACTCTGTATTGATGTGCTGTACAGTGCACTAATAGGTAATAGAAAATATTTGAATAGTTAGCAATATATCTAATTCCATAAATGACTTTTACTGTGGTAGATTATTGAAATCGCGAGCCTAGTGGTGTAAAGRACAGAGAGCCCTGTAAAGGAGGAACAAGTTTCCGATGTTGCGTGAGCCTTTCCTGAGGACACGATGGCTCTGAGCCTGCCTAAAGACTTTCCTGAAGGAGTTATTGCAGGCCTGGGACTAAGACTGAGGATGAGAGAGTAATTTCTAAGGACTGATCCTGGATCTGTCATCTCCTCTCTGAGTGGTTTTAACACAGAATTCTGCTGCAATTTCCCCCTCCTAATGAGCCAATGAGGACAAATCAGTTAATGTTTGAACATATCTTTGAAAACGTTACAGGCTGTTCTTGTTTAACTTCCATTAAGCTTTTATTTTAATCTAAGAAGGCAAGTCAAATGGAAAAGATATATAAAGAGCCTCATAATTTGGCCAAAGCCTATGCCTATTTAGAAATACTGTGTTTGGCAAAAACCAAGCTAAAAAAAAAAAAAAAAGAGAGAGAAAGTGTGAGAGAGAAGAAGAAATGGATAAAACCTTAAATCTTAAGTGCATTTACTAAACGCACTTATCCTGATGTTACCTAATGCTGAAGTTTCTTGCAAAGAAAATGATGCTGTGTTTTGCACAAGCCCTAGCACACGCAGAGGTAGGAATTTGCAGTTTTGCTGCAGGTAAACTTCCTGTCATAACAGATGTGTTCAATAAGCTCTAGTTACTGAATTGTAATGCCCCAGTTTGTAGAGTAATTTGAGGAGTTTGGGACACGGAGACCCAGCAAATGCCAGTTTTGACCTCTTAATAAATTATAAATACTTGACTCTAGGGCTCAGAGTTGGATATGTTGCACTTCCTCTTCCCTGAGAACAGGGACGCGGACTCTGCGAAGCAGCCCTGTCTTGGGTTGCGTTGGTTCGTGCCCCTTTCCTGTTCTGTGGTTTCTCTCATTGCCATCAGGCATCCTCTAAACATACACCAATAGCTCTCGCCTGTCGCATTAACTTATAGATCATTCGGGAATCCTCCAAGCCTCCCAAAGGCTGTAGCATTTCTGTAATCACAGCCAGTTTACTTGTGCCATGGCTGTCCAGTTTCCACAATTGGGCAGTTGTCTAGAAAATAGGCTTTGATATTAGGCTTTGGGTATTCAATTCATTAGTATCCCCAAGAGGACATTGAAAGCAGACAAGATTATGGCTTGTTGCAGTTGTTTGTTGTTCTGAATTTATTGTTTAATTAATCCCATGCCTCATGCCTTCCACTAGTCACCCTCCAGGGCCAGGAATAGCTTGACTTTGCCAGGCAGATAGTTGGGGAACTCAGCCTTTGTTTCGAGTTTCAGAGCTTGGTTATGTCTCAGGGAATGCTGCTGCATGGACTCAAGTCTATGCTGGACACCTCCTTTGAACTCAGAGCGTTTTCCCTATGGTCATGGTCATAGAGATTTGTGTATGAAGATGGAAATTTGTTTTCTCTATAAAAAGTGTGAAACAGGCTCTCCAAAGAATTGTCTGTGCATTTCATGTTGCCTAAATATTGGTGATACTTCAAGTCTCTCTTTTCATGGCACAATTTGTTTCTTATACTCTTTTTCCTTTGTACTGAGAGTTTTAATTTTTTCATAGCGTATTTTTTAGCTCTTGAAATGTCGCTGGCAGAAGGATGGAAAGGGGAGACTATTCTGAACCACATTCCTGTTAAGCCTGAAATTACAAAGAGCAGGAATCGATGACCTCACTGGCCTGCAAAGCTGTCTGATGAACTTGCTACTTTCCAGTCCTGGGCTGTTTTGAGTCTTTCTCCTCAAGACACAATGACATAAATACCTTGATGTACCTGTAAAGTGTTCAAAATGAAAACAAAGGGACACTATGTAAAAAGGCTATGATCTCAGTGGTCAATCTTGTTGTTTTACTGCATATGCAAAATTTCAATTAAACAAAATTTCTATCAACACTCCTCTCCCCAAGGTTTTATTTCCTGTGATCTCTCCTTCCCTTACACACCTGTGTGATCTGTCGAGAKGTTCTTCTGATTGTCCTGTGGCTTTGCTTTCACTCTCCTCCTACCCTCCTTTGCCTGATTTTCATCCTCCCTCAGTTACTACATCCCGCTGTGGTCACCTTCTTAATCTCATTCTCATAGTATGAGCGTCCTCTGTGTATTGCAGAGTATAAGGCTTAGACTCCTGTCACAGTCCAAGTCCCCTTATATCCAGCTGGAAGAATGAACCTCTCTAGAGATTGCTTCCTCTGGGATCCTCAGGTGACCAAGACAGATAAGTTTTAGACTGTCATTGCACAGTCAATGTCTGTGCATAACTATTTCTGGCCTTAGATTAAAAATTGACAAGCTTTCACCCCGATGTCTAATTTTAAATGCCTAACAGCTAAGTTAGATGGKCCTCATCATTATTTCTAGAGGGTTTTTTTTTTCCTAGAGTTTATTTCTAGGCTTTTTTTTTCCCTTACAGATATCTAAAATCCAGTCTTGTTTTCCAATTTCTTTCTTCCCCAGTGTTTCCTCCTCTAGTTATGTCATATTTTTTACTGTCCTATTCTCTATGTCTCATTCAAATTTTCACATAAATACTTCATCACCCTTAAAATCTCCTGACATCTCCATTCACATTATTTGTTCCACATTATGTTGTCCCTCCCCAACAAAGAGCTCCCTTAGTTTTTTCTTTTCTAATTTAACTTTACTGTTCCAAAAACTCTGTTCTCCCTCATGGAGAACTCTCCCACTCTTTTCACCATCCCCCTCTTTTCTTCATTTCTTCTCTAGCTGTTCAGTAAAAGGAAAGAAAAAAAAAATGATGGGCAGAGATGTCTAGATGATCTTTTTTCCTGCTCTCACATCAGCTAAAACACAGATCAAGGAGCTCAACTGCTGGGCTCTCCTCCTCCCCATTTCCTTTTCCCAGCATCTTACAAGTGCTGCTAGGAATTAACTGGCTCCATTGATTTCTTTTTCCTGCAGAAGGCAGGTGGTCGAGTGGCATGGAAGGCAAAAACATGGATCTACCCCACAAAGAGCAGATGTGTGCATTGGCCTGCAGTAATAGCCTAAAACCCCTAGTAATTTTTTCGCTTTACTCAGAAACAGCTTTTTCATACTACTGTCATTAACATTAGCCTCCTGCAGTTGCCTATTCTTGTTTAAAGGCTCTGACACATAAAACCAAATTCTTTCCTTGAGAGGGAGTAAACAGGGGAAAAATATACATTCCATCCAGCAATTTTGCTCTATTACCATATGTTCTTGCTCCACAGCTTATTCTCCTGACTTCAGACGCTGCTGTAACAGCAGCAGCACCTGCCTGTATGTGACTTCCCAGGAGCGCTCTTAATCGGTTCTGCCTCAGCCTGTCCTCATGCGAGCTGCGCTCAGCTGCCTGTTGTTAGGCAGAGCAGGGAGCAGAGCTTGGCTTTCTTGTTTCCCATCTCCCTTACATGTGTTTCGCTTGTACTAAACTCTCACCTTGTTGGAACAGAGAAGTGGAAACTCCTTGTGAACAGACCACGTATTAAACAAATTTCTTTTTTTTTTTTTTTTAATTCTGCCTACCAGACACAAGACATGGTCAGCCGTTTCAGACAAGGGCTATAGTCACGCAATCGCAACACTCTCCTTTTACCAACTTGGTCAATAACTGAGCGGTACGAGAGGGTCAAAGTTTACAGACTGGTGATCTCTGCTCTTGGATACTGTTGTTCTCCTACTCGCTTTTCCTATTGAAAAGTAATTGCTTTGAGCACCAGAAATGATTACACAAGATTATACCTTTTAAAGCAATCTCAGGATCTCTTTCTAAGAATATAGTCTGTAAAATACAGTATGGCTTGCCCAGCAATTACTCACTTTGCTGTAGCTAATTTCAGAAAGCATAAATTGCCCATTATTTTCTGAAGAGTTTTTTTTTGTCTTTGAAAGAGAAGGTGGATGCTTTTCCCACAGATTTTCACACTACTTACTCACAGTTGTACAAATGAGAAATCCATTTCTCTTTTTTTTGTAGGTTTTCATTTTTATTTTAAATTGTAAAGTTTTTTTATGGTCAATCTTACTGATAAACAAAGCTTAATAAAACTACTAGAATGGGATAAGCATATTAGTTTTGATTTTCCCTATAGAAATATTTTGCTCAGAAGATCTAAGTGCAGCATATTATTTCAGGACAGAAAGATCATTCACAATTAAATATGTAATTTGTTAAACAATTCTTTTAAAACCAAGTCATGCCAATATTAGCAAGTAACTTACACTGGTATGTTCTGTGGAAACTCATTACTGGCCTTTCTTRCTTGTAAGACAATGTAGTCACATTTCTATTTGAATTTTCATAACATACATCAAAAAACACCTAGTTCTGGTGAAAAAAAGCAACCTGCATGGGAGAAGAGCTGCAGAAAGCACCAGAATGTCAATCCCTGAAAGTGAGTAGCATTTTGGGAGAGTTAAGATATTATCATTCAGGATGCAGACTGCAAGTGAACTAAAATCAACGTATTGATTTAAGGGATAATAAAATCTTTCATCTTCATAGATAATTTTGAAATTATATTTTAAACTACTTCTGCTTCAAATTTTTCTATAGCTTTCTCTTTCATGAAAAACATTTTGCTTTTGYTGGTATTTTGACTTTTTCATCCCAGTCTGAATTTTCTACCATGTAGAAGCTCCAGGTTATAGTYACTTTTAGAAATCAGCAATGTCTTGAGCATACTTCAGAGGCAGGAGATATTGGAGACGCTGTCTTTATAACAGTGGCCATGATAATGTCCATGTAAGCCTGATAAAATGTAAAAAAGAAATTTGATTGAATCACACAATTAAATTGTTTGTGAAGGAAAGGAAAGGGAAGGGAAGGGAAGGGAAGCCAGATCCTGGCTAGGGTGAAAAGGCTGAGTTACTGTACTGAAATGTATGGTATGTTCCCCTGTTGCGTGTCCATGTGAGGAAGCAAAGAAGAAAAAGCTTATGCTATCCTCTTCCACATGCTGCTCATATTTGTAGTGTGGTGGTGGCGGTGGGAAGCTCTTGTGGAATTACTGTATTCCACAGGGAGCTGGGCCAAAGTCAGGATGTCTCGGGGTATGCTCAAGCCACAAGCACTAAGAAACCACAAGGCAGACTAATGCCATCATTGTGATTCCATTCCTGGAGCCCTTTTAAAGAGGTCTGACTTCAGGACTCGTGGCAAAGTGAGATTTTGAGGCCATGGTAACAAAACTGCTAGATACATTGGTTCATATAACATCTTTCTGGATGGAATTTGAATGATTGGGATGATATTAATTTGCCATTCGTAGTAGTCAGTCTGCATTACACAGAATATTAAAAGGGAAAAGAAAATCAGCCAATTTTATAAGCAGGTGTAAGGCCCTTGGAAAGGCACAATGAGATCCAGAGCATAGCAGAACAAGAAAATTAAATTGCAACTTATTAATGTTGGGGAAAAAATCAGTGTGTAAAATGGATTTAGAAATAGGAAATTATATTGTGGCTGAATTTCTGAAGAGTCTAGCACCATGTGAGCAAAAACTTGATGTTCTGCACATCAAAGCCATCTTTCAATTTAAAATACAGCAAATTATCAAATGTTCCTTTGCCATTTTTTAAGTCATAATACATTTAACTATCTTCTTCCATTGCAGCATGTGTGTGTGTGTGCGTGTGCGTGTGCGTGTGCGTGTGTGTGTGTGTGTGCATATGTGTACTCACCCCCGTATAGCACTGTGCTTTTACTGCGTAATTGTTGAGGTCATCCATTTGTTGGACCTGTAAACCCAGGCTACAGCCTAATAAAGAGGGAGTAGTAATGCTTGAGTCCCTAGGGAAAGAAAGATCAAAAGAACTTTATTTCTCTGCTCATAAAAATAAACCTACATAAACCCACCAATTTTGCCATAGCAAGCATTAGGAACTGGCTGATCAGCAATACTTCCCACTTAGATCTGCCATTGAATTTCCCATAGATATAGCTTTTTCATTATCTTGGAAAAATGTGCACACGTATAGGGTAAATCCTACTTCTTTAGTGCCCTGTTCAATATGTGATCCTCTTTGTCAGCTCTTTCCACTGCACTGTCGAATGGCATGGAAATAAAAAGTAAACACACAAACTCAGAACAAGAGAGAGYTCTAAGAGATACCTTTAGCAGCAGCCAATGCCTTGCAGAGGAATTTGGCTTCCAGGCTAATKAAAACATGGAAAGGAAATGCTGAAGGAACAAGGACTGGCCATTAGAATTCCCAATACTGTGATGCTGGAAAATCCAGGAGAATCCATCTGGCTGCAAGTGAGATCTAATTCATCGATAAGGTGTATAAAACAGACACTCAGAAAATAGAGGGACAATGATTAGGAAAAAGATTAGGAAGAAAACAGCAAAATAYGTGCTACTTTTCTCCTGCTTCCCTTATGGAAAAGGGAAGGAGCAAGTAGCATCCATAAGGGACAGCTCATGGGAATTCTAATCCTCCTGCTTTACCATGGAGATTAATTTTAATTTCCAGCTGCCAATGACCTTTACTATTCTGTATATATAAAATCATCCTTCGCTGCTGTTTTTCTCKTGTTGAACTTTATCCCATTACAGGCTGGATATTCCCAGCTCCTTGCGACTGCCAAGGGCACTGGGGACAATATAGCGGTTAAAAAGCACTTCTCAAATCATGTAAATTTAGGGGTGTGAATATTGGTTTTCTTACACTGCTTGAAGTCAACTTCTAGCTATGTTGGTTACCTGGGAAACTGCTGACAGTATTGTGGAAAGGAATCTATTTAGTGTGGTGTATAGGTGATGGTTTTCAAAAGAAAAAAGAGAGGAAAAAACAAAAAAGGCCATTGCTCCATAATATAGTAACAGAAGTAGGGTGTACTTTTTAAGTAGTTTGTTAAGAATGAATCATTTCCTAAAGTAAATTGTCTGAAACTGYGTAAGTGGTTTAATTTACTGGAAGAGTCTTTTTAAGAGCAATCTAAATATCGGTATTAGCTCAAAATTTGTTTATAACAACAATATTGAAAATAAGGTATTTTTTAGCAGTTATTTTCATTTTCTGTGAACTGTAGAATATGAACTGTAACTGAGAATATTTAAGTTGTTGACAGCTTTTATCTTTCAGAAGCATTACTCTTTAAAGCGCCCCCTAAACGAAGGTAAATATTGTTGGATTTTTCACACAGTAGTCCCTAAAGCTGAGACAGGGACAGGTTAAGAGTAGCTACTCTGAAGAGTAGCTTTTCTGAAGTTGTTAGAATTAAGAATTCCTGTCTCCTATTCTCTGCTCACTGACCTATGTCATGCTTCAAAGTCAAAACAGAAAAGATTGTGAAATGGAAAAGATTATGCTCCTGCCATACAGTTACCGGGAATTTCGCATTGCCTAATGATGGTGACAGCATCAAAGCTCAAGCTGACTGTGTTGTGTTTCCCTTTGTATAGAGCAGTTTGGTTTAGTTTTTGCTAATTATTTCCATTTTAAAATTGTCTGGGAGGNAGGAAGGAAGGAAGGAAGGAAGGAAGGAAGGAAGGAAGGAAGGAAGGAAGGAAGGAAGGAAGGAAGGAAGGAAGGAAGGAAGGAAGGAAAAAAAACCATCCTGGAAGTTATTTCAAGGCAACTGAAGTTATCAGAGAGCAAATGTTAGGAGGAAATGGTTCTGGATGAATACAGCTCATTTCAGGAGTTCTTACTTTATGGCTCTAGGAATAAAAAAGTGTTTTTCCTGAATACCATATAGTGATTTTACTTCTGGAACTTTTTTTAAAAGCAATCTGATGACAACATTATTACTTCCATTATCCTTTGTGTGAAAAACTGAGCTCATGCAAAGGCCATATACATTTTTGTGGAATGAGAGGACAAATTTAGCACAGAGGTGTCTATGAAAAAAATGATGCTGCATGAGAAGATTTCTGCACAGAGGAGGAAAATTTTGCTATAAGCATAAGCTTACATTAATTAAGAACATATCTAGAGATGGAAAGGTTTTTTTAAGAAATGTATGTTATAGTACAGAACATATACAATCAATCTTAAATATGTTGTGTCTGTAACTGCATATTCCTATATGCTATGCCCTATACTTAGCAAATCTGTCTGTCGGAAAGCTCTAATTGCTTTATATGTGAGAACATTAAGCTGCAATAAATTTATATACACAGCTGTTCCATTACTGCAGAACAAGTTTTATCTCCTAATAAATTGATGTTTCTTTTTAGTGTCAACTCAAACCAAAATTTACACCCAAGAAGGTGAACCTTAACACCATATAATTAGTTCAGTGACACCAGTGGTAATAGAGGGTACACACTGTACATCTCTTAAATGYGTAAATGGAGAGAAGTTTTGACTTCTGTTAATTGTTTCTTGAAAGCTTAATTGTGATTAAGAGCAGCTTTAATTGGAAAAGGAAAAGAAATGATGACCTGTAAAACACGCGTGAGGAATAGTATGTCTGCATTTCCTGGGAGCTGCACCATAACAGAAAAAAAAACCTAAAAGGCTTCTTTTAAAGAGGGTGAGGGGAAAAGAAAGGCATTGTGGTTCTGTATGGAGTCACATTTAGGTTAATGGAACAGAAGCATAGACTGCCCTGGACTTTGATTAATATTTAATTAATCTTCTGTAGAGGATTCTGATTTGAATTAAACGGGGTACTAATAAAAGAACCAATTCACCAAAAAGTTCACATAAATTTGACCTGCCATTATGCAGATCTAAATTAAAATGGCCAAAGTTTTGTTTTTTGCTTATTTTATGCCTGCTGTACATCAAGTGCTAGTAATTTGCTAGGAGTGATAGAGCTGGGGAAAAACGTGACCTATGCTGGGCAGTAGTAATAGAGCCGCAGCTGTAATATAGGACATGCCATTTACTTTATTTTAAATAAATGCAATAAGCTAATGAGTTGTATTGTTCTCTCAACACAGGCTTTTACAACCCCTGTAAAAGAAGCAATTACCTGTATACAGCATGGGGAAATACAGTTGTTTGTATGTAATCAGATAACTGGACTCCTGTCTCTGTCTTGGGTTGTCTTGGGTTCAGCTGGCAGGGGAATGAAAAGGAAGGCTACCTTGGATGGGTCTTGAGGCTATTATTATTTTATATATGCCAGTGGCTTAAAATGGCATTGTTTTTGGTTTTGTTTTTTTTAAAAAATAGAAGGGATCCTGCGGTCCTTATTCTTAGTTGCTTTCATGCCTTTATATCTTCATGCTCAAGGCAAAAAAGGGTGTGTTTGTTTGTTTAGGGGCTTTTTTTACAATAAGATAACCCTTTATCTTGATATTACTCCCTGTGAAGCACAGCTTTTGGGTGTAAAAGAGCGGTTTTGTGGAACTGCTTGTACTTCTGTGTTCTATAAACCCATGCAAAGGTCCTTCCATATCATGGAAGAATGTCATGGTAGAAAATGCTGTAAGTGAAGGCCGTCCCACACCACTTGGGCTTCCTTGTTTTCCCCTCCCACATTGTGACATGATTTAGGGGTCAGTATTGCTTACTGCAAAAAAAAGACCTTTTCTGATTCAGGTTCTATGACTTTAGATATGTGATTCGGTGTTAATTCTTCTGGTTTTAGGCATCTCCAGGGTAGGCCTGGGCCTACCCTGGTCCCTATGGGCTCCCTGTGCACTGGGCAGTGATGGGCACCCTGCCCTGCTGACCCCCACCTCCTGCAAGCCTTAGCACTGTGGCATGTTGTCCACAGATGTGTGTGTTGGGTGGGGAGAAGTTCTTAAACTGTAAAAAAATATGTTAAGGAACTGGTTTTAGGCAGTCTGTGCCATGTCTACTACATTTAGTATCCTGCTGCTTGATTAGTGTTTAGTGATGTACAAAACTGGCAAATATAACTAAAAATAAATAGCAAAGTGCCAGCAAAATCAGACGTTTGTGCACTCTCCTTCCTAAGGATTTTCATAATTCTTGTCATAGATCGTGTTTTGTTTTTGTTTCCCTCTAAAGCAGATCATTGTGAAACTCAAATGGGAAAATGCATAAAAGAATGTCTTGAAATTTAAATCATTAATTTCTCTCCTCCTTTGTAGCTCACAGTAATAGCAGGAATTGAACTTCAGTTAGAAGCATAGAGATGCTTACTCTATGCTTATACTACTTTTGTAAGTTAGCTGGGCTTATATYACTTTTAAAATTCCCATAAATAAAAGCTTTCTGTTACTTTTGYAAGGGAGAAGTCATTTTCAGAGGTGGCTAATGCACACACATGTAAGGAGCAGCCTCTCAGATGTGCTGTAAATGTAAATGTACTGTACAGTAAATGTGAGTCTCTTGACAACATCATGGCAGTCGCACATGGCAAAAAAATAGCAGGTGACCTGTCATAAAATAGTCCTTGAATTACAGAGGCAATACCACACTGTGAGTTTATTTCAGATATTAATCACAAATACCAGTGCAGCACTGTGCTGCTGTGGTTTCATTTGTCTGTCACCGGCTCATTGTATTTCTACGTCATGGTGCTCATGGTATCGAGAAAGAAAATTTATTGAGACTTTTGTTTTTAAGGTAATTGAGGAAGATACAATGAGTTTCTAAATTCAAGAGAAAAAAATATACATTCTGTTTCATAAATATATTGATTTTAATACAATGCAGACTATTTGGATTTTGGAAGTGAAGAATGGTCAGTGCTAGTAGAAACCAGTCTATAATTGCATTAAATGGGATTGACCCCTGTGTGTATTAATAGCTTCAGTTACTTGTCTATAATATTTCAGATTTTCTTTGGGGATTATGAAAGAGCTTTTTGTAGGTGTGCATCAAATTCTTCAGGTCAATGAGGTTGTTAGTTAGGTATGCTCACAACTCAATAGGTGCATTTTATTCCACTGGCAGCCATTCCTCTTTGCTGGAAGAATCAAAATTCCTACAAAAGATGTGGAGAGTATTAGTTATGTCAGGGTACAACTTATCCTTCTGTCATTTGTTTATTAATTATACATTTTCTGGCATTATAATAATTATTTCCTCTTACTGTAAAGTAATTATGTATGAACTTTATATGGATTTCTTTGCTGTGTCCCAGGAGTTTATAAATTACAGTCATGAACTATTTGAAAAATTCCACATTCTCATTGCTGTTCCATCATCTTAGCAATTTCTTCACCATCTTAATTGTGGAATAATAGAGAAAGGGAAAATATTTTAAATATATGAGTAGACATGGCAAACTTTGTGTTTCCCAGACTTGTATTTACGATATAGATCAAATGTGTACTGTGTCCTTTGACAAGTCCAGGCCATTAAATGCTTTATTCATGAGCTGGGATCAAGGGATTGTCTCAATTCTAGCACACCCTCTGAAATAAGATAATACAAGCAATTTCTATTAAGCATTATCCTCTAGGAGAATGGGGAGAAAGGAGAAATTCTTTATTCTCTTTGATCAAATCTGAACAGTAGAGAAATATTATGCATTAATGCTTAAAATTAGAGATTTTATCAGCAATCAGTTTAGTAAGTAGAATCTGGACTGCCATACTGAATAAATATACTTCTTAATACATGTAAAGTGTTGATTTCCCTAGAGGTGCTCTTTAATTCATTTCAGAGAAGATTCAAGAGCTAGTAAATAACAAAAAAAGGAAGCTGAATGATATAGCTGTAAGTGGACACATTTAAATTGGCGTGGCATGCATCTTCCTCGTTGCCCAGGGATGGTTTTTGCAGACAATTTTTAGAGCAAATGGTTCCAGAATCAGTCCCTGAGATTCATGTGGTAAAAGGAAGCTTGAAGCTCATTTTATTTATTATTTATTTCCCTTAAAACTTCTCAAAGCTCTTGGTCAGACCTTTAAATGCCTTTAAACTCCATTGGATTCGATGTGTCTAAGCAGTTTTGCACTGCTTAAGGCTCCAGGGCAGTGTGGCATTTCAGAGCACAGAGCAACCGGTGGTGTTGCTATTCATTAGTCAGAATTACATCGGTGGCAATTTCCATTTCAGTGAAGCCTATGAGCTAGAAATCTCACTTTTTAATAACATTCAGGAAAATAATTCCTGATTTCTGCATGAGGCACCGTGAAGCGCAGGTGTCTCCCGCATCCCAACAGCAACCGAAGTGCCTGGATTGCAGCAGAGCTGGGCCTCTTGCCTGCAGTTGCTGAGATAACATTATAATACAGTTTATTAAATTGATTATCAAGCAACAGAATGAAATGCACTTTGAAGCTTTTTTGATCTGACCGAGGATCTGTCATGTGATGTCTACTGTATTTTGGGGTATCTGGCCAGGGCTTCTTTCCACCACCATCGCGTGGGCGACACAGGCGTGTTTAATGTTTTCAGAAATCTTCAGCACTCGCCATTTGTACTAAAATYGCCCCAGTTGAAGGCATCAATATCTTACAGATTCGGCTGAAACTATGTAATGATGACAAAATAAAGTGATATCAGTTTGGATGTATTTTAACATTATGTCAAAACACGTTGTCATCAGATTCTCCAGAGACACCATTATGGTGTCAATCTCAACCTAAGACTGTAAGAATAACAACATGAAATGATACACCGTAACTCTGTAACATAAGGCCAATAACAAGAAAAATAAATCTGACATACTAAGTAGAATTCCTTATTAAACATTTTTCATTCCTTTCTGTTTATCAAAAAATCTGGCAAGTGTATTACTGGAAAAGCCTTATTATGTGTAGCATTAAAGTACTGTGAAAGCTGAAAAACAAATTGGCTGAGCCAAGGCAATCTTAACCACACAACTTGGTATGTTGTAATGTTTGGCTTATCTCAAGTATAGCTCTATGCATGTCAGCATATGTCAAAACCTTTCTCTTATTATATTTTTTTTCTATAAATGAGGGTTACAAGCAGTAGTAGAGCATACCCTGTAAAGAACCATTAAAGTTGTGGTAAAGTAAATGAGGGTTGGCTGTTGCTCCGGATTTATACAGGCTCTTAAAACTCTTAAATAAAGCAATTGTCCATTTGTACATGTGTGAACTCAAATGTGGAGAGGCTTAGTGACTTGGTCATGAGTCACCGAGAGAAAAATTTTGTTTCTGATTAATTCTTCTGCCTAAGGCTTAAACTGTTAGATTATAGCACCGTGCCCAGTGGCTATTGCCTTCCACCAGGCCTCCCCGGCAGTAGGGTTTCTCAGGAGGATTCATTTTTCAACCAGCTTCAGCCCAAGTTAACCATCTAGGATGGGAATCGCCTGCCCTGTTTTAGGTGTCTAATGTTACCCACCTGAGCTTGTGCTCGTCATTCTGGGCTTCTTTCTTTCTCAATGGAGAAAAATAATGAGCTCTCCAGGGTGAGTAATTGCGTCCTAGGGCAGGGGTTGTGCATTACATCCTGGAGCAGTTTCCTTCTCTGTTTTGCCCTCAAAAGGAATCTGAATGGCGGGRTTTAACAACATGCCTACCTTTTAAGTGACTAATATTCCATGAGAAAAAATACCACCTTACCTTTTCCTGCTAGATAACTTTGCTCTCCTCTATGGTGTTTATCAGGTTAATTTTCTGGGTAAACCAGTGAAATGGTGTAATGTGCAAATATGGCTTTTATTTTGCAATGAGAGAAATACACACATTAGGGTATCTGAAATCTGCACCTAGATTCAGAGTAAGCAGCCCAAGAACAGCAAAGATTAGAATTCAGTATTTCTAATCCAATTTTTTTCAAAACATAGCAAGGCCATCAGCAATTTCTGAACAGTATATATAAAAAAAAAGATCATGTCTGAGGAAAAAACATTTTCAACATTACCAAAAGGAATAGTAAGTTTAATGATGTGAAAATACCTTAAATAGTGAAAAGAAATGAGTCCCAGCTGCCTGAATAAATAATCAGCTCATTTTGGGGATAAAAGGTAAGTGGTGTTCTTGTTTGACCTTGCCTAGAACTGATTATTTTTTGAAGATAACTGTCTGACGGTCATTTCATAGCAATCTTTAGTTTCAAAGCTAGTCAAGACAGCGTGGTAGTAATTCATAATTAAAACATCTATTTACTAAAATCTTCATCTTTATATTAAAATGCTAAAAGAATTTATCCAGAAATCAGTTGTTTTGCAAAGTATCTTGTAAAGATATTTTTAATCTCCATATGCAAATAATATTTAATTAAAAATCTTAATTAGTTCTTGTGCTAATCGGTATAAATCTTAAAGATCAACTTCATAAGAAGGCAACAGCCATGTAGATTTAGGCACCAATTCAAGTAATCAATCTTAGCTTTGATTTCCATGTTTTCTTGGTTGAGTCACATGGGAAACTGCATGCCCAAGCACTAACTGACGAAAAGGCTTAACAGTAATCTCAGATTTAGAGCTTTATTTAGAGGTTGYAAATTATTTAACTCCAAAAACAAAACTGTGATTCCACAGTTCTGTGTGTTTTGTATAAAATGTCTGCTCTAATACTGAYGCTCCTAGAAAAGAGAGATTCCCTATGTTTCAAATTTCTGAAACCATCTGAAAATTGGTCCCAACCCGGTATTCTTAACCCAGTCATATTTTGTTTGTTTGCTTTTAATGGATAACTTCTCATTTTGCACTTGGCAATTAGTCTATAATTATACTAAGAAATAATGTAAAATCAATCAAAATATTATTTGAAGATTTATAAATCAATAAACCTTCTGTCAAAGATCTGCAATAATTATACCATAACTATGTTAGAGGCTGCTAAGGACTGCAGGAGCCATGTCAACTTTGTATAATGTTTTATTATCTTTTTAAGCATTCAGTCATTTTAAAGAAAAGTTTTTGTCTATACATCGCTGTTTCTGTACTGCTTGAAACTTCAGTTTTGTTTGTGCATAAAGATTTAATTTTTAGTGAGGGTAAGTGCTCTCAGAAGTAAAAAAAATTAAAAAAAAMCCCAAAACATTGTTGCCTGTCCAGGTTAGGACAGGAAGGTGCTCAGAAGATCAGAGGCTACTTCTTTGCCTGCCTCTAATGTAATTTTTTATTTCATTTAGATCAAAAAAAGCTAAATTCTCTTTTACTTGGTTGCCACTCTTTTAGTTCCAGGCTTTGTTCATTTGTAGKCTTTATACGTGGGTTTCTGCCATTGCCTTAACACGTTGAGAAGACGTTCCCTGTTTTCATCTCCCTCTTTTCTTCTCTGGTTCCAGGGGAAGGGCAATCCCCTGCAACAGCAGCTGTAGCCAGGAACGTCACGGTCGCGTGTAGCTAAAAATTGGCTTGGCTTGTTTCTACAAAGCCTAACAGCTCCAAAGCAAGGACTAGACTGCCGATAACCCAGTAGCAGAGTATCTATTTTCATATGTTTGTAGCAGGTTCCTAAAAATCTCTGCTTTGCTTTTTAGCAGACGAATTCCCCTGAAAAGTAAAGCTGGGTTTCTGCCTCCTGTGTGCAGGCTCTGACAGACTAATAAGGAAGAGTGATGGTAGCAATAAAAAGGGTCTTGGGTGCATTCTTCAGATTTCACTGATTGTAAAATGATGGCCCCGCTTCAGAATGACCACAGAGGGACCTGAAGTGAAATTCAGTCTTGAGAGTTTGAAGAGACTGGTGTAGTGAAGTGACCTCCCTATCAGCTCCAGTCCACCGGGTTGTTTATGACTACCACAGCAAAAGCGAGTGCCAAATTAACACCATTTGGGACCTCCTTTTAAGCCCGCAGAATAGAGCTGTGTRTTTTAAACTTTTAAGGATTTGCTCTACTGAAATTGGTGTGAAATGATCAAGAAATCGCGGATGTCAAATTTGGAAACAAATTTCACCCGCTGAAGGGAGCGAGTACCCTGGGGGACTTGCATAACTTCTTTGTGAAGTGATTGCTCTTGGAGATGGTGACTACAGCTGTGAAGGTAAACTGGAAATGACATGAACTTGAGCTCCTGAAGAGCTTATTTCTCTCACATGCATATTGACATATATCCTAGGGTTTAAAATCCTTGTTTTGATAGAATTATTATGCCATAGTGTGCATGTATGTGTACAGGTAACATTGTAGGAGATCTTGCCTGTCATATTAATCCCATCCCTGAATTTAGCTGCACTTGAAGATTGCAGACTTTAAAGGATTTATGACGCTTTATATTCATTTGCAAATATGAAACGGCAGGAAAGAAGGGTTTTTATAACCTTGTGAACAGGAGAAATAAGCCAAGATTGAAAGAGATCTAAAAAAGAAAAAAAAAACAGATAGGACGTATACCCTTCAGCATGCAAGGAACTGTCCTTGTTAGAAACTAACTTTGCATGCATAATTAATTTGAGCAGCACATTCCCTTTCTTACAACGAGAAGAGAAATTGAATTCAGGTGTTTGGTGAACATATGGGGGATTTACTGTGAATTTATGACCTGTAGTTTGAGTGTAAAACCCCAAGATACTAGCTGATAAAACTTAATGAAGCTTGTGCAGAAAAGCTATTTTTATTTGCAGTTTTGTAATTGATACATTTTCTTTTTTTTAACACCTCTCCCCCACCTTTTAATACCTTATTTACAATAAATTCTTTGGCACTTAAGTGGGGGAAAAGGAGTACAGAATAAACTTTCCTATACATCCTTCTATGTTGCAGTTGCAATTGTAGGTTTTTTCACAAACTTGAACCCTTAGTCAATTTTTTTTTTTCAGAAAGAATAGTAATTCTGTGATTATGCAGCAGCTCTTTATTATGCTTCCTGTGGTTGCTCTTTTTTGTGTACAATGCCTCTATGTGTTAATATCAGTGTGTTCATTAGAAAATTTGTTTCTGTGTGTCTCAGCACAGCACAGGGCAGACGGGAAGCAACAGGAGCAGCCAAGTTGGTTGCACTAGTTAAGTGTGAGGAGTGGTGCTTCTTGACCAAGCCATGCAGGAAGGTCCTGTGTTGTGCTCAGCTGGGTGTCAGCTTCAGCTACCGCGTTGCTGCAGGCATGAGAGCATCCCTGGGAGTAAAGGGACTGGCAGGAGGCTGCTCATCCTCCCTTCCTTCCAGCCTCTAGACACACGGAGCGGCGCCTCTTCATTTTTGAGATAATGCAAGCAATCTGTCCAAACAGACGGGAGCTTCTTTTATAAAAATGGGGTGATGTTTATGTGCTCGCTTGAAGTAAATAAGGTCCCATCTGTGTTTTATAGCTGCTATCCAGAGATCTAAGCAGCCAGTCAGAGCAGAGGCCCTGGCTGCTCAAATCGGTGTCAAAAGACTGTGAGGTGTAAAGCAGGCTGTTGGTATATGCGAACCTTTTGGTTATTCTGGTCGTGTTGCAACTGCCTGGTGATGCTGTTAGGACACTTTTCCATGCTGTTTCAGTCCAATTTATATATATATATATATATATATATATATATTTTTTTTTTTTTTTTTTCCAAAGCTTTAGCCATTCCTGCTCAGTAGCATGTTTGTATCCACTTTATCACACGGAAAATCTGTCTGTTTGGAAAGGATTACAGCTGTGCACCTCAGCGCGGGACAGCACAGCAAGCCATTGCTTAATGATCCGAGACCCTGACGGGCACTGCGGTGCCTGCTTCTTTCCRAACATGCGTGACAGCCCTGGCCTGGCAAAGCCTGGCTTACCGCTTCCCGTTTAGCCCAGGCTGGAGGCTGCATGTGTCATTAAGCAGCGCTCACTAAATAGCCACTGGTTAAATGTGCCAGCTTGGACGGCAGGCAGGSGAGAGCCAGACAGAGAAGGAAGCCCAAGTGCACTGCACACAACGCACTTGGGTCCTGAGAGCCTTTTCTTGATTTTAGTTCTCTTAAGAGCACTTAGTAATTAGGATACTGTGGAAGAAGAACATCTCTCACGTCTGGTGCTCAGAGGCGCTGATCATCTCCCACACGCTYGCAGCTGCCCGTTCTTTGAAGCAGGCAAAGGGAAAGGCTCGCAGCAGACCTGCCAGGGAGGCGAGCGGCGGTGCCCCTGCAAAGATGCACTGCACTTTGGCTGAAATGCTTAAAATTAACCTAAGTGAAGGCTTTGATAAATTTGGAGAGACTGCAAGATAACCTCCTTCATTCACATTGGTACTCCTGGACTCTTTGAGGTGAATTTATTTTTGGATTTTCAGGTAAATTGAGTTTTAAAAAAAAATGATGCAGTTAGCCCTATTTTCTTGGACTTGCATCATCTTTCTGCAAAATCCTTTCGTTAAAGAAAACTAAAGCACTGGCTTGTGAGGAAGATGGAAATGAGAGGAAGCAAACTTGAGCTATAGTCTAAAACACAATCTTTCTCCTCAAAGGCAGCCCAGCCCCTACCTTCCTTCATTTTCCCCTTTCCTCTCCTATACAAAATTGATTTAACCCCTTTTTAAATACAAAGCCCCACACTCCACCTCACTTTCTGCATCTCAAGGACTGTGTGAACACAAAGAAATTTGAATAGAATTTGTTTTTAATGCAGAAGTGCTTTTGTCTTTAATTTAGCCCTTTCTTTTCTGTGAAATAATTCTTTTTTAGAATTCACTTCTTTTGCAGTTTTCCTTAATTTAGGTCATGTCCTTTGCTTTTGGTATTAAATAGAAATATTGTTAAAAGGTTTATCTTCTCTGCCATTATCAAACATTTCAATAGCATTGAATATTTCGCTTAACTCAGCTTCACTATATTTTTTTTTTGCTAAGAATAAGATTTTTTTCTAAGAATAAAGCCTTCTTCTCAGGTCTGAGAATAAGTTAATTGTAAATCCTACGATTCTCCTCCTACGATTCTCCTCATCCTCATATTGCATTTGCGTATTCCCTGCTCTGGAGGAGATGTACATTTTAGTTGTATGCCAGCATGGACACTGTGTGTTTGCTTGCTGTTCCACCATTGGGGTAATTCCTGTTATTAATCATCTTTATAAGATGCGTAGAAGTTCTCAGCTCTAGAGTGCCTAGGTCTAGGCCTCRGTGCCTAGGCTTTAGTTCAGTTACTTTTGTTTTATACCTTCATTTTTCTTTACTGTTAAGTAATTTCTGCAGTGTYGCTTTTGTATTGTCATCTTTTAGTGTTAGAAATAAACTTGATTGAGGAGGACTGATGACTGRTTTACCCATCATCTAGAGTATATCAAAGTATGTCTGTTACTTTGCTAGTAATTTTGTACCAAAGTGTAACGGTATTTCTCTTTTAAACAGGTATTCTTACATCTAAGATACTAATACTTTAGGTATTTCAGTAAGTCTAAATGCAGTTTTATCTTTTAAAAAACACTTAAGTGTATGGAGTGTGTTAGATTATTCATTTGTTAGAATAACAATCCCAGTTTTAAATATCAAGCCACTTCAAAGTGTTTTGTCTGACATGGATTGGATTATGATGGTTACATTAAAAAAGTATGGTGTATAGCAAATCATGAGATAAAAAGGAAGTGCTTATATAATAAAGCTGGACAAATTTTGGACATATAGAATAAGTCTGTATAACACGAAACTGCAAAGGAAGATCAGCTGTTCAACAAAATTAAGCTGAATTAAAGAAATAGAATTAGCTGCACACCCGCAGTGAAAGGGGAAATTCTGGAAATGCCAAAATCATTCAATCATTTATTTCCACCTGCTCTAAATTATTCTTTATTTTTTACTTTTCAAAACAGCAATTTGCACATAGCAATTGACCTACACTACAAGTAAAGAATTTCTTGATGCTCCCATTTGCAAAAAAAAAAAAAAAAAAAAAAAAAAAGACAATCTGGAAAAAAAAAAACACTTCCTCAATGCCTTCTGTTTCTTTGCCTTTTGTTTCATGAGGGGAAAAAAGTCCATCTAAAAACATCTGTCTTCACTAGAAGACATATGCAAAATTTTTGGTTTGGCTCTCCTAGCCGTGACAGGCTCCATTGCATAGCACTGAAAAGAGTGGAAAGAAGTAACATATCTTAGAAATCTCTGGCCTCTAACCCATGCACCTACCAGGCTCAAAAGATGTGGAAAACAGTCACAAATGGACTCCAGAGCTGCCTTTTTGCATAGGGGAGAAGACGTGGGATATGAATTATTTGTATCTCACCATATCCCATGACCAGCAATATGAATCTATAGGCTTGTTTTCCACCGTCCCTCTGTAGATTGTTCTTTTGAAACTAAGTAATAGTTGGTCATTCCTTACCAACTCTTTTGAAATACACAATAAATACAGTGCTTAAGAAGGCCATAGGAAGAGATTAAAATGTTTCTGGTTAGTCTTGATACAACAGATTTGTTTTTCAGGCTTCCTGTGATTCCTATATTAATGTGTTTGAAATATGGTGGGGTTATGGGGGTCAGGTGGGAGCAGCACAGCTGGAAAAAATGGCAATGAGATTAATAAATATCCACTTTCTCTCTGCCCCATGAAACAAGCCATTCCTGTGCATATTTCATTCCCATAAACCTGGGCTATGGAGAGAGGATTACCTGTGATAGGCAATGTGGGAAAATTTATGGGTTTGAATAGTTCAAGATTCTGCATATGATTTTACATAATAACTCTAATGCTGAGAATTCTGCAAAAATACTGGCATTCTGGCCCACAAGCCTTTTAATGCTTTCAGACTGATCAGTATAAAAGACTTGTTAAAAACAGAACTAAGGGATGACAGGCGCTTATTGATTGGGGAAAATAATCAAATTTTATATAGGCAGGCTCTGCAGACATTGTAATGAATTTGAAGCGAATAAAGACCTGACAGTACTACCATTTATTGATTGGAAAGGAATATCTTTCATGTTTATTCAGTAGCAAAGACCATTTTGACTTTTCTTTTAATTTCCCTTTATGTTAAGTCTGACGCTAATGCATATATTGCTCTTCATGTCGAGAAGTAAAGCCTGCTGAAAAGATTCCAGTAACTTTTGGTGATTTTCAGAAATAGCCTCATTAGTCTTATCCATACRCTGTCTGAAGTTTCTTTAAAATAAGTCCAAACAGCATTAATCATAGTTACAAAACTGAAGGTCTTGGCATGAAATGCTTGGAAATTATTTCTGCGACGCGACAGTCGCAGATAGCAGTGCCACACCAAGCCCACTGATATTCCCATCCTCCCTCTTTTAGCAACAGATCGACTCCTAATAACCATGACCGGATACAGCGCCTGAGACAAGAATTTCAGCAAGCAAAACAAGACGAGGACGTGGAGGACAGGAGGCGGACGTACAGTTTTGAGCAGCCGTGGGTAAGTGCACAGAGTCTGCCAAATGGGCAAGCTTGCCCRACCTCCCACTTGCCCGGACCGGCCGCCACAACGTGGCGTAGACCCGGGTCTCGCTGCCTCCAAACTTCTCTTTTTTTTCCTTATCCACATTGCCCATTCCCTGTTGCTTTTTAGGCTTTTCAGCCATCTGGGCTCTGCATACGCAGCTTTACTTGCTCTGTGTTTAGGCCCTTGACTTTGAGCTGCTGCTGCTTCT